>NC_089263.1:58150617-58475032 GCF_963930625.1 Muntiacus reevesi | reverse complement strand
GGAGCCATGAAGGTCCTTGATGGGGAGGCAGAGCCTTTTTTCTTTTCTTTTTTTTTTTTTTTGTGCATGAACACAGGCTGTTTCTTCAGTTCTTGGCCTATTTCCTCTTCCAAATTGTGACCAGATGCACATTAAATTAGGATTAATGGGGCTCCTTTGTGGAGCCTCGCATTTGAGCAGTGCACAGTAATAGTTTCATAACACACCATGCAACCTTTCTCCGAGGTTAAAAATTATACATTTACAGCTTGAGCGTATTTGTCTACAGCCTGAAGGATTCCAAATGGGACTGATCAGTCCACTTCGTTAAAGGGAAGACTGGCTTCAAAAGTCAGCAGTGAGCTGCTCCCACCAGTTTAGAGCCCAGTGGCGTTTTTAATATAAACATCCCATTCTTGATAGAATTTGCTGGGCTGCCGGCACTCACAGCAGCCACAGCTTCTCAACCATCTATTTGGGTTGGATTCTTTGCACATGACTTATTTCCTGGAAAATCTTTAGAGAGGTCTGGGCTGCACAGTTATAAAAATTATTGTAATGTATTTTCCCGTGCATATTAAATTAGTTCCCCAGACTGATAAAAGGTTGAAAAGCTATTATTCTTTATTCTTCAGTTTACTGCAATCCTAAAGTAATAGCCTTCTATTAAAGTTTATTGATTGCCCCCACTGTTAACTAGCAAGCTTCCTCGTGTCTTCCCACAGCACGTGTCTCCTGAGGAAGAATTCAAAGGACCAGTGTCCACCGTATTGGGAGGAATCCTCGGGGAGTTTGGGGGAGGTTTGGATTCAACTGTCTATTTGCTGTTGTTGCTTGTTTTTTTATCTCCCAGACATTAAAATTTTGGGTAAGATTCAGTGTAACAAGTTTTTTTTCCTCTCTCTCTTTTTTTTTTTTAAAGAAAAAAACATGAGGTCTGATCTGGAAGGCCGTTCTAGATTAGTAGACTAGTTAGTTACATAGTTCATCCATTCACTTGGCAGGTAATTCTTGACCACCTACAGTGTGCCGGGCCTGGTTCTCGTCACCAGAGATTGAAAAGTGAGCATAACAGACTGAGGGTCTGTTCTCATGATGCTTATAGTCCAAGGCTGGAGAGACAGATTGGTGAAGAAATCCAGGGGTGTCCCTAGCAGTCCAGTGGTTAAGACATCACCTTCCAATGCAGAGGGTGTGGGTTCGACCCCTGCTTGGGGAGCTAAGAACTCACATGCTTCATGTCCAAGAAACTGAACTATAGTAGTAATGTTGTCACAAAGTCAATAAAGAGTTTTAAAACATTCCACATAAAAAAATCTTAGAAACAAAATTTTAAAAGTCCAGAACTACTCTGTCAGATGGCAATGAAGTTAGAAAGTAAACAAGGCTGGTTAAAGAGACTGAGAATGTGATGGTTACTTTTAAGGGTCAACTTGACGGGGGTCACAGGGAGCCTAATATTTAGTTAGACACTATGTCGGGGTGTGTCCGTGAGGGGATTCTGAGATTAGCATTTGAATCAGCAGGCTGATTCACAGGCCCTCCTCAGTGGGGGTAGCCCCCATCAAACCCATTGAGGGTTTCAAAAGAACTGGAAGATGGAAGAAGAGAGAATTTGCCCCCTCTGCCTGTTTTCAAGCTGGGACGTTGGTTTTCTCCTGCACTCAGCCTGTGTGTGTGTGTTCAGTGGCTCAGTCATGTCTGACCTGTGACCCCCTTGTCTGACCCTTGCAGCCCACCAGGCTCTTCTGTCCATGGGATTTTCCAGGTAAGAATACAGAAGTGGGTTGCCCTTTCCTTCTCCAGGAGATCCTCCTGACCCAGGGATTGAACCTGCGTCCCTTTTGTCTCCAGCACTGCCAATCAGATTCTTTGCCATCAGCGACACCTGGGAAGCCCATACTCAGCTCAGAACTCAGACTATTATCAGCTTTCCTGGTTTCGGGCCTTGGGCTCGGACCAAACCTCTACCACTGGCTTTCCTTAGGCTTCAGTTTACAGATCACATATTGTAGCATTTCTCAGTCTCCGTAATCCCATGAGCTAATTCCTTCTTTCATAATTTCCTATTGGTTCTGTTTCCCAGGAGAACCCTGACTGATACAGAGACTGATGGGCACTTTTTTAGATCAGGATCTCAAAAATGTCATTCTTATGTCTCTTTCAAACCCCAAGGGATGAGGAAGCCCAGCCATGCAGAATTCAAGCAAAGGGAGCTCTTCAGGGACTCTGGGCTTAGCCAACAGGACCGCTTAGCCCGAGCACAGGCAGCAGTCACACAAGCATTCTTGGAGCATCTATGTCAGAACCTGACCCTGGGAAGAGAATAATTAGTAAAAATAATAAATAAAACACAGATTCTGATTCTTCCAGGAGCCCACAGTTTAGTGAGGGGATTCTCATGTAAAGAGAGCATCTGGCAACCTTAAAGACTTAGAAGAATGAGTAGAAAAAGCATCACATATACTAAGAGCTACTTTTGGGTACCACGCTATAACTGCTGGGCTAAGGCTAGTCAAGAAGTGTTGCAGGAATCGAGGAAAGGGAATTTCCTCTGCTCTCTGGAGTTGACTTCTGAACTGAATCTTAAAGGAGGTGTTAAAACGATGCACATGCCAGGCAATGGGACCTTTGCCTCCACCTGTATGACTTGATGGGGGAGTTTAGCCACACAAGAGCCCAGTAAGTGGGATGTTGGGAAGTGGCATGAGAAAAAGCCAGAAGGGACATGGTTGAGTCGATGGAGCACAGTCAGCTGTCATCTGATGGGTGATGGCCATTTGAAAGATTTCAAGCAAAGATGCAATTTGTTGGCTGTTTAGTTTAGAAAGACAGATCTGGCAACCACCTAGAACACAGTTGGAAGAAAACATTTTAGACACAATTCGGACACAACTTTGACTCCCTGTCTCTTCATCTGTAAAATGACGGTTCAGATGATTCTGAAATTTGTAACTGGCTCTAAAATTTGAAAACACATAAGTAACTTAAGGATACTCTTTCTCTCTGACAGAGTTCAGATTTTTTGGAACTAGTTTATGCTTTTATTCGATGAGTAGATACAAGCCCTACATATTGACTGTGGGGGAAAAAAATTCCTATTAAAAAAAAGTGATGCTTTCACTTCAGTTTATCACAGTAGGATGTGTATATATGTATCTTGCTTCTAAGACTGGTATTTTTTCTTCTCCCATTTCCCTCGCTTTGCAAATAAAAATGAGTTCTGTATTTGTCATGTTCATCCCAAGTTACAGCTCCACTATTAAAAATAATGATCCCGCCAAGAAATATTTGAGTCCAACTAATGCAGAGGTGGAGCAGACGTGAGAAGGATGCACAGATTTCACTTTTATCCTTGTGTGAAATTCTAAAAAGGAAAATTGGCTTAAAATAAGACACAGAAGAGGGACACAGGCCGAGCTTTCGGGACACAGACAAGATCATTTGTTGGGGGAGGAGTTCAGCTTTCTTCAAAGGGAGTGTTCTGGAGCCTTTCATGATACCTGCAGTAAAGTCCATGTGGGGCTGGCTCCAAGTCTCCAGATAACTTGATGTGCAACCAGCAGTGTTTTAACATCAGGAAGAAGAATGGATGATGATTCTCTCTGCCTCATGTGTTCGCGATACAGGAGGATTAAACTGGGAGAGGCTTTGTGATGCAGATAATAAGCTACCAACTTACTTCCAGAATTAAGAATTGTCATTGGCTGTCTCAGGACTACATTTCCCAGGCTACTTTGCATTTAGGTGAGTCCATGTGATGAGTTTCAGCCAATGAAATGTTAGTGGCGGTTAGGAATTCAGTGCATTTCTCCTTCACTCTTTTGATCCACCAGCTGGACTGAGGAAAGCAAAGTCATCAAGTGGAGCGACCCTGGGTCTCTGAACCAAGTGGAATAAGGCCATCACCAAACATAAACACCCACACCAGTCTGTTATGTGAGTGCTAAAAATGGTGGGCTTTTTTTTTTTTTAAATCCTCTTATAACTATTAGATACAAACTTGCATTGTCCTAGGGCTTACCAGGTGGTGCTAGTGGTAAAGAATCCACCTGCTAATGCAGGAAAAGCAAGAGATGTGGGTTCAACCCCTGGGTCAGGAAGATCCCCTAGAAAAGAAAGTGGCAACCCACTTCAGTACTCTTGCCTGGAAAATTCCATAGACAGAGGAGCTTGTCAGGCTCCAGTCCATGGGGTCCCAAAGAGTTGGACATGACTGAGCACACACATGAGTAATAGATATAAACTTGCATTATCCGAGCCACTGGAATGTTGGGGTCTGTTAGGGCCGTTAGCAATACCCTTGGATGCGGATGCTGGTCCCTGAGGCGTTACTGCTTTGTTTGTTAGCTCTTGTTTTGTTAGTCATATGAGGCTATTCTTGATGTGCGATGGTGAGGTCTCCACACCAGTAGCTCTGTGACCTACAAGGTGTCGCTTAGCTCTTGTAGAAAGAGCCACGTTGAGTGACTCACCGTTTAATTTGTAAACTGGGGACAGTCATAATACTTCTTCTCAGGTTGTAATGGGTATTGCATGAGCTACTATGCATAGATCATTTTTAGCACGGTGCCTGCCACGTAGAAAGTGGTAACTATTATTATCGTCATTATCACTGTCGTTATTATTACTACTGTGATGTGATTCTGCTGAACTCACAATCCTGAGATGTGGTGTTATGACTGCTGTTCTCCATTTATCAGAGGAGAATGTTGAGGAAGGCAACTGAACTAAGATTGTAGAGTCAAAACGAGACGGAGTCAGGTCTCCAGGTCTTTCTTCTGCCTCCAAGTTTGTCTCTCCCCATGCTGACCTGCTGGGTTCTGCCCTAGATCCTGACCAGACGCAGTAGATTCACTGTTGAGTATGTTTTGGGGGCAAGTAAAACTTTCCCAAATGAAGGATGTTTGAGCTACTGGCTTCTCCAAGACAGATTTCTTTTTGACAGGCAGTAGGACACGAGGCAGAAACGCTTTGTTTTGCATCTTGTTGTATAAATAGGGATGGGACAAATGGCTTGGCTAAAATAAGCACAGGCCTGAGACTAACTGAAACTGCAACCAAATCCAGACGGACTTTATTTTTTTATTTCTCTCTCACTCAATCATTATTTTTTTAAGATTTGGAAAAAAAAGGTCCATTTCAATTATGTTCTCTGTAATTCCTTTTTTTTTGTCCAAGAGCAAAGGCAAAAGAACTTGCAGAAAACATAAATTGGGAGGGGAAATTTAAATACCCATTGGGATTTTTTTTTTAAGATGGAAAAATCAAGAAACAAGATGCATTCTGGCTTGCAGAAATCCCTAGAATGGTGATTCTCAGCTCCCTTGTACAGAGGTTACAGTTCAGGGCCAAGTTCAGCAAGACCAGTTAAATAGATTGAGGTTCAAGCATTGCTAATACATGTTACTCCTTGGCTGTTAAAAGATGGCTCTGCTTTTCTTAGGGGAAAAAGGAATCATTAGTAACTTGAATGGACATCTCTATTTGCTATTTTCTTGAGGACAGTGACTGCAGCCATGAAATTAAAAGATGCTTGTGCCTTGGAAGAAAAGCCTTGACAAGCCTAGACAGCATATTAAAAAGCAGATACATCACTTCGTCGACAAAGGTTTGGACAGCCAAAACTATGGTTTTTCCAGTAGTCAGATATGGATGTGAGAGTTGGACCATAAAGAGGGCTGAGCACTGAAGAATTCATGCTTTTGAACTGTGGTGCTGGAGAAGACTTTTGAGAGTTTCTTGGATAGCAAGGAGATCAAACTAGTCAATCCTAAAGGAAATCAACCCTGAATATTCACTGGAAGGACCAATGCTGAAGCTCCAATATTTTGGCTACCTGATGTGAAAAGCTGACTCATTGGAAAAGACCCCAATGCTGGGAAAGATTGAGGGCAGGAGGAGAAGGGGACGACAGAGGATGAGATGGTTGGGTGGCATCAGTGATTCGATGGACATGAGTTTGGGTAAGCTCTGGGAGTTGGTGATGGACAGGGAGGCCTGGCGTAGTGTGGTCCATGGGGTCGAAAAGAGTCGGATACAACTGAGCAACTGAACTGAACTGAACTGAAGTCCCCTACATACGAACCTTCGAGTTGCAAACTTTCAAAGATGTGACCGTGAGTTTGCACGTTAGCTCACGTGTCTGATGCACAGTGTCACGTGTGTGCACTCTCTACAAGCGTTGCGCTTGTGTGTATTCTGCAGCACCATACAGACTACAGCAGTACAGAATCTTTATTTCAAGCCCGGGATGTCCAGAAGCAAGCTTAAAAGCAGCGGTATGTAGGTAATCGTGTTCATTGGGTACCTAACCGAAACTTGTTGGGCTTACAAACAGGTCAGACTCATGAACTTGCTCTCGGAATAGGACTTGTTTGTATGGGACTTACTGGATCAGGACAAATGACTCTTGAGAAGTCCAAAGACATGAAGCAGGCTTCATCTGCTCAGTCAACCCCTCTAGGTTGGGTCAGTGTACAGAAAGCTTCTGAGGCCTGGACAGAGGACCCTGCCTCGCAGCTAAGCCTGCTCTAGAAGCTGACTCTAGGAGGGGAGGACACGCAGCCAGGCCACAGGACCACTGAGCCCCGGGGCCACATCTGACGTTCACAGGCCATGGCCTCTGAGGGCACTCTCCTCCATAAAAATACATTTTAAGAAACATTTTGTCCATATTGGTATTGTGTTACTAACTGTATTTGTCATTAGTTTTTCTTTTCATTTTAAAATAAGTGAATATTAAAATACTTCTGTGGGGCCCTAAAACTGCTCAAGGTAATAATGCCACCATTGCACCCAACTAAAGTCAGTTCGCTGAGCCCTAGCGGTGTGCTGCCGACATGGGGCTTCCAAAATGAGCAAGTCACAGGCTTGTCCCCTAAAGCTCCTGAAGTCCCAAAGTTCTCAGAGAAGAGCAGAGGGAAGACATGCTCTGAAGTAGCTGCAACAGCAAATAACCCTGATGCTGGGAACGATGGAAGGCAGGAGGAGAAGGGGGCGGCAGAGGATGAGATGGTTAGAGAGCATCACCGACTCAAAGGATATGAATCTGAGCAAACTCTGGGAGATAGTGATGAATAGGGGAGCTTGGCGTGCTGCAGTCCAGGAAGTCACAGTCAGTCCCAAATGAGTGACTGAACAACAACTCCCCTGCCATCCCCCAAGGGCAGGAAAGTTCAGAGGACTTCCTGGGAGTGGGCGAGGGGCACCCAGGAAGGCTTCCTGGAGGAGGTGGGCACTGCAGTCTGAGGTTGGGGGAGGCTGCCCAGCCACCCCGCTTCAGGTAGCAGCCCCGGATGGAGAGGAGGGTACCTGGGATACAGGAGCGCATCCTTGTGCCTGCAGAGACAGATGCTCGTCACACGTAGAAAGAGGGTGCTGGGGCTTTTCGTCCTCCTCCCCTCTCCTTTGGGAAGACTTTTTTAAAAAACTAACAAAAAGAAAAAATAAAATTGTTTTCAGAAAAGAAGGATGGGAGGAAAGGGAGGGAGGAAGAAAAGAGAGAGAGAGAAGGGAAGAGAGCACAGCCCTCTCCGCGCTGGCACGGTTATCATTCATGTTGATGTCAACATCTCCACAAAGACAGGTAGTGGGAAAATACTGCGGCAGCCTTTGAGGGCGCGCAGCGGGGCCCTGGGTAATTACCATGGCCTACTTATTTCTCCGGGAAGGGGAAAAAAAAAGTCCAGCACCCGATCTGCCTTTTTTTTTTTAATAGGTGAAGTTGAACCTAAAGCACTGTAATTTTAATCAAATCTTTCCCATCTGCGTGTAGTGTCTCTGAGAAGTTGAAGATTTAAGTGTATGTTGTAGGGTTTGTGGAATTGTCCCAGCGGGGGAGGGAAAAGGGGCAGAGCCATGGTAATTATGCTACACTTAAAGGTATTTTGGTTGCCAGGGAGGCTGTTTTTTTTTTTTTTTTTTTTTTTTTAAATCTCCTCCTTCCCTCATTGAGGGGTTGGGTGATGTCATGGGCAGGAAAGGAGGGGGAGAGAATGCAGCAGCTCCAAGGGTGGGTCAGAAGGAAAGAGATGAAGTTGCAGCGTTTGGTTTGGGTGAAGGTTAGGGCAATCTGGAAAGAGCAATGTTCCAAAAGCCATGATCTAAGGTGAAGACGGATGAACACCTTCTAATGTGATCACACACACACAGACATGCACACATACATACATCCATGCACACACGCTTGCATTCACACATTGTTGCTGTTCAGTCGCTCAGTCGTGTCTGACTCTTTGCGTCCCCGTGGACTGCAGCATGCCAGGCTTCCCTGTCCTTCACCATCTCCCAGAGCTTGCTCAAACTCATGTCCAATCAGTCGGTGATGCCATCCAACCCTCTCATCCTCTGTTGTGCCCTTCTCCTGCCTTCAATCTTTCCCAACATCAGGGTCTTTTCCAATGAGTCGGCATACACCCATGCATACACACACATATACATGCACACACACATAGATTCATACACACATGCATGCACACATACAACACACACACATGCATGCATACAGACATTCGTGCACATACATGTACGCACATGTGCACATCTATACAAACATACATTCATGTGCACACACAGTGCACACACATGAATCCCTGATACCCCACAGACACATCCAAACACATATACAGGACCTTTTATGTAACACACACACACACACACACACACACACACACACACTCCTGCCTAAAGGCATAAGGAACATACACATTTCAAGTACCAGCACACAACTGCACCCCAGCACACAGCAGGGGTGCAACACTGAGACTTCCAGCACATCCTTACCCTGTGCACCCTGCGTGCAGAACACCCATCTGCACACACGGAACCACACAGGCCCAGCGCACACACAGCTGCAGACAAATATGCACAGTTACTCAACAGTCTGACTTACAGACATGCCATCAACATATGCACACAGCCGGTACCAGCGGGCGTGTGGGGAATTCATACCAAGAGAGCTTTCGGGGACACATGCAGTTTCCAGAATCCATCAGAAATCACCAGACCCATGGCTGAGGGAGCAGAGCTGGGGAAACCTGGCTACATCAGGGATGGGGAGCAGTCTGGGCGCCCCTTGGCTTTTTTTGATGAGCTTTAGATCTCAAAACTGATTCATTTACTTTTTTAACATATGTGCACATGTAATATAGTTTATTTTCGTTACTGTCTGAGCCTCCAGGGAAGCCCATATTTTATTTTCCTTTTATTTATTTTTGGTTGCGCTGCACAGCATGTGGGACCCCAGTCTCCGTCAGTTCGGTTCAGCCACTCAGTTGTGTCCGACTGTGACCCCATGGACTGCAGCACGCCAGGCTTCCCTGTCCTTCTCCTTCACCAACTCCCAGGGTTAGTTCCCATACCAGGGATCGAACCCATGCACCCTGCAGTAGAAACGTGAAGTCTTAACTGCTGGACCAACCTGGGAAGTCCCAGAACAGATTCACTTAGAGAGAAGCTGGGCAGACCATGCAGAGAGTCCCCCCAGCCAGTGTTCCAGCTGTCAACTTGGTACGTTAATGTTATCCGCTGGTCACAACCAATGAAGCAATATTCACTCTGGTTTTAGTGTTTGATGAGAAGCCATTGACCCAGGATACAATGATTTAGCAACCACTCCAAACAAGCAGGGGTCTGGAGATCTTTTCAGAAGCTTGTGTCCTGGAATTGATGGCCTGGGATGCTGTTGTCACTGGCCACTGTGTGCCGGTGAAGCACTCCACTGAGAAACCTCATTCCTTGTCCGCGCTAATTTCCAACAATCTTACCCAAGGTGAAATTTCCAGATGGACGGACAGCTCCATGAACTGCAGCCCCGAATTGCTTGCGCATACTCCCACCGCTCTGTTGAACTGGATGTCTTCCCAAGTCATAGTGCCCCAGGAGAAGACTGAGTTAACTTTATCGAGGAATTGTATCAAGTTTCCTTTTGGATATGACACTGTCACCTAATTCGACAAGTGACTTCAGAAGAAGGGAATTCCATCAGATAAACCAGGCTTTTGAAAACACCTGTCACCCACATCCTTAGCCCTAACATTTCCTGCTTCACTCCATTTCCCACTCTTTTCTATAGATCTCAGTCAGACTCATCTTCTGAAGCCCAGCACAGTGCCGCCTCCTCCAGGAAGCCTTCCTAGGTCCCTTCTGTCCTCTTGCCTGCTCTTGGAACACTTAACCCCACATGGTATTTAATACCTGCCACCTTACATCAGGGTTTTCTGGGCTTGTGTGAGGTCTTATTTATTATTTCTTAGTTTCCATAAGCAAGTAGTGCCAACTGAGTGGTTCAGACAACAGAAATTTGTCCCAGTTGTGGAGTCGGAAGTCTGAGATCCAGGGGTCAACAGGGTTGGGTCCTTCTAAGGGCTGTGAGGGAGAACCTGTTCCAGGCCTATTCTTCGGTTCCCGTTGTTGCTGGCAGTCATCGCTGTTCCTTGGCTTGTTGATATATCGCCTAGTCTCAGCCTTCTTCATGTGACATTGTCTCCACGTGTGTGTCTGTCACTGTGTCCAGACTTTTGTAAGAACAGAGTATTGGAGTAGGACCCATCCTCAAGACCTCGTTATAACTTGATCGTCAGCAAAGACCTCATTTCCAAATAAGATCACGTTTGCACGTGTGAGGAATTAAGACATTGACATCTTTGAGGTGGACAGAATTTGACCCCTAACATCTTTCCTGCTGGACTAAAGCAGCAGAGGTATCCAAAATGCCTAGTTATTCAAAATACCTAGCTTCCACTTTTAAATTGAGCGTGTAGCTTGTAGGATCGACATGTGTGCTAGACATGCCGCGGAACCTTAGCAAAGGGTTACTTCATTAGCTAATCACACAGATAGCCAAGACTGAACCATATCAGTGGTTCAGTGAAAGGATTCCAAACCATCTCAAATAACAAATGATCATATCCAGCCAGATGGGCTTCCCTGGTAGCTCAAACAGTTAAGAATCCACCTGTAATGCAGGAGATGCAAATTCAATCCCTGGGTCAGGAAGATCCCTAGAGAAGGAAATGGCAACCCACTCCAGTATTCTTGCCTGGGAAATCCCATAGACAGAGGAGCCTGGTGGGCTGCAGTCCATGGGGTCGCAGAGAGTCAGACACAACAGCGACTAAACAGCAATATCCAGCCAAACAGACCAGGGGACCCTGACAGTCAGAGATATTAACTAAGAGCAAAACCCTCTTTAGAAGAGGGAAAAACCTTTCAGATGCAGCTTCATTAAATGTCAATATTGGGACAAATAATACCTTCCTGCATAGAATGCCAGCAGATCCTCTGACCTAGTCTCCATTCCCTAGCTACTAAAACTCTGAACCCTTGATACTTGGTAATAACAAACCCTGGCATGCCAAAAAGGTATAGTGAATTCAAGAGGGCCTGCTGGCCCAGACAGTAAAGAGAGGAGATAGCAGCCTTCCCTTCTCCCACAGGGACTCAGAGCATTCATGCACAGAGCAGTCCAGTGCACACAAGTCACTCAACTGGTATGTGGCAGTACAAGCATTCTGTCTCAAGGGTCTATATGCTTGACCATTATGCTAGTCTGCCAAAAAATAATTAAATACTAAATCTGGAAACAATAGGCTAGGTGGCAAGGAGGAGAAAAGGTGTTCCTGGAGAAGGGAAGATCATATGCCAAGGGGGCACTGACAAGGACGCCCAGAGTCTAGGCTAGAACAAAACCCTCTGGAACACAGTGATGACTCTGTCCCTGTGTCTGCAGATACAAAGTCAAAGTTCAAGTTCTGGGGCAGTGGTCTTGCTCTGTCCAGAGCTGAGCCGGCTGGGAGCACTCAAGCTGAGTCTGTCCTTGTTTGTAATCTGCAGGACCTGACTAAGACCTTGGACCTGGCATGGCAGGGTGAATTCAGCAGGGAGGGCTGAAGGTCGTGGTCCCTAAACCCACCTGAGATGTTGGGTCAAAGCCCCAAAAAAGCAAATTCCAACAGGAAGGAAGGAAGGGAGGGAAGGAGGAAAGAAGGGAAAAAGGAGAAAGAGAGGGAGGAAAAAAAAAAGAGAGGACCAAAGAAAGAAATAAAGAAAGACAGAGCCCTCCCGTGGAGCAGCCAATCCGGAAAAAGGGGGCCATCGTGACTTCTCCAGCAAATTGGTATGAACTTTCTCCCCATCAACAGTGCAGGCAGCTGGCCCCATTGTCTGTCTCTCTACAAAATCCAATATTTCCCCTTCTGTTATTCTTGGCGCAATGACAAGAAAGGAGGAAATAAAAGTCCCCCTTTCTAATGAAGCTGTTGGGGATCCTTTTTTTATCGGAATTGACATGACCATTACCATTTTGATTCCGGGGCTGACACAAGAGTCACATAGCAACATGAACCTCTCCATGGCAACCTCCCCCACGCTTCACACAAAGACAATCTTGACAGTTTAACATTCAATAAAAAGTACTTTTAATTAAAAGATGACTAAGAACTGGCAGCACAAAAAAATATATTGAACACATATTTTCAACTGTTGTTAACATTCATTTATAAAGGAACTGACTAACCTAAGCTTGCTGTTTGAAAAAGATGGTCATCTGCCTTGAATGAGGCACGGAAAGATTTGTTGAGTTCACCCAAAGGTATTTCATCCAACAAACTTTTAATTAACTGCTTGCAAAAGGCTAGGTCCTATCCTAGGTCCGAGGGCAGAGACTGGCATGAGACCTTGACAGTGGACGGAGTGAAAATTTCAACAATAATGCATCATAATAATCACTATCTTCTATAGAGAGCTGACTGTGAGCCAGAAACCTTGCTACATGCAGTGCCCATGGTTAATTTTATACATCCTCACAGCAACATTATTATCCTTATTTTACACATGGGAAAACTAAGACTCAGAGATGACAGATAACTCACGCAAGATCTCACACATGAGCTGTGACTGAGTCAAGACGGAAACCCAGAGTGCTACTATCCTGTCTTTCTGCCTGTGCTGCCGAAGGAGTCAGATGCAACCAGGAAGCTTCCAGAGCTTGGTAGCTTGCCTTAGAAGCTTGCCTCAAGTATATAGCACATGTATGTGTGTGTGTGTGTGTGTGTGTGTGTGTGTGTGTGTGTGATATAACATCTTCAATGAGGCAGTAAATCATGGTGATTCAGAATATACACTCTGCCTGGCTTAGAGACTGGCTTTCTCACCTAACACTTGTGTGATTTTAGGCAAGTTTCCTGCCCTGTAAAGTGCCCATAATAATAGATATCACTCCGTCACCAGAATCAAGTAAGTTTATATATATAAAGAACTTAGAATAATCCCTGACCCCCAGTAATCATTATTAATGATACTATTACTACTGTTATTATCATCTAAACTATTACCTCCAAGTGGTGGAAAGGAAGCAATGCTAATTTTCTGCCCAAATTAGGACAAAATTCAATCAACCAGTTAAACTTTCCTCCTACTAATAATTCTAGTTCTTTTGTAAATACCACGGTCACACTCAGCTTGGGGTGGGGCCAGATCACTTTGAAATGAGCTTTTTTCTACTGTTGACAGAATAAAGTATTCCAGGTGATGAAATCTGGGAATATATATATTTTTCAACATGGTTAGCCACTGGAATATAAAAATTTGAAGGACCATGCAAAGTAACCAGAAGCCGGTTCACTATGAGGGCACATCATTCCTTAAGTGTTTATTGTAAACCTGTTACTGTTGCAACTAAGCAGAAAGTTACTTAGCAGTTTCAGAGCACATGCAGAGCACATTCTATTTCACTGATGATGCTAAAGGCTTTGATTGTGTAGATCAAAAACAAACTGTGGAAAATTCTGAAAGAGATGGGAATACCAGACCACCTTACCTGCCTCCTGAGAAACCTGTATGCAGGTCAAGAAGCAACAGTTAGAACCAGACATGAAACAATGAACTGGTTCAAAACTGGGAAAGGAGTATGTATATTGACACCCTGCTTATTTAACTTATATGCAAAGTACATCATGCGAAATGCCAGCCTGGATGAAGCAAATCTGAAAACAAGATTTCTGGGAGAAATATCAATAACCTCAGATATGTAGATGACATAATGATAGAAAGTGAAGAGGAACTAAAGAGCCTGTTGATGAAGGTGAAAGAGGAGAGTGAAAAGCTGGCTTAAAACTCAACACTCAAAAAACTAAGATCATGGCATCCAGTCTCATCACTTCATAGCAAATAGATGAGGAAAAAATGCAAACAGTGACAGACTTTATTTTCTTAGGCTCCAAAATCACTGTGGACAGTGACTGCAGCCATGAAATTAAAGGATGCTTGCTTTTTCGAAGAAGAGCTATGAACAACCTAGAGAGCATATTAAAAAGCAAAGACATCACTTTGCCAACAAGGGTTCATCTAGTCAAAGCTATGGTTTTTCCAGTAGTCGTGTATGGATGCTAGATTTGGACCATAAAAAAAGCTGAGCACTGAAGAATTGATGATTTCAGATTGTGGTGTTGGAGAAGATACCTGAGAGTCCCTTGGACTGCAAGGGACCATACACCTGAGACTAACAAAATATTTAAATCAATTATCCTTCAATAGCAAAGATTATAATATATTGTTTTATTAATTATATAAACTATTACATATGTATATTAAATGTTTCCACATCTGTCTATCTACTCCAAGGAATTGGCTCGTGCAGTTATGTGAGCTGAGATGTCCAAATTCTGCCATCAGCTGTCTTCACAGGTGAAATATGGAGATATTTAATATACATATATAATAGTTTACATAATAATATAATAAATTATAATACTTCTTATTGAAGGATTATTGATTTAAATATTTTGTTAGTTTCTGGTTTATAGCAAAATGATTCAGTTATATACATATGCATGTGTATATATATATATATATATATATATGTAGAGTTTGTTTTAAATTCTCTTCCATTATAGATATTACAAGATATTCAATATAGTTCTCTGTGATATACAGTGAATCCTTATCATTTACCTATTTTATGTATAGTAGCATGCATCTTTTTGGATTTTCCTGGTGGCTCAGATGGTAAAGAATCTGCCTGGAAAGTGGGAGACCTGGGTTCGATCCCCGGGTTGGGAAGATCCCCTGGAGCAGGGCATGGCAACCCACTCCAGTGTTCTTGCCTGGAGAACCCCCACGGATGGAGGAGCCTGGCGGGCTACAGTCTATGAGCTCTCAGAGTTGGACGCGACTGAGTGACTGCACAGCGCAGCGTCTGTCTGTTAATAACATACTGCTAATTCACCCCTCCCGCAACCCCAACTTCCCCTTTGGCGAACATAAGCTTGTTTTCTACGTCTATGAGTATGTTTTGTAAATAAACTCATTTGTATTATTTGTCAGATCCCATATAAAAGTGATGCCATATAATATTTCCTTTTCTGTCTGATCTACTTCACTCATTACGATCATCTCTAGGTCAACACATGTTGTTGCAAATGGAAATATTTCATCCTTTTTTTGGCTGAGTAACATTCCATTGTATATAATCTTTATTAATTCTATTTACTGTATCAGTAGACTCTATCTATATTTAATATGTCTATATCTATTTCTATCTTTTCTTGACTCTGTTACTCTTGAAAATGCAGACTAATAGACCAACACAGTTAGTGTCACCAAATATGAAGATACAGTCTTATGTAGAGTCAGTTCTGCTACAAAGCCATCTACCTTGAAAAATGACACAATAAAAACTATAGGACTTGTGGAGAAAACAATGTTAAGACTGCATAGCCCCAAATTTATCAGTAACACATAATAAGAAGATAAGATGATGCTGTTTGAGGGGGTGGTGAAAATGTTCTGGAACTTAATGGTTGCAACAGCATCGTGAATGTACTAAATGCCACAGAATTTTACATTTAAAAGTGGTTAAGTTTACATTGGGCTTCCTTGGTGGCTCAGACAGTGGCCTGAAATGCAGGAGACCTAGGTTTGATCCCTGGGTTGGAAAGATTCTCTGAAGAAGGGAATGGCAACCCACTCCAGTATTCTTGCCTGGATAATTCCGTGGACAGAGGAGCCTGGGGGCTACAGTTCATGGGGTCACAAAGAGTCACACACTTCTATCTCTATATTATGTGACTCTTACGTTTATTTTACTTTAGTTTTTATTGAAGTATAGTTGATTTACAAAGTTTTGTTTGTTTCAGGTATATAGCACAGTGATTCAGTTATACAAACACTTAGGTTCTTTTTCAGATTCTTTTCTCTTATAGGTTATTACAAGATATTGACTATAGCTCCCTGTGCAATATAGTGGGTCTTTTTGGTTATCTGTGTTAGGTACAGTAGGGTGTTTATGTTAACCCCAAACTCCTAATTCATCCCTCCCCAAATTTCCCCTTTGGTTTGCTTTCTATGTCTGGGAGTCTATTTCTATTTTGTGTACAAGTTCACTTGTATCTTTTTAATTAAAGATTCCACATAGAGTTCAGTTCAGTCACTCAGTCATGTCCAACTCTTTGTGACCTTTTCTCACCTTTATTTTTTAATAAGAATTTTGAAAAATCATAGCAAAGCTTTATACACCGCTTAAGGAAATTCATGAATTCTACAATAAATATGGTATTTTTTTTCCTGAAAAGATGGCCCTGAAGTTTGCCTGTGCATGTGGGCATTGGAAGGGAATTGGTTTCTGAGTTACTGGGAGCAGTGGGGGTGCTGGTTATTTGGAGTTGGTGGGAAAGCTGGCCATGGATGGATGTGACTCTATGCACAAGGGGAGCTGAGGGAGTTGAAGGATGCTAGAGGGGCGAGTATGTGTGGTGTGTGTTCCTATGTGGCTCCACCCGTCCTGGTCCTGAATCTTTTTTGCTTCCCCTAGTGCTCAAGGCTGAAATCATGTATATACAAACAAGAAATCCAAGCTGGACTCCATTGTTGCCTACAACTAGCTCAATTGTATTGGAGCAAATTGGTGTTTTCACAACAGGCTTTAAAGCAGGACTGAACATATGGGTCTTATTTAATTCTCACTGCAAGCCCTTTCATAGAAGAGGAGACAGAAGGTCAGAGAAGTCCTCTTGCTCATCCAACCATACACATAGCAACAGACTCAAGAAACAGAGCCAAGGCTTCCAGCTCCCCGGCTGTTGCTTTGCCCCTTCCGCTTGCTGCCTCCCTCGACATACAGAACAGGTGGATGATCCCTAGAACTGTGGTGGAGGGGGTCCAGGCCCCTGGTCTAGAACCAGTGCAAGGGGATAGAGGCAAAGTCATTGTCAGAGGCTAAGTCCTCGTCCGGCTCTGCCCCTCATCATGAGAAGGAAAAGAACACTTCTTGAACCTCCACTCAGCTAGGCGCCAAGCATTTGCTGTTGTTTAGTTGCTGAATGGTGTGTGACTCTGTGACCCAGGGACTGTAGCTTGCCAGGCTCCTCAGTCCTCGGGATCTCCTAAACAACAATACCAGAGTGGGGTGCCATTTCCTTCTCCGAGGGATCTTCCTGACCCAGGGATCGAAACCGGGTCTTCTGCGTCTTCTGCCTTGGCAGACGGATTCTTTACTGCTGAGCTGACAGGGAAGTGCCCGGGTGCCCAGCATGAATCATCTCAAAATGATCAAAGGGTTCTAGCGGCTCAGTTTTCCAGCATGCTTTCCGGGGGGAGGGTGGGTGGGGAGGAGTCTGAGGTCAGAGTGTGACCGCCCTTGCCCTGAGTTTCATAGCAAGACAGGAGCTGAGTAGAAGTTTCCATTCCAGTAGATTTCCCTGTGAGGAGGGACCAGCAATTCCATCTGGCCCCCAGCACTGCCCGGGAGCCCCGATTCTACCCCAACTCCCCAAAGTCGCTAAACCTCCATCATCCCTCCCAGATCGGTGTCCCCAAGGGCATGTCACCCCCCAGTGTCTGTCCCAACTAGAAAGGACAGCCTGGAGATGAGGTTTGAACCTGTGCCTTGGGATCAGGGGATGAGGTTTGAACCTGTGCCTTGGGAGCAAGCCTCCACACAGCCTTTCCAACCAGGAGCCACTGTCCCCTCCCCTCACTTTGTCGGCCGTAATTGACTGGGGTTCAAGAGCATCGCCTTTTATTACCTCTAACAGCCCAATAGCCACTGATTGCCCGCACTGATGGCTAATTTAATTTGTCAGTACAGCACTGAGTGGCTTTAAAAGGACCATTATCCACAAGGGCCATGCTTGAGGGGGATGTTAGCAGGTTCGCCAGACAGAGAACTGGTTTTCACGCTGAGGTCCCAGCAGGTTTGCAGCGGCTGAGACCTCAGAGGGGTCTAGAGAGACTCTGAACTCACAGCTGGGACAGCAGAGGCCCACATTTATTTAGACTTTGCTCAAGAATCTCACAGCAAGGACCACGCCTTCTGCTCCGATGGAGAGTCTGTTTCTCTGTGATCACCCAGGAGGACCTGGCCCATCCATCTTCTACTCGGTGCCCAGGAGGACCCCGGGAAAGGGACAAATGCAGGATGTCACTCCGATGCTGGAAAGGCTGCTCTTGCACCATGCTCCCAGTCCATTCTCCAGGGGCCCACCCTGTCCGCCCCATCATCACCCCCTTCTCCCTCTGTGCCCCGACTGACCAAACTGCCTGCACTGTCCCCCTGAACTTTCTAAATTGATTAATTAATTTTAGGTGGAGGATAGTCATAATATTCTGATGATTTTTGCCATACATCCGTGTGAATGGGGCTACAGGTCTGCGTCTGTCCCCTCCATCCTGAACCCCTGAACTTTTGCATCTGGTTCTGCTTCTACCAGGACATCTTTTCTGACCTTCCCAACTCATACAACCTCCCTTCATCTTCACGGACACAGTTCATCTCTGAGAAGCTTCTACTGGTCTTATTTGTTCACCAATCTTGGTGTATTTGCTGAAAATCTATGCCCTATCAGACACTGCAATTGGTGCTGGGGAATAAAATGCTGAGCAAAGTCAGACATGGTGCCTGCCCTCATGGAGCTTAACCTCCATAGCAGGAGATGGATGCCCAACTAAACAACACCGTGACAAGCCCTGAAAGAGGAGAAATCACGCCAAGCCGCTCTGGATCGGTGAGTAGGTCTGGCCACCGGAGTCAGAGGCCCTGTTTCTCTCCTTCCATGAGTCCCTGAACCCACAGTGTCTGTGATTCTGTGCCGTTATCATACTGCTCAGAGATGAGCTCCCTGGGGATCTTAGCAACCAGCCCAGGACTCAGGTCTCAAAACGTGCTGATGGGGTCAATGGAACTTTTCTTTCTTTATTAAAACATCATCCAAATTAATATGGAGAATATCTAATATGTAAAGTTTTGAGGATTTGTATAATATATCAGCTGGAAAATATTTTCCAAATGGAAATCTCCTCCAATGGAAATATTGTCAAGTCTAGACATCTATCTATCTAGCCATCCATCCATCCATCCACCCATTCACTTATGAACCCACCCATCTACCCCAACCACCCATCCATCTATCCATCCATCCATCCTCCCATCCATCTATCCACCCATCCATCTATCCTCCCATTTACCCGGTGATTGAATAACCATCATCTCATCCATCCACACATTTATGTATGTAATAACCATTTAGTGTCTATCAAATGGGGCTTCTCAGGTGGCTCAGTGGTAAAGAATTCACCTGCCAATGCAGAAGTAAGAGACATGGGTTCGAGCCCTACGTAGGGAAGATCTGGAGGGGGAAGTGTCAACCCACTCCAGTATTCTTGCCTGGGAAATTCCATGGACAGAGGAGCCTGGCGGGCTACAGTCCATGGGGTGGCAAAGAGTCAGACATGATTTAGCAACTAAACAACAATAATCTATCAAACACGTGATAGATGCTAGGGACATAGAGAGGAATCGCAAACGGCTTTTTAGTGGCCTTCACATCTCCTTTAGATCACTCCATCCAGGAAGCCTCTCTCAGCCCCAAGTCCACGTCAGCCTCCTGGTGCCTCCCCACTCCTGCTCTCCTTACCATGACCCCAAGGGCTCTGTTTCCCAAACTCTGTTATCATAATAGCGCAATATCATATTTGCTTACATATGTTTGTGTCTCCCACAAACTGTAAGCTCCTGCATTTTATTATTATTGTTTCGTTATAGTAAGGGCTCCATCTATGTTTGTAAATGATGAATGGGTAAATAAATGATAGTTGTGAATATATTAACATGGCCTCTATCTTATGGGAGTGAGCTTAACAAGTAGAAGCAACTATGCAAGTAATAACAAAGTGATAAATCCACCTTGACTCAGTCTCTTGTGGGGGTCGTTTCTCCCTTCCCCTGGGTCCTGGTGCCAAAAAGGTTTTCTTTGTGTCCTTCAAGAGCCTCTGTTTCCCTAGGCCTGTACAAGTTCTGTAATCAAATCCTGCTGACCTTCAAAGTCAGGTTCCCTGGGGATTCCGAGTCCCTTTGCCAGATCACCATGTGTGATGGAGAAAACTCTTGAGAGTCCCTTGAAAAGCAAGGAGTTCGAACCAGTCAATCCTAAAGGAAGTCAATCCTGAATATTCATTAGAAGGACTAATGCTGAAACTGAAACCCCAATACTTTGGCCACCTGATGAGAAGAGGCAACTCATTAGAAAAGACCCTGATGCTGGGAAAGATCGAAGGCAAGAAGAGAAGGGGACGACAGAGGATGAGTTGCTTGGATGGCACCACTGATTCAATGGACATGAATTTGAGCAAGCACCAGGAGACGGTGATGGACAGGGAAGCCTGGCATGCTGCAGTTCACGGGGTCGCAAAGAGTCAGACACGACTGAGCGATTCAACAACAACAACAACACATTGGCAAGTCTGGTGTGGGGCCTAGAACGGTCACAACAGTGTGAAAACTTCTTTGGTATGATTGTCGTCCAGTCTGTGGGTCGCCCACCCGGCAGCTGTGCGGTAGGGCTGCAGGCTCTATGGTAGAGCTAGTGGCAGCAGCCTCCAGGAGGACTTGCGCCATCAGGCCACACTTCCCAGGACTGTTGCCGCCTGTGCTGCTGAACCCGCAGCAGGCCACAGCTGACCAGGGATGAACACAGACGTTGGGCCCCAAGGTCTAAGGAGGGCTGCGGACGGTTGAGTGTCCCCAGCCCATGCAACAGCAAGGGTACAGGCATGGAAAACACAGATTTGAAAGGAAAATGCAATACTATCCACAAAAACCCAGTTCTGGGTGTATGAGAAATTACCGGGAAATGAGATTTCAAAAGTTTAAAGGACTTCTCTCCCAAGGCAATGGTATTATCCTTTCTAAGCAGCCAACTGGTATTCTTCACATAAAAACTTAGACCTGACCCCAATTACCCAACTGATGATGTGGGATTGTTATAAGTTAGTATTTATGGTATACGTCCTGTAACAGGAGGCCAGCCAATGTTAACAATGAGGTTATTTTGACAGACCAAAATGTGAAAGTAGGGATTATGAATCAATTGTTGTCTTAACCTCCATCCTGACCCCACAGAGTAGAGAAAAATCCCCATTCACACTAAGTAGTTGTAAATTCTAACAGGTTGTTAGATGTTTTAGCAACATGCTTTGTACACTTAGGAGTCTTTGTAACTAAATGGACTCTGAAGTTTGAAAGAAGAAAAGTGAGAAATCTTTGCTTCAAAATGGAATAACTAACAGTTTTAAACATCCAAAGATTTGATAGTTGCTAAATTACTGCATATAAGCTATTGTCCTGATGACATCTCGGTGCCCTGTGACTGACATTAAATAAGGCAGGCACTAAACAGGTGTAGTTTAAGGCAGGCTTAAACTACACCTCAGAGGGAGCAGATATGGAAGAAGAAATCCACAAAAGATTCAGAAAGTAGAACTGTGAAGGATCATGAAGTTTTAAGACAAGATTCCAAGACCAACCTACTTAGATGGTCTTAGTGCTCCCACCAGGTAAGAGGAGGCTGAAACTCTAGTATGTGCTCAGGGAATGGGGCCAATGGCACAGAAACAGAATTGGTCTCAGGAAGAAAGATGGATTTGGTTCAAGACATGCGGAATCTGTGAGACGTTTATGTGGAGTTGATCATAAATAAAGACTGTTGCTGAAGCTGAAGTCCCAATATTTTGACCTCCTGATGCAAAGAGCCAACTCATTGGAAAAGACCCTGATGCTGGGTAAGATTCAAGGCAAAAAGAGAAGAGGGCAGCAAAGGATGAGATGGTTAGATAGCATCACCGACTCAGTAGATATGAATCTGAGCAAACTCTGGGAGATAGTGAAAGACAGGGAGGCCTGGGGTGCCACAGTCCATGAGGTCACAAAGAGTCAGACGTGATTTAGCAACTGAACAACAACAGTCATATATAAAGTGGGTCTGGAGCTCAGGTGAGTAGTAGATGATGGAGACAGAGATTGGAGGGTCTCTAGCTCAAAAGTGAGAGCTGAGGTCATAGGAGTGGATGAAATCGATCTGGAGAAGTATATCATGAAACAAAACAGCCAAAGACAGAGTAGATTTCTATTTCTCATCCGCCTTCCAGCCACTCCTCATCTATTTTGTCTTCTTTGCTCACAGAGCTTCAATTTGAGGTTCAGTTACCAGAATGTCATGTTAGTTTCCTAGTTTTCTACAAATTTTCATTTGTAATGACAATTACAAATTGTTATAAACTAAGTGGCTTAAAACAATGGGAATTTATTCTCTCCGTGCTGGAGCCCAGAAGTCCAAAATCAAAGTGTTGGCAAGGTCGCCCTCCCTCCAGAGGCTTAAGGAGAGGTTGCTCTCTTGCCTCCTCCAGCTTCTGGCAACTCTGGGTAACCCTTGGCTTAGCTGTGTCACTCTAAGGACACCAGTCATTCACTTTAGGGTCCACTCAAAATTCAGGGTGGTTTCATCTTGAGATGATTAGTTAGTTATAGCTGCAAAGACACCTTGTCTAAATAAGTTCCCGTTCACAGGCACGGGAGGTTAGGACTTGGACAGATATTTCTGAGGGACACAATTCAACCCACTACAAATGGTGACTCTGTGATCTCTGAAATGACTCACCCTTCTCCCAACCCCAGTCAGCGCTGGGATACAAATATAAGTTTTAAATAAATGGCTATTACATTACTCCCAGCCCCAGTGGAGGAATCTCGATCAGTTCACCATGACATTGCTGACAGTCCTTTTACCATTTGCTGCACATCCTCTTTCCAGCTTATCTTACATCTGAAGGTGAGCAGATTAGTTCAAAATACAGTCTACCCAGTGAGACATGAGGGCTATCCAGTGAGACACAGCTGGAGTTGCTTAGAAAGATAAAAAAACAAGCTGGTTTTTGCACTTGTCCATCTTCCCTGCTTTGAATGCTGGTGTGAAGACATGAGGACTTCCCAGGGGGTGCCACTGACAAAGAACCCACCTGCCAATGCAGGAGATGCAGGAGATGCAGGAGATGTGGGTTTGATCCCTGGGTCAGGAAGACCCCCTGGAGAAGGAGGGCACGGCAACCCACTCCAGTATTTTTGCCTGGAGAATCCCATGGGCAGAGGAGCTTGGCAGGCCAAGGTCCATAGGATTGCAAAGAGTCAGACACGACTGAAGCAACTTAGTAAGCACACACACGAGGACATGAAGCGTTCGATGGCAGTGGTCTTTCCAGAATGAGGTGATAAGCATGTGGATGAAAGCCAGCCCACTCAGGGTCTAACATGGCATCACTGATGAGCAAAGCAATGCCAGTCTCTACTCACCTTCAGATGCCCCTTACTCCTCCTTGTTTAAGTCACTGTTCAGTGGCTATTATGTTACTTGCAGGTGATGCAACCTCAGCTGGCACAAAACCTAAATTCAAGGGGCAGGAAGAGAAAGAGTAGTCAGCAAAATAAGCAACGCACAGGAGAAGATAATGTCTTCGAAGTCAAGGAAAGAGAGAACCTGAAGAAAAGGATGTCAATTGCATATGAATTGGGAGGTAAAGTAAGATGATGAGTAAAAGAGATAAGTGAGTGCTAATTGATTATTGAGAAAGGAGGAGGGGTGATGCCTTAGTTAGACATGATCCATTGGAATTGCCAGTTAGAACCTATTGATGACCAATTGAGAGAGGTTATATAAGCTGGAAAGAATGGGTTTAACAGAATGAAATAAGGTCCTAAAATGAATGAAGAGAGTAGATCAAGAATCCAGGGGCAAATATGACCCAGCAATCCCACTCCTGGGCATACACCCAGACAAAACTATAATTTGAAAAGACACACACATCGTTATGAATAGCACTATTCACACGAGAGAAGGCATGGGGACAGTCTGATGCCCACTGACAGACGGATGGATAGAGAAGATGTGGTGCAAATATACAGTGGGATATTTGCTGCTGTTGTTATTCAGTTGCTAAGTCATGTCTGACTCTTGGCAGCCCCATGGACTATAGTCCACCAGGCTTCTCTGTGCATGGGATTTCTCAGACAAGAGTGCTGGAGTAGGTTGTCATTCCCTTCTCCAGCGGATCTTTCCAGATCAGGGATCAAATCCACGTCTCCTGCCTTGATAGGCAGATTCTTTACCACTGAGCCACCAGGATCGTCCACGAGGGAATATTACTCAGTCATTGAAAAGAATGAAATAGTGCCATTGGCAGCAACGTAAATGGACCTAGAGATTATCATACTAAGTGAAGGAAGTCAGAAAGAGAAAGACAATACCATATGATGTCCCTTATATGTGAAATTTAATGTACAGCATATATGAACATATATATACAAAACAGAAATGGACTCACAGACATAGAGAATAACCCTGTAGTTGCCAAGAGGGAGAGGAGTGGGTGGGAGGAAGGGTTGGGGCTTTGGAATTAGCAGATGCAAACTGTTATATAAAAGATAGAAGAACAACAAGGTGCTACTGTATAGCACAGGAAACTATATTCAATACCTTGTGATAAATTATAATGGAAAAGAATATGAAAAAGAATGTATATGTGTATCACTGAATTGATTTGCTATATAGCAGAAATTAACACAACATTATAGATTAAATACATTTCAATAGTATTTTTTTTTAAAGTGGGAAAAAAAGAACACAAGGGCAAGGCTTGACATAAAAAGGAGGAAAGAGACCCTTTTGTCAGAGACCAGGGGGTAAAGATGGGGAGAGGTGCAGAAGGAAGGCACAGACAATCTGCAAGAAGTCGGATGGATGAGGTGATAGATCAGAGGCAAGAGCTCTGTTAGAGGAAATGAATCTGAGAGGAACTGAGCGGTCAGTACAGCAGCTTGGGGACAGCTGCCACCCACAGGAATGAGGAAGGTACTCCAGGGAACCAAGGCTGCTTGAGTGGACCGGGCGCTTCTCCAAGCTCTCCATTTTCCAAATGGCAGGTGGCAAGTAGAATCTTCTGTCTCTCTGTACCAGCCTCTTGTCAGCAATTGGCAATGTTTATATCTTCTGCACAGAGAAAGAGAAATTACCTGGCTGCTGATCTCTGTTATGACATATATCTTCAAGGAGGGAGAGGGAGGAAAACTCACCAGTGACAGAGAAACCGGAGAAATACCCTGTCTTTCCTCATCAGGGAAGAAGGATGTCATAACAGAGAATCAGCCGTGGCCTTACGTCCGCGCATGCAAAGCCGCCACTCAGCAAGGCAGGAAACTTCTTTGGGTAACAGTTATGGAAAATAAAAGCACTTGTAATATGAATTCTGCTGTCATTGGAGTAATATATGGGTAGATGTTTGTAAAGAAGGAAATATCACCCCGAAAAAAAAATCTCCTGCCTGATTACATACTGGCAATGTCTTTGGCCTGGATGAGCAATGGAGGCTTTTTATTTATGCCTGTGTACATGTGAGCATATATGTTTAATATTTTAGAACCTCGAGAGGGGGGCATGCCATTGCTAGATAAAAATCCTACTTTCCATTGCCAAGCAAGGTAACCAGAGAAGCCATCGTGACCTACAGTTTGATGACACTTTCTACCTATTTCCCCTTCACCCGGAAAAGAACCCACGTCTAACAAATCACCTTGATGGTAGGAGGTGGGCACCAACGTGACAGGAAGGAAATCTGTAGCCCATCCAGTCACCAGATACGTAACTTTCCATGCCATACATGAGCCCCTCTTCATCCTTCATTGGTAAATACCTTGTAAAAGAAAGAGGAGGCAGTGACCTTGAAGGCATGCTATGCTATGCTAAGTCGCTTCAGTCGTGTCTGACTCTGGTGACCCCATAGACCCCATAGACCCCAGCCCATCAGGCTCCTCCGTCCACAGGATTCTCTAGGCAAGAATACTGGAGTGGGTTGCCATTTCCTTATCCAAATCTTGATATGAAAACCATACAAATATGAGAAAGAAAAATTGCCATTTCTTATATGTAGATGCAGAAATCCAACTAAAATACCAGCAAACTGAATTATGCAGTGAATAAAGATAGTGAAATAAGATCAAGAATGTAAAGGTGACTACGTGCTTGAAGGAGGAAGCATTAAAATGTGACTGAGAGGAAAGGAAGGTGGAAAATGATGGTTCACATAGTCCGATGTCTCAGTTGGTTTCCAATGACTTCAGATGACATCTTATTTAGGTCTCTAAGAAGATATCCAAATGCTCAGTGCATCTTCTATTGCCTTCTGTGAAATTTTCATGGCTTTGGACTGACATTTATACAGGGAGATAACTTCCTCACTGACACTGAAGATGGGGCTGATGCTAGGTATTCTCTATTTCAGCTCTCATCTCTCAAATGTGAATTCCCACATCAGAATATTTCTTAAATTCTTCAGAACTTTTCTTGGGATATTCCTGCCTGAATGTTGTTGGGAAAACAGACAGGAAGCAGTGCCAGCCCATTTGTTCCGTGTGAGGTCTGGATGGGAAGCAGTAGTTTCACTACAAGAATTGAGTGGGGAATGCCTGTGAAGTGTCCTGGAGAGACCCCTGAGAGTCAGAACCCCACATTCACCATAGGGAAGGCAAGTAGAGTCTGGAGTATGGGGTGCTGAGGCTTATACTCCAAAGAGACTCAGATGGGAGGAGGGAATTGGGGGCAGTGATCAAAACAAGCAAATTGGAGAATTGCTGGATTAATTACAGAGATGGGGGAAAGGGCAGCAATGACTTTGGCATAAGTGTTACTGGGTCCAAGCTTGCCCTACTGGCCACACGACTGGCCAATAAATCAGAAATGAGATGTTGAGGTAAGGAATAACAGCTTTTTTCAGAAAGCTGGCTGACCAAGAAGATGGCAGACTAATGTCTCAAAATAACCATCTTATCTGGGTCTGGATGCCAGGTTCTTTTATAGAACAGAGAGGAAGGGAAGAGGTGAGAAAGTAAAGTAAAAGGTCATAAGTCTTGCAAGTATCTCCTGGAATGGACAGCCTCGAGGAGGGGTGTGTTAATTTCTTCCTTCTTGTAGCCAAGATGGACAGGGTCCTGAACAAAGGTACTTTGATTTTTACATTCAGGCAAAGGGGTAAGTTTCCTAGAGACAGACCATTATGTATGTACAGTATTCTTTTAGCATTCTTTGAACAAAAGCAATGGGAAGCAAACGTTAAAGTAAAAGAAAAGATCCAACATGGAGTCAGATTTTGTTCTTCCCTGTAGCATAAGCACTTGTATGCTTGTATAGTTCCATCATGTAATTTACAATTTGTCCACTTAAAACTGTTTACCAGTGAAGAAAATTCAGCTCTAAAAATCTTATCAGATCCAGAATCTGCACTCATAAAATGATGCCAGGATAACTAAATTCTCAACATCATTCCTGTACTTATTATATATAGTTTACATACTGAAAGAATTTCAACCCATCTTCTTTAAAAGACACAGAGAGAAGAGAACCAGAAATTAATCTAGTCACAGAGGACAGAGAATTGCATTAAAAAATCTAGGACAGGTATGGTGATGGCAGTGATGTGCTAAAGTTAATCAAGTGGGAGTTTCCTAGCAGGCAAGGCAAAAAGGGAAACAGAAGAAGTCACTAATAACTCATGGTCTGACAAAAGTTGTAGCACAGCATTTAATAATAGAGAACCCACTCCAGTATTCTTGCCTGAAGAATCCCATGGATAGAGAAGCAGCCCATGGGGCCATAAAGAATCAGGCATGACTGAACGACTAATACACAAACTTTTAGGGGAATTGATTATGGGAGTTTCTATGCAGCAGGACAGTCAATGAACAGTTTCTTCTGCAAAAGATGCAGAAATAAATTTTCATCCATGTTTTATGTGATCTTTTATTAGAAGCTTCAGTGGAAATGTAGCTCTCAGAAGGCATGTCTGAGAGAAGAGTAGGTCCCAGGACACTGGGCTCTGGGCTGGCAGGACCCCACAGCCTACAACCCTGTCTACCACCACACTGAATTATGGTTGCCTGTGTATTTTCTCCTCTTCTTCCTTAATTTTCAAGGACTTGAGGGTAGCACTTTTTTAAACTTATATTTGTATCCCAGGGCTCAGCATGCAGTAGGCATTCCTATAAGAAATGTTGGATACAGGATTTAACTTAATCCATTTATAGCACTCAGGTTGGCAAGTCACTTAAGGCAAATGCAGCTCAGCCCAAAGGTTCTTACCCGCCAGCTGCTGTCAGTGTCACCTGGTGACCCTTCCTACTAAGAGACCATCTGACCTAGGGGCGATCACACTGAACAAAGTAAGTCAGACAGAGAAAAACAAATATCATGTGACATCATTTATATGTGGCATCAAAGCCTTCGACTGTGTGAATCACAATAAACTGTGGAAAATTCTGAAAAAGATGGGAATACCAGACCACCTGATCTGCCTCTTGAGAAACCTGTATGCAGGTAAGGAAACAAGTTAGAACTGGACATGGAACAACAGACTGGTTCCAAATTGGGAAATGAATACATCAAGGCTGTGTATTGTCACCCTGCTTATTTAACTTATATGCAGAGTACATCATGAGAAATGCTGGGCTGGAAGAAGCACAAGCTGGAATCAAGATTGCTGGGGAAATATCAATAACCTCAGATATGCAGATGACACCACCCTTATGGCAGAGAGTGAAGAGGAACTAAAAAGCCTCTTGATGAAAGTGAAAGAGGAGAGTGAAAAAATTGGGTTAAAGCTTAACATTCAGAAAACTAAGATCATGGCATCTGGTACCATCACCTCATGGGAAATAGATGGGGAGACAGTGGAAACAGTGTCAGACTTTATTTTTGGGGGCTCCAAAATCACTGCAGATGGTGACTGCAGCCATGAAATTAAAAGACGCTTACTCCTTGGAAGGAAAGTTATGACCAACCTAGACAACATATTAAAAAGCAGAGACATTACTTTGCCAACAAAGGTCCATCTGGTCAGGGCTATGGTTTTTCTGGTAGTCATGTATGGACTGTGAAGAAAGCTGAGCACCGAAAAATTGATGCTTTTGAACTGTGATGTTGGAGAAGACTCGTCAACATCACTCATTATTAGAGAAATGCAAATCAAAACCACAATGAGATACCATTCAGGATGGCTGCTATCCAAAAGTCTACAAGCAATAAATGCTGGAGAGGGTGTGGAGAAAAGGGAACCCTCTTACACTGTTGGTGGGAATGCAAACTAGTACAGCCACTATGGAAAACAGTGTGGAGATTTCTTAAAAAACTGGAAATAGAACTGCCATATGACCCAGCAATACCACTTCTGGGCATACACACCGAGGAAACCAGATCTGAAAGAGACACGTGCACCCCAATGTTCATCGCAGCACTGTTTATAATAGCCAGGACATGGAAGCAGCCTAGATGCCCATCCGCAGATGAATGAATAAGGAAGCTGTGGTACATATACACCATGGAATATTACTCAGCCGTTAAAAAGAATTCATTTGAATCAGTTCTAATGAGATGGACGAAACTGGAGCCCATTATACAGAGTGAAGTAAGCCAGAAAGATAAAGAACATTACAGCATACTAACACATATATACGGAATTTAGAAAGATGGTAACGATAACCCTATATGCAAAACAGAAAAAGAAACACAGAAGTACAGAACAGACTTTTGAACTCCGTGGGAGAAGGTGAGGGTGGGATGTTTCAAAAGAACAGCATGTATATTATCTATGGTGAATCAGATCACTAGCCCAGGTGGGATGCATGAGACGAGTGCTCGGGCCTGGTGCACTGGGAGGACCCAGAGGATTCGGGTGGAGAGGGAGGTGGGAGGGGGGATCGGGATGGGGAATACGTGTAACTCAATGGCTGATTCGTGTCAATGTATGACAAAGCCCACTGAAATGTTGTGAAGTAATTGGCCTCCAACTAATAAAATAAAATTTAAAAAAAAAAAAAAAAAAAAGAGAGTCCCTTGGACTACAAGGAGATCCAACCAGTCCATCCTAAAGGAGATCAGTCCTGGGTGTTCATTGGAAGGACTGATGCTGAAGGTGAAACTCCAATACTTTGGCCACCTGATGCAAAGAACTGACTCATTGGAAAAGACCCTGATGCTGGGAGGGATTGGGGGCGGGAGGAGAAGGGGATGACAGAGGATGAGATGGCTGGATGGCATCACCGACTCGATGGGCATGAGTTTGAGTAAACTCCAGGAGTTGGTGATAGACAGGGAGGCCTGGCGTGCTGCGATTCATGGGATCACAAGGAGTCGGACACGACTGAGCGACTGAACTGAACTGAACTGAATTTTTAAAAAATGATACGGATTAACTTATTTACAAAAGAGAAACAGACTTCCAGATATCAGAAATAAATATATAGTTAGCAAGAAGGAGACATGGTGGGGAGGAATAAATCAGGAGTTCGAATTAGCATACACACACTGCTATATATAGGCTTCCCCAGTGGATCAGCATAAAGAATTCGCCTACCATGCAGGAGACAAAGGAGATGCATTCAATCCCTGGGTTGGGAAGATCCCCTAGAGGAGAAAATGGCAACCCACTCCAGTATTCTTGCCTGGAAAATCCTGTGGACAGAGGAGCCTGGCGGGCTACAGTCAGTCCATAGGGTCTCAAAGAGTCGGAAGCAACTAAGCAAATGAACACATACACACACGCTACTATATATAAAATAGATAATTAGCAAGGACCTATTGTATAGCTTAGGGAACTTCACTCAATAGTCTGTGATAACCTATATGAAAAAAGATCTGAAAAAGAGTAGATATATATATATATATGTATATGTATTTACGTATATATATAACTAAATCACGTTGTTGTACACCTGAAACTAACACATTATAAATCAACTATGCTCTAATAAAATTAAAACAAAGCAAAGAAACCACTACTGGGTCCCAGAGTGATCCCCATTTCTAACCTTTGCAGAAAATCAGCCGTTTGTCTTTTCCTTCCTCTCTGCGGACTCTTCTGTATGCTTCCAACACGTTTTTCTTCTGCTACACTAGTCAGCATCAGTGTCTGTTCCTGGCAACAGACTCTCTGAGCAGAAAAGTTCTGGTTCTTGTACCAGGGATACCGAAGAAGTGAGAGCTTTTTGTTACTTGTCTCTCTGAGTGCTTCCAGGCATGCTGGCTGAATTACTGGGCCTGTGTATAGTGGATGCCAGGCTTACTGTACATGTCTCATCCAGATGTGCATTCACTGACCTCATTCCAGTAGTTTAAAATCAGCTCTGATGGGAGTATTTATACCACAGAAATCAGCAAACTCTGCAAATCAGATATGGGTTCCCCCTACCTCCAAAAACAGATTGTTGAACATTTAACAGCATACCACTCATGCCAGAAAGGAGAAGAAGAAAGAGGAAGAGAGTCACAGGAAAACCGTTCTCTGATTCTTCTCATTCAGTGTACGCTTTAAATACCCCCAGATTCTTCTTTCCATTTGAAATTCCACCTGGATCTGCTTGGTGGGGACAAAGGAGACAGCAAATTCTTTCTTAAAAGGCCAGAGAGCAACGTTTCAGGCTTGGCTGGGTACGAGGTCTCCATCATGGCTGTTTAACTCTGCCACTGTATTGTGAACACAGCCAGGGCAATATCAAAATTAACAGGAGGGTCTGTGTTCCAATAAAACTTTATTGATAAAAGCAAGTGGTGGGCCAGGTTTGGGCCACAAGCCATAGTCCACCAACTCTGATATAATACATGAATCCAAGCTTTTCATCATGACAATCATCCAGCTGCTTCTGCATCTCCTCGACTTGCTGAAACAGCACAATGGGTTCATGCTGAACTCACATCTCTAATTTGAAAACTCTGTGCTTTCATTCCCTTGATCCATCACCAGGAATATCAGCTCCCGTGTCTTCCTCCTGGCCTTTAGACCCATTTCAAAACCAGGTTATATGCACTGAATTTGTATTTACCTAAATCTGTTCTCTCCAAATATATGAACTCTCTCTCATCCATCAAACCTCACTTCCCAACTAGCCTGACACACAATGATTTTTCTTTTTTTTTCTGTTAAGTTATAGTTGGGACATAAGTAAACCAGATTGCAGCCTTCCTGACATCAGGTGTTGCTGTATTAATCTGCCTCTATATCCTCTGAGCCTGGCACATTTAGGCGCATGCTGGGTGCTAGGTATTGGCTGGAAAAATAAATTGAGATAATTGCATTATGGTCTGAAAGATCTACCTAAATGGGATACCATAACGAGCTGCCTGACAAATCAGTTTGACATCATTTTCCGGAATCATCTGTGCAGTTCCGGACATGCCATCTAGCCATTTTGAGTTTCATTTGCTTTATCTGCTGAAAGAAAGAGTTATGCTCCTTGATCCTGAAGGTCTCCATAATCTAGAAAACATCTTCCTGGATCAATTCATGGCATTACCTCGATACATTGACCCCTTCATCAGTGTAAGCCAAGGAACCACATAAAAATCCCACCCCAATGCCAGCCTCTCACATTATGCTCTCTTGATATTCTTAAGGGTCCAATATATTGCCTTAAAATGCATTTTATTACTGACAAATACTTGCACTATTGTCATGCTTCTATAATATATGAATCCAAGTCATTCCTTGAATTAAAGATCAAACTGAGTTTGACCAATAATTATATAAATGTCACAAACGTTTTTATTTTCTTTAAGGTTTAAGTTGATTGTTCTTTCATAAATCATAAGAAGCTGAAATGATTTAATGTCAAGTCCCCAAGGCTTTGCGAAAGGAAGATAGAAGATTATATTCTTGACTCAGAACTCCAAGCTGATTCACAAGTTAAATTTCAAGTCCGATACCAGCTCAAAGCTGTATAGCTTCTGCTGGGTGTGTCTTTTTTAATGCTCACAAATCCAGAGGTCATAAATCACTTGAATTTCCTTTTCTAAATAAAATTTCCATGTTAAGGTCATTTTTCAAAAAGGACCTTAACCTCTGTAGATGAGCAATGCTTAGAATTGAAATCATAGTCGTTTTTTAAAGTCAAGAACTCTGAAGAAACTCAGACCAAATCATACTGTGTAGTCAATATCTATAGTCACATAAATGTACAAAATAAACAAAATATATACAAGTGGGATTAGTTTCTAGAGATTGAGCAAGGGGCTTATTTTGATACATTCCTTTAGCAAAGTCCAGACAGGGTCAGAGATGCATCCTCTGCTGGTGAAAGGACCCGCCAAGTAATCTTGATTGGGCAGGAAGCATGGGCAAGCCCCCAGACCAACGTGATGACCCTCCCCTGAACTCTGAACCCAACTTCCAGCTCTGCATCTAGAATGGACCATCCTGTTATCCCTGTTTGTTTATCACCAATTCCTCCTTCAGATTATAACTGCCTGGAGGCAACGACCACACCTCCCGCCACTGCATCTTCAATGCATTGCAGGGTGCACTTTCGAAAAACATTGAAATGAAATATTCGCAAAGGACACTTCCTTTTCCCTTTTCTACCTGTCCCAGCTTCCGAGACCTTAACTGGTGGCCAAGGCAAAAGAAAAATCGATTGAATATGCCCCAAAACACCACTCATTCCACAATGGAGTTTCTAAGTGGTATTACCTGGAAGGAAAGAATCTTGAGTTTTCTTTACCTGAAGAACAATTGACCAATAATTTTGCAGCTGTCACAAACCATTCCTCCTCCTGCAACCTCCGGGGCCAGCACCTGCGTCCTTGTTCTCTGTGAGGTTTTGGAGGATGGTGAGAGCTGAACTGCTGGCTGAGCCATAAAGGGACAGAGGACCTGAGCAGGGCTACCGAGGAGCGGCACTCATGGGCGGCTACATGACCTGTGGAACGAGCGCAGATGGGAAGCTGGCACCCTGGGGCTCCGGTCCTAACTCTCCCCCAGGCCCTGTTCCTCTGTAAGACCTGTGTCCCCGCGTGTATAATGGTGCCACGTTGTATCAGTGTGATTCAAACTTCCTTTTGCCTTTGTTTGTGGCCAAAAAATGTAACCCAGTATAGCAGGTGATCCTCCTGAAAGCAGGAGTGAGAAGCCTGAAGCTGTGGGTGCCCCATACCCCTCATCCTTCCTGAAGACTCTGGGAAGGGATCAGTGAGCTTTCTAAGGCAGGCACAATAAGATGAGGTATGCTTGTATTTCATAGGTAATAGATTTTTTAAAAGATGAGCTGTATTTTCAATATCCTGTGATAAACCATAATGGAAAAAAATATATGTGTAACTGAGCCATTGTGTGGTACAGCAGTAAATAACACAACATGTAGTTCAACTTTTGTTGCTGCTCAGTGAGTAAGTTTTATCCGACTTTTTGTGACCCCATGGACTGCAGCACGCCAAGGCTTCCCTGTCCTTCACTATCTCCCAGAGTTTGCTCAAACTCAAGTCCATTGAGTAGGTGATGCCATTCAACCGTCTCATCCTCTGTCATTCCCTTCTCCTCCTGCCTTCAATCTTTCCCAGCATCAGAGTCTTTTCCAATGAGACAGCTTTTTGTACCAGATAGCCAAAGTATTGGAGCTTCAGTTTCAGCATCAGTCCTTCCAATGAATATTCAGGGTTGATTTTCTTTAGGATGGACTGGATTGATCTCCTTGCTGTCCAAGTGACTCTCAAGAGGCTTCTCCAGCACCACAATTCAGAGGCATCAATTCTTTAGCATTCAGTCTTCTTTATGGTCCAACTCTCACATCCAGACAAGGACTTCCCCATTGGCTCCACAGTAAAGAATCTGCCTCCAATGTAGGAGCCACAGGAGACTCGAGTTCAATCCCTGGGTCAGGAAGATCCCCTGGAGAGGGCATGGCAGTCCACTCCAGTATTCTTGCCTGGAGAACTTCATTGACAGAGGAGCCTGGCAGGCTATACAGTCCATATGGTCTAAAAGAGTCAAACACAACTGAAGTGACTTAGCATACACACACATACTCACGTCTGTACATGACTACTGGAAAAATAAAGGCTTTGACTATATGGACCTTTGTCAGCTAAATGATGTCTCTGCTCTTTAATATGTTGTCTAGGTTTGTCATAGCTTTCCTTCCAAAGAGAAGCATTTCTTAAATTACATGACTGCATTCAACTGTACTTCAGTAAAAAATCAATTTAAAAAAAGATGAGCTGTATTTGTTTTCTATAGCTCCCAAAACAAATTGCCACAAATTTGATGATGAAAAGGGCTTCCCTGGTGATTCAGCTGGTAAAGAAGCTACCTGCAATGTGGGAGACCTGGGTTCAATCCCTGGATTGGGAAGATCCCCTGGAGAAGGGAAAGGCTACCCACTCCAGTATTCTGGCCTGGAGAATTCCATGGACTGTATAGTCCATGGGGTTGCAAAGAGTCAGACACGACTGAGCGACTTTCTCTAGTGATGAAAAGAACACATATTATCTCACAATTTAAAGGTCAGAAGTTTGACATGAGTTGCATTGGGCATAAATCAAGGATACAGTAAAGTCTTGCTCCCTATGAGGATTTAGGAAGGGCTCCATTTCCTTGCCTTTTTCAGCCTGTAGAGTTTCCACCTGCATTCTTGGGCTCATAGTCCCTTCCTCCGCCAGGGGAGTATCTTCAAGTTTTTCTGACTCTGATCATCTTCATATCTCCTCTTCTCCCTCTGCTTCCAACATCGCATCTCCTTCTTCTCTCTGAACCACCTTGCTCCCTCTTATAAAGACCTTTGTAATGACCTTGGGTCCACTTAGATAACCCATCTCAAGGTCCTTAATCACATCCGCAGTCCTTTTTGTTGCTGTTGTTTAGTCAGTAAGTCAGGTCCAACTCTTTTGCTACTTCATGGACTGTAGCCCACAAGGCTCCTCTGTCCATGGGATTTCCCAGGCAAGAATACTGGAGTGGGCTGCCATTTCTTTCTCCAGAGGATCTTCCCAACCCAGGGTTCAAACCCATGTCTCCTGCATTGGCAAGCATATTCTTTACCACTGAGCCACCAGGGAAGCCCAAAGTCCTTTTCAATCACATAAGATATCATATACACAGGTTCTGAGTATAAAGTTGTGGGCATTTTGGAGAAGAGAGGTGTCGATATTTTGTCTACCACAAGAGTCAAGCAAATTTGCCATTCTCAAACCTCCAGCCTGGAGGAGAGGGAGAGGCAACAGATCACAAGGGAAAGAGAGGTCCATGGATCTCGAAAACAGGATAGACAGATCAAATTAGCCTCCAGACCCCATCCAGCCTCAACTTGAGATCTCTTCTGTTCCCAGCACCATAGAGCTTCATAAGAGCCACATCCAGGTCCACAGATGGTCCCCAACTGAGAGTGCTTTCCCAATGTCAGTGACCAGCAGGTCTGCCACCAGTGTCCAACAAGAACCCCTGCTCATCAACCACAACCAGTATGGTGCCCACTGACCCTTCAGTGGGATAAACCCATCTGGGGCCCATAGTTCAGCCAGGCCCACTGTACAATCATCAATCCCATATGGACAACTTTCACCTCAAAGGCTAACAATGATTGAGTCAATAATGCGGGTAGCATGCCAGACAAGGATAGAAATAAGGAAGGAAGGAAAGGGAAAAAAGGGAACTAAAGAAAGAATGAAAGAACTCCACCTCGATGCTAGTATTTGGTTCAGCACTAAGTTAAACCAGCTCAGAATCTCCCCCAGATAACAGTGAAACACACGTGCCTGTGTTCAAAGTCAGAGAATTAGGACAAGAAAATAGGAAACTGAGGTAGGAACACCAAAACACAACCTGGATTAGAGAGATGTCTTAAAATTGAAAAAGCTATGAATACTGACCACTCAATTTCATCTTTTAACCAAAAGAAAACAAATGGAAGGGCCCACACATGACAATACCTCCCGTGCTCAATAACCCTCAGAGAAGAGGCCCTTTATCGAGGATTAGTCCAAGGTTCTACTCTCCTGTCTTATTTTCTCTGAAATCAAAATCTCACATCAATGCCTCTGTCCTTTCCCTTGTATATGTCAAAATGTAATTGGCAACGGTTGGGGTTTGTTGCCTTTATTGCTTTTAATAGCTGTATAGCCACTGATTGCCCAAGCTGATGGTTAATTTAATTTCTGTCAATACAATATTGGGGCTGTCTGCATATTCAGACTATGATTAACTGCTGCAGAGTCCATAACACTGGTGTTATTATTACTGCATTTAACTACCTCTCGGGAGAAGACAAATTAAATTATGTTGAAAATGCTGTTGATTATCATTACGAACTTATTTGTAGAGCACAATTACTGATCTGTTGTAAAATAAATCACATTTTTTATCATCGTGGTATAAATTAACTTTACTGTGGAGGAATGGAGTGTGGCGCCCGAAAGAGTTGGGGCCTCCTTGTATAAGTCAACGGAGCCCTGAATTAAAATCATCATCACCCATAAATGTAATATTATATTTTAATAATGAGCTTCTGATCAGGAGTGCCTGGGGGATTATGGAATTTCAACAATAAAGGCACACACTCCACACGTGTTGCGCGCTGTTGACTCAGACACAGGCTGAGATGGGGGGATGAATTATTTGGGGCTGTGACTCCAGCTCAATTGGAAATCACTGCTCTGGCCATTAAAGAAAGGTGGCGTTAAGAAGATAAATTACATGAATAGCATATATGTGATTATCATTTAGGGCTTCTCTGGTGGCTCAGTGGTAAAGAACCTACCTACCTAATGCAGGAGATGCAGGTTTGATTCCTGGGAAGATCCCCTTGAGAAGGAAATGGCAACCTACTTCAATATTTTTGCCTGGGAAATCCCAGGGATAGAGGAGCCTAGTGGGTTATAATCCATCAGGTCACAAAAGAGTTGGACACAACTTGATAAGTAAACAATAACAAGATCATCATTTAGCTTTTGCCATTTCCTTCCAATTTACTAGAAATTATTGTTACCACGTGAAGTCAAGTGAGCTTTAGGAAGCATCAGTATAAACAAAGTTAATGGAGGTGATGGAATTCCAGCTGAGCTATTTCAAATACTAAAGATGATGCTGTTAAAGTGCTGCACTCAATATGCCAGCAAATTCGGAAAATTCTTCAGTGGTCCCAGGACTGGAAAAGGTCAGTTTTCATTCCAATCCCAAAGTGGGGCAATGCCAAAGAATGTTCAAACTACCGCATGATTACACTTATCTCATACACTAGCAAAGTAATGCTCAAAATTCTCCAAGGCAGGCTTCAACAGTACATGAACCATGAATTTCCAGATGTTCAAGTTGGATTTAGAAAAGGCAAAGGAACCAGAGATCAAATTGCCAACATCAGTTGGGTCATAGAAAAAGCAAGAGAATTCTAGAAAAACATCTACTTCTGCTTTATTGACCAAAACCTTTGAGTGTGTTGATCACAACAGACTGGGGAAAATTCTTCAAGAGATGGAAATACTAGACCACTTGACCTGCCTCCTGAGAAATCTGCATGCAGGTCAAGAAGCAACAGTTAGAACTGGCCATGGAACAGCAGACTGGTTCCAAACCGGGAAAGGAATGTGTCAAGGTTGTGTATTGTCACCCTGCTTATTTAACTTCTATGCAGAGTATATCATGTGAAATGCTGGGCTGGATGAAGCACAAGCTGGAATCAAGATTGTCAGGAGAAATATCAATAACCTCATATATGTAGATGACACCACCTTTATGGCAGAAAGCAAAGAGGAACTGAAAAGCCTCTTGATGAAAGCAAAAGAGGAGAGTGAAAAAGCTGGCTTAAAAATCAACATTCAAAAAACTAAGATCATGGCATCCAGTCCCATCACTCCATGGCAAATAGATGGGGAAACAGTGACAGACTTTATTTTTTTGGGCTCCAAAATCACTGCAGATGGTGACTGCAGCCATGAAATTAAAAGACGTTTGCTCCTTGGAAGAAAAGTTATGACCAACTTAGACAGCATATTAAAAAGCAGAGACATTACTTTGCCAACTAAAGTCCATCTAGTCAAAGCTATGGTTTTTCCAGCAGTCATGTATGGATGTGAGAGTTGGACCATAAAGAAATCTGAGCACCAAAGAACTGATGCTTTTGAACTGTGATATTGGAGAAGACTCTTGAGAGTCCCTTGGACTACAAGGAGATCCAACCAGTTGTCCTGAATATTCATTGGAAGGACTGATGCTGAAGTTAAAGCTCCAATACTTTTGGTCACCTAATACAAAGAACTGACTCATTGGAAAAGACCCTGATACTGGGAAAGATTGAAGGTGGGAGGAAAAGGGAACAACAGAGGATGAGATGGTTGGATGGTATCACCGACTCGATGGACATGAGCTTGAGCAATCTCTGGGATTTGGTGATAGACAGGGAAGCCTGGCATGTTGCGGTCCATGGGGTCACAAAAACTCAGACACGACTGAGCAACTGAACTGAACTGAATTGTTACCATAATGCCAGTTAGACCAAACCCATTGCATGGGATCAATAAACCCTAAGACCTGTCACCTTTGCAGCTGTAAGAATAATCAAAGACACAGGACTTCTCAGACTGGCCATCAAGTAATTAACACACTGGCTTGATCTCAACTTGTCTATTAAGGGCCAATGAAGGCCATCACAGTGCATACTCCTTTTGCCTTTATTTTGAGCAATTTCTACACATTCAAATAATTAAATGGATCAAATGGTTGAGTAATTTGAATAAGACATATGTACACAGGACTCTTCAATTTATATACAGGTGACTGTGTGGCAGGCAATAGACCAGGAGCTTAGAAGAATTCAGTTCAAGTCCCTTCCCTGCCACCAAAAGGCTGATGTTGGGCAAGATAGCCAACTACACTGGGCCTTGGTTTTCTCAGCTGTAAAACAGGGGCATTTGGGTGTTATGGTGCATCTGAGAGTATTAGTTTTTCTAGGCTGTGTAAGAAATCACCACAAATCTAGGGGCTTAAAACAATACTCCAGTATCAACTCACAGCTCTGGGGTCACATATCCAGGAGAGCAACCAAAATGAAGAGCAACCAAAATAAGCAACGTTCTCAACAGTGACCTGAAATTCAGAGCTGCTGCTCCAGGGAGCAAACGTCTCCTGGAGAAGACTCATGTGGCAGGGGCACCAGGACATCCTACAGTCACATATCTTTGGAATCTGTCAGGTCACTGTGTGGAGACTTTCTCAAGGGCAGATCAAACTCACTCAGCTTTTGGCCTCCTATCCTGTTTCTGGGTCAATCTTCCTCCTCCCTTCTCTGCACTGTCCTCTCCATTTACGTGTGACCTCCTTGGAGAAGCCATCGCCACCCCCACCCCTAGCTCCTGGAGCCCACCCTTTTCCAGCACAATCCCCCATTTGTTCCCTTTGGGATTCAAAATTAATCAACTTGGATATTGCATGTTTGGGAGCTGTCTCCTCCCATAAGAACATAGTGCTTTAGCCTGGAATAAAATATGACCCCTGTAGTCATTTAGAAATAGTTCCTGAGCACCCAGTAGGAGTGAGAGTTGGCACAGAAGGCTTGTTGGAGGCTCTGGAAGTAGGTCAGATAGTAAAGGACAGTGGCTTCAGCCCAGGCAGTGCATTGTAGGAGACAGAAAGGGGTGAGGTGGCATTTGGGATAAATGTAGGGTAGAGACTGAAGGGTCAAGAGGAGACTAATTCATGCAGAGTAGGAGCAGGTAAACACTGCTGGCCTGGAGGAAGGAGGGAGAAAATGGAAGGTCACCCCAGAGTACTGAGGGGCCATGAGTGACAATCTCAGGAGGAGTCAGAAGCCCCAGGGAAGACCATGAACGTTCCAGGCTTGTTCACATGCCAGAACTTTTATTTCTTCCTTACTTTGGTTTTCTACCAAAGTCTGGTAGATTGAGAGTCTTCTACCCCTCAATCATCATAAAAGCTTACAATTTCTTCTTCACACAACTGGGAACCAGTAAAAAGGAAGTTGTCAGAAGCCTGTCTCAAAAATGGAAGAAAAGCTAAGGTAGCTGATAGATGGAAGAAGATTTAGGCCACCTCTAAACCTGAAGTGATGCCATGGGACTTGACAAGCTGCTGCGTGATTGCCCAAAATATACCTCATAAGCTCTGCATGCATATTTGAATTGGCTTTTTTAGGTTATTTTGTGGTGAACACACCACAAAGGTAGAGTTCTCCTGTTACTTATTAGGTCTGTTGTTAAGCTCCTTATGTGTGTCTTTTTTATGCTAGACCAACGAAAGCGTTCCCTTTGGAATACACTGTTCTCCTGGGGATAGAACGAGAGCATAGCAGAATCATTCAATGGTACTTAAAGCTTCTGCTCGGAAGAAATATCCATCATTCTTGCTCAGTGTTACATTGACCAAAGCAAGTCAGGTGGCCAACCACACCTGAGGATCTTGGAAGTTGAGGTGGGTTGGAAGGTTACTCAAGATATGTCCTCCTGCAACCAGTGGATGTGACCTTCTTTGGTCTTTGCAGATGTAATTAAGGACCTTGAGAGGAGGTCATTCTGGATCAGGGTAAGCCCTAAATTCAAGCACGAGGGTCGTTATAAAAGAAGAGAAGAGAAGAAATGCAGAAGGAAGAAAAGCCATGTAAAGATGGAAACAGAAATTGGAACAATGCAGCTGTAGCCTCAGGAATACTAAGGATTTCAATCAATGACTGGAAACTAGGAGAGAGACATGGAATAGATGCTCCTTCATATCTCATTACAGAATTCCCTGTGGCATAGTGGTTTAGAATCTGCCTTCCAATGCAGGAGACGTGGGTTCGATCCCTGAGCTGGGAAGACTCCTGGAGAAGGAAGTGGCAACCCACTCTAGTAGTCTTGCCTGGGAAATTCCATGGACAGAGGAGCCTGGTGGGATACAGTCCATGGGGTCGACAAAAAGTCAGACACGACTTAGCAACTAAACAGCAACAACAACAGAGCCTTTAGAAGGAAACTGCTGATGCCCTGAGTTCAGACTTTTGGCTTCCAGAACTGTCAAATAATAATTTTCTGTTGCTGTAAGCTTCCAAGTAAGCCCCAAGAAACAAATCCAGAGTATAATCCTCCTGGAGTGGGAATTAAATTGTCTACCCAAAGCCCCTCCTCTGCGGTAGCCCTGCAAATCCTGGTGAAGAGAAGCAGCTTGTCCTGGGAGTAATGACTCCATGCACCCATTTAAATATTGACCCCCACATGGTCCCACTGCTGCTCAGTCGAGCCGCCATGTTGGGTGTTTCCACTGAGTATTGAGTAGGCCACGAGCTCCACTGTGGCCCTCAACTAGCTGACTTTGGCTCAAGTGAGAAACAGCCTGAGACTGTGACCTTGGTGTGACCCCTGAAGAAGAGCCTGGGGTCATGGAATTGAAGGTATGCAGCCCAAATGTTTCTTAAAGGACACGTCTCCCTCCTCAGTTCAGTTCAGTTTAGTCGCTCAGTTGTGTCCAACTCTTTGTGATCACATGGACTGCAGCACGCCAGGCTTCCCTGTCCATTGCAAATCCCAGGTTTGCTCAAACTTGTGTCCATCAAGTTAGTAATGCCATCTTACCATCTCATCCTCTGTTGTCCCCTTTTCAATCTTTGTCCTGCCTTCAATCTCTCCCAGCATCAGGATCCTTTCCAATGAGTCAGTTCTTCGCATAAGGTGGCCAAAGTTTTGGAGCTTCAGCTTCAGCATCAGTCCTTTCAATGAGTCATCAGGACTGATTTCCTTTAGGGTTGACTGGTTCAACCTCCTTGCAGTCCAAGGGACTCTCAAGAGTCTTTTCAAACTGCAGAGTTCAAAAGCATCAATTCTTCAGGGCTCAGTTTTCTTTACGGTCCAAATCTCACATCCATAAATGACTACTGGAAAAACCATAGCTTTGACTAGATGGACCTTTGTCAGCAAAATAATGTCTTTGCTTTTTAATATGCTGTCTAGGTTGGTCATAACTTTTCTTCCAAAGAAAAAGCCTCTTTTACCTTCATGGCTGCAGTCACCATCTGCAGTGATTTTGGAGCCCAAGAAAATAAAGTCCGTCTCTGTTTCCATTGTTTCCCCATCTATTTGCCATGAAGTGATGGAACTGGATCTTAGTTTTTTTAATGTTGAGCTTTAAGCCAACTTTTTCACTCTCCTCTTTTGCTTTCATCAAGAGGCTCTTCAGTTCCTCTTTGCTTTCTGCCATAAAGGTGGTGTCATCTACATATCTAAGGTTATTAATATTTCTCCCAGCAATCTTGACTCTAGCTTGTGCTACATCCAGCCCACTGCTTCTCTTGATGTACTCTGCATAGAAGTTAAATAAGCAGGGTGACAATATGCAGCCTTGACTTACTCCTTTCCCAGTTTTGGAACCAGTCTGTTGTTCCATGTCCAGTTCTCACTGTTGCTTCTTGACCTGCATGCAGATTTCTCAGGAGGCAGGTCATGTGGTCTGGTATTTCCATCTCTTGAAGAATTTTCCACGGTTTGTTGTGATCCACACAGTCAAAGTATTTGGCATAATCAATAAAACAGAAGTAGATGTTTTTCTGGAATTCTCTTGCTTTTTCTATGATCCAAATGATGTTGACAATTTGATCTCTGGTTCCTCTACCTTTTCTAAATCCAGCTTGAACATGTGGAAGTTCTCTGTTCACATAGTATGAAGCCTGCCTTGGAGAATTTTGAGCATTATTTTGCTAGTGTGTAAGATAAGTATAATCATGCGGTAGTTTGAGCATTCTTTAGCATTGCCCCTCTTTGGGATTGGAATGAAAATTGACGTTTTCCAGTCCTGAGACCACTGCTGAATTTTCCAGATTTGCTGGCATATTGAGTGTGGCACTTTAACAGCATCATCTTTAGGATTTGAAATAGCTCAGCTGGAATTCCATCACCTCCACTAGCTTTGTCTGTAGTGATGCTTCCTAAGGCCCACTTGACTTTGCATTTCAAGATATCTGGCTCTAGGTGAGTGATCACACCATTGTTGTTATGTGGGTCATGAAGATCTTTTTGTATAGTTCTTCTGTGAATTCTTGCCACCTCTTCTTAATATCTTCTAGTTCTGTTTGGTCCATACTGTCTCTGTCCTTTATTGTACCCATCTTTGCATGAAATGTTCCCCTGGTATCTCTAATTTTCTTCAAGAGATCTCTAGTTTTTCCCATTCTATTGAGTTGTATTCACCACTCACAGCTGCCCCACTGCCCAGCAGTTTGTACAACATGGATGTTCTTGCTACATGGGGGCACAGAGCCACAGACAGCCCAGCTCTCAGCTCTACCACACTGACACCTGAACAATTGCACTATTATTCCCTGGGACGTGCTGTTCGTGGCCGTGTGAGGGCTGGAGCCAGATTAACTTAGCTCCCTGTCACAAATTAAAACTGACGTGTCATTCATGTCACAGCTGTACGTGGTAAAGAAATGTTTCATGTGGTGTAGAGCAAGTGTGATCCACAATATAGTGCTTTCGTCATAGGAGCCGCCTCAGTCTTCTCCGTGGCTCTAAAGGGCGCTGCTGGGCTCTAGAGGGGAGAGGCAGGAGAAGGCCCAAATGACATCACTTAGCAGCTGCTTTTAAAACACAAAGTAGTTGATTCCCAGAATTGCAGTGCAGAAAGGAACCACAGAAATCAGGTCCAACCTACTTTCCAGTTTTTCCTTGGGAGACTGGAGTTGTTACTGGGCTCCTAGGGTCCAAGGAAGAGTTGGGGTCTGCATTTCAGCCTGTAGTGTGGCCACACCCCCAGGCTTCCTCCCCGCTTCTGGTAAAGGCTCTCGGGTGCCCTCTCCTCTTGGTCCACTTCAGGGCACCTTCAGGTCTCAGCAGAACTTTTTCTGCAGCATCCTCCCCAATACAAACACACCACCACCTCTACACATGCCTTACATGGCCCAGCATCCCTTCCCCACAGCATTCCTGATGCCACTGAAATGGCCAGCTCACCTGCCTGTCCCCGCACCTCCAGTGGGATGTCCACCTCACTGTCTCCTTAGCCGATGGACACACCTTTCCCCCGAGACAGTGAATGAATGAATCCATGGAGAGCACCCTCCCTGGGTTTTAGGGATCTTCTTCCAGATGACTCTGAGCCTCTGAAAAGTGCTCCATGAGAAGATGGGGAGGAGATGAGTCCAGAAGACTTCTCTCTTCCACAGCATCTTCCTGATCAATAGTAGAGAAACCTGACAAGTTCAAAACTCCACACGGGGCTAAACCATCAGGGGTCAATCTCTGACCACTTCAAGGCTGTCCTTTCCAGTTCAAGGAGGATGCTCCTCCATCCTGGTTCTGGGTTTGAGTCAACCTCTGAGAAGCGGGGGCCATGGCCTCCAGGGGCAGTGGCAGGTAAATACCGAAGCACCCTGGAGGTCAAGGCTACTCCAAGGTGAATTAGAGTGCCTTATAATATTTTGGTGCAGCAAATGGAGGATGTTGGTAAGACCTTTTCCTTATAAATCTTTATAAGGACCCCTGAGTGGGCATTCCCAAGTTCCTGCTTTAACACTGCCGCTGAGATACTCAGAGGAACATCCTGCTATCTTCATCACTTCAAATGGCTGTATAAGCTTCTAGTTGCTTACATTAAAACACCTAATATAGATTTTTTTTAAGACATAAGCAAGCTAATTCTAAATTTATATACAAAGGCAGAGGTCCTAGACTAGCTTTCATATCTTGAAAAAGATTAAAGTAGGAGAAATCATTCTACTCAGCATTAAACCCTACTAGATGCCTAGAATAATCAAGACTGTGGTATTGTCTGAGGGATAGACACAAAAATCAATGGAACGATTAGAGGTAGGGAAACAGAGGGACACAAAATATCCAAACGATCTTTGACAAAAGTGTAAAGCAATTCAAAGGTGGAAGGATTCAGCCTTTCAGCAGATGGTGTTGAATGGATATCCATAGCACAAAGAAATAAACCTTAATCTAAACTTCACAAAAGTTAACTCAGAGTGGATCATGGACTTAATCGTAAAATGTGAAACTATGATATGTTTAGAGGAAAACAGAGAACATCTTCAGGACCCGGGGTTAAGCAAAGAGTTCTTAGATTTGACACCTCAAAATGGGAACCATAAAAAGAAAAATTGATAAAGTATACCTCGTCCAAATTACAAGCTTTCATTCTGTGGATGAAATGACAAGCTGTAGATGGCAGAAAATATTTGCAAGTCTCATATGCCACAAAGAACTCAAAATATCTAGGATATATAAAGAACTCTCAAAATTCAACAGTGAAAAAAAAAACCAAAGAATCCAGTTAGAAAATGGGCAAAAAAACATGAACAGACATTTCACCAAAAAAGATAGCCAGATGGCAACGAAGCACATGAAAAGATGCTCAACATCATTAGCCATTAGGGAAATGCAGATTAAAACCACAATGAGATATTACTGCACATCCATTAGAACAGAAGAATGAAAATTTATGAGAACCCCAAAGGCTGGAGAATATTAGGAGAAACTGGTTTACTCATACACTGTGGTGGAAGTGTAAAACAGGACACAACCCTGGAAAATAGTTTGGCAGATTCTTTTAAAACTAAACTTGCAATTACCATGTGACCCAGAAATTATACTTTGGGGTATTTACATTACAGAAATGAAAACTTGTGTTTGTGCAAAAACCTGTATATACATGTTTAAGAAAGCTTTATTCCTAGTAGTCCAGAACAACTCAGATGTCCTTCGATGGATGAATAGCTGAATAAACTATGACGCATCATCCATACCATGGAATATTATTAGAAATAAAATGAAACAAACTCTTGCTAGCTGCATTGGTTTGTATGAATCTTTAGGGAATGATGCTGAATGAAAAAAAAAAAAAAATTGTAAGAGGTTTCCAAACTGCATCATTCCATATATGTAACCTTTCTGAAACAAAAGAATTATAGAAATGGAGAACAGATGAGTAAGTCCATGTGTTAGGGAGGGAGGGGTGTGGAGGGGCAGGAGGGGAGTGGGTGTGGCAAAAAAAATGCCACACAGGGGTCCTTGCAAACTCCTCTGTATCTTGTCTGTGGTGATGGACACACACATGTTGTAAAGTTGCACAGAACTACATACATACACATTATTGTTATTTAGTCGCTAAGACATGTCTAACTCTTTGCAACCCCACAGACTGTAGCCCACCAGGCTCCTCTGTCCATGGGAATTCTGAGGCAAGAATACTGGAGTGGGTTGCCATTTCCTCCTCCAGGGGATCTTCCCCACCCAGTGATCGAATCTGTATCTCCTGCAATAGCAAGTGGATTCTTTACCACTGAGCCACTGGGGAAACCCAAAATACACACACACACTGACACACAAATGAATGCAAATGAAACAGGAAATCTAAGATGTGTTGCATATATCCAGATAGTACCCTATAGCTTTATAAGATGCTATCATCACAAGAAACTGGGTGACATGTACATGGCATAGCTCTGTATTGTGTGCTTTACATATGAATCTGCAGTTATGTCAGAGTGAAAAGTGTAGGTATTAAAAAAATCTTCATGTCAGGAATTTATGAATGACTGTCACTTTTGGGTACTACCCAGGTGGCTCAGCGGCAAAGAATCCTCCTGCCAATGCTGGAGACACAGGAGACTCAAGTTAGAATCCTGGGTCAGGAAAATCCCCTGGAGTAGGAAATGGCAACCCATTCCAGTACTCCTGACTGGAAAATTCCGTGGACAGAGGAGGCTGTGGTGAGCTATAGTCCATGGGGTCACAGAGTCGGACACAACTGAGCATGCACGCGTACGCAAGTCATTTTTCTGACCAAATTCTAACGACTACAAAGAGTTCCCCATACCAAACTCCGAAAAAGGAGTCTTTAAGAGCCAAATTTGGGGACATCTCTGGCAATTTAGTGGTTAAGTCTTCACCTTCCAATGCAGGGGGTGCAGGTTTGATCCCTGATCAGGGAACTAAGGTTCCACATGCTTCTTGACCAAAAAAACAAAATATAAAATAGAAGGAATATTGTAACAAATTCATTAAAGAGTTTTAACAAAAAGTCTTAAAAATTTCTTTTTTAAAAAGGAGGCAAAGTTGAAACATATGGGTGGCTCTCCATTAAATGAAACACAGGCCACGAGAAAGGCACTGAATTCTTTGTTCATCCTTTGGAGTCCTCTGGATCCATCCCATTAGTGGGAATGAATAAAAGATGGCAATTGGTTTCTCCTCTTGGGCTGACGCGCTATTTATTGCTTCTGGATATTAAACACACACAGAGACACACACACAGAAAGAGGAGAATGAAAGACTAAAAGAAACCTGTCTCTGTGGAAAGCAACAAAAGGTGTTAGTCAATATCCGCTTGATGCAAAACTCCAACATTTGTTGCTCATTCCTCTGCAAAATCTACTACGATGTACAATAGATGTGAGCGAAGGACAGATGAAAAAAGGACTTTGAACTGTGTGTGGAAACTTAAATTGGATTTCTTTATGATTTCAGATGTGTCAGATCATTCATAATTCATCACAAGCGCATCTTCAGCTAATGGAGGAACACTGCGGCACGAGCCTTTTCTCCACCAGGCAAGAAAGACAAGTTTCAGGTCTGCTGAGTGAAGAAGGAACAGAGAGGAAGGGGCGTGTGGGTGCAGGGGCGCGTGTGTATTTACACACTCGAGGGTGTGAGGACCGACCTGGCAAATCAACACACACCTCTGAGCCCCACGCCCTCTCCAAGCCAGCTTGGACCAAAGTAAATCAGATCTGGTGAGAGTGTGGCCTCCATACTCATCTTAGTGAAAAATCCAAGCCAAGATCACGACTCTTGGCCTTCCTGGCACAGTAATCTATTGTCCTGGGGGCTTCACGGCTCTGAGTTGGGGATTGAGAAGGCTAGGTCTGCATGTGGGACAGCTGAACAGAAACAGAGGGAACTGGGTTTAGCTGGACAATTGGGAAGACTTGTCAGTGGTGAACCCTCAGACGGGTGTCAAAACACCCCATCCTCCTTTCCAACACACCACCCAGGGACCTGCATTGCTTTTTTCTAGCTATATGAAGGTATAACTGACAAAACTGTAATATGTTTAATGTGTACACCATGATGATTTGCTAAATGGATACACTGTGATAGGATTTCCACCCCCCGCCCCACTTTCAGGTAAGTAACACATCCCTTCCCTCACATTGTTACCTTTTTAAAACATCTTTGGTTAGAACCTGTAAGTTCTACTCTCAGCCAAGTTTAATTATACCATACAAATATAGTCATCATGTTTTATATCAGATCCTCAGATTTTATTCATCTGATAAAGGAAAGTTTATGTCATTTTATCAACATTTCCCTCCATTTCCCCCAACCCCCTGCCCTGGAAACACCATTCTACTCTGTTTCTGTGAATTCCAATTTTTTTTCTCTCTCTCTCTTTAAAAACATTCCAGATCTAAATGGTACTCAGTGGTATTTGTCTTTCTCTGTCTTGCTTATTTCACTTTAGCATAATGCCCTCCAAGTCCATCCATGTGGCTGCAAATGAAGGATTTCCTTCTTTTTTGAGGCTGAATCATATTCCATTATATCACCTTGTGATTTGATTGTTGGTTAGGTGTCTCTCTCCCCCGCGTAGCCAATGACTCCTCAAAAGCACAACTAGTGTCTGATAAATCACTCCTAGAGCTGAGTCCAGGGTTGGTTCAGAGTCAATGCCAAGTGAAGATATGTAGAATGATGCTTCTATATTGCTAGTCTGCTAAGCTGTATTTTTATGTAAATAACACCTTATTATTTGGTTACAAAAATAAGGCTGGCCGTACCTTCACATACATTCTTTCTCCTATTATATCTGTGTCCAAGGTGGCTGCCCGTGTTGATTGCATTGCCTCTGCTCCCGTGACCCCTGGATTCTGATTGGGTGCACCATCAGAAAATCAGATAGTAGAAGGAAAAAGAAGCGGGGTTATTCCCTTCCTCCTTGCCAGCCTTGATTTCACATTCAAAGTTCAGACCAAAGGCTGCTACCAGCTCCCCACCAAAGGCTGCTACCAGCTCTGCTATATCTTATTGGTTCCTTGGTAGTTATTATGGCTGTTTGCCAAACATTGGAGTTCTTTGTATTAGCATGAATCAGGACTGTGCTTTCTGGCTTCCTCATCAAGCAGACTATGTGACTTTTCCTGACACAAGGATGGACACATACAGGGACCTCTGAGACAATGTGAAACGCCCCAATATTCGAATCATAGGAGTCCCAGAAGAAGAAGACAAAAAGAAAGGCCATGAGAAAATACTCGAGGAGATAATAGCTGAAAACTTCCCTAAAATGGGGAAGAAAATAGCCACCCAAGTCCAAGAAACCCAGAGAGTCCCAAACAGGATAAACCCAAGGCGAAACACACCAAGACACATATTAATCAAATTAACAAAGATCAAACACAAAGAACAAATACTAAAAGCAGCAAGGGAGAAACAACAAATAACACACAAAGGGATTCCTATAAGGATAATAGCTGATCTATCAATAGAAACCCTCCAGGCCAGAAGGGAATGGCAGGACATACTGAGAATAATGAAAGAATAACCTACAACCTAGATTACTGTACCCAGCAAGGATCTCATTCAGATATGAAGGAGAATTCAAAAGCTTTACAGACAAGCAAAAGCTGAGAGAATTCAGCACCACCAAACCAGCTCTTCAATAAATGCTAAAGGATCTTCTCTAGACAGGAAATGCAGAAAGGTTGTATAAACGTGAACCCAAAACAGCAAAGTAAATGGCAACGGGTCCACACCTATCAATAATTACCTTAAATGTAAATGGGTTGAATGCCCCAACCAAAAGACAAAGATTGGCTGAATGGATACAAAAACAAGACCCCTATATATGCTGTCTACAAGAGACCCACCTCAAAACCAGAGATACATACAGATTAAAAGTGAAGGACTGGAAAAAAATATTTCACGCAAACAGAGACCAAAAGAAAGCAGGAGTTGCAATACTCATATCAGATAAAATAGACTTTCAAATAAAGGATGTGAAAAGAGACAAAGAAGGACACTACATAATGATCAAAGGATCAATCCAAGAAGAAGATATAACAATTAGAAATATATATGCACCCAACATAGGAGCACCGCAATATGTACGGCAAATGCTAACGAGTATGAAAGAGGAAATTAATAGTAACACAATAATAGTGGGAGACTTTAATACCCCACTCACAACTATGGATAGATCAACTAAACAGAAAATCAATAAGGAAACACAAACCTTAAATGATACAATGGGCCAGCTAGACCTAATTGATATCTATAGGACATTTCACCCCAAAACAATCAACTTCACCTTTTTCTCAAGTGCACACGGAACCTTTTCCAGAATACATCACATCCTGGGCCATAAATCTGATCTTGGAAAATTCAAAAAAATTGAAATCATTCCAGTCATCTTTTCTGACCACAGTGCAGTAAGATTAGATCTCAATTACAGGAAAAAAATTGTTAAAAATTCCAATATATGGAGGCTAAATAACACGCTTCTGAATAACCAACAAATCATAGAAGAAATCAAAAAAGAAATCAAAATATGTATAGAAACGAATGAAAATGAAAACACAACAACCCAAAACCTATGGGACACTGTAAAAGCAGTGCTAAGGGGAAGGTTCATAGCATTACAGGCTTACATCAAGAAACAAGAAAAAAGCCAAATAAATAACCTAACTCTACACCTAAAGCAATTAGAGAAGGAAGAAATGAAGAACCCCAGGGTTAGCAGAAGGAAAGAAATATTAAAAATTAGGGCAGAAATAAATGCAAAAGAAACTAAAGAGACCATAGCAAAAATCAACAAAGCTAAAAGCTGGTTTTTTGAAAAAATAAACAAAATTGACAAACCATTAGCAAGACTCATTAAGAACCAAAGAGAGAAGAACCAAATTAACAAAATAAGAAATGAAAAGGGTGAGATCACAACAGACAACACTGAAATCCAAAAGATCATAAGAGACTACTACCAGCAGCTCTATGCCAATAAAATGGACAACTTGGATGAAATGGACAAATTCTTAGAAAAGTATAACTTTCCAAAACTGAACCAGGAAGAAATAGAAGATCTTAACAGAACCATCACAAGCAAGGAAATCGAAACTGTAATCAAAAATCTTCCAACAAACAAAAGCCCAGGACCAGATGGCTTCACAGCTGAATTCTACCAAAAATTTAGAGAAGAGCTAACACCTATCTTACTCAAACTCTTCCAGAAAATTGCAGATGAAAGTAAACTTCTAAACTCATTCTATGAGGCCACCATCACCCTAATTCCAAAACCAGACAAAGATGCCACAAAAAAAGAAAACTACAGGCCAATATCACTGATGAACATAGATGCAAAAATCCTTAACAAAATTCTAGCAAACAGAATCCAACAACATATTAAAAAAATCATACACCATGATCAAGTGGGCTTTATCCCAGGAATGCAAGGATTCTTTAATATCCACAAATCAATCAACGTAATACACCACATTAACAAATTGGAAGATAAAATCCATATGATTATCTCAATAGATGCAGAGAAAGCCTTTGACAAAATTCAACACTCATTTATGATTAAAACTCTCCAGAAAGCAGGAATAGAAGGAACATACCTCAACATAATAAAAGCTATATATGACAAACCCACAGCAAGCATCACCCTCAATGGTGAAAATTTGAAAGCATTTCCTCTGAAATCAGGAACAAGACAAGGATGCTCACTCTCACCACTACTATTCAACATAGTGTTGGAAGTTTTGGCCACAGCAATCAGAGCAGAAAAAGACGTAAAAGGAATCCAGATAGGAAAAGAAGAAGTGAAACTCTCGCTGTTTGCAGATGACATGATCCTCTACATAGAAAACCCTAAAGACTCTTCCAGAAAATTACTAGAGCTAATCAATGAATATAGTAAAGTTGCAGGATATAAAATTAACACACAGAAATCCCTTGCATTCCTGTATACTAACAATGAAAAGACAGAAAGAGAAATTAAGGAAACAATACCATTCACCATTGCAACAAAAAGAATAAAATACTTAGGAGTATATCTACCTAAAGAAACAAAAGACCTATACATTGAAAACTATAAAACATTGATGAAAGAAATCAAAGAGGACACAAACAGATGGAGAAACATACCGTGTTCATGGATTGGAAGAATCAATATTGTCAAAATGGCTATTCTACCCAAAGCAATCTATAGATTCAATGCAATCCCTATCAAGCTACCAACGGTATTTTTCACAGAACTAGAACAAATAATTTCACAATTTGTATGGAAATACAGAAAACCACGAATAGCCAAAGTAATCTTGAGAAAGAAGAATGGAACTGGGGGAATCAACCTGCCTGACTTCAGACTCTACTACAAAGCAACAGTCATCAAGACAGTATGGTACTGGCACAAAGACAGAAATATAGATCAATGGAACAGAATAGAAAGCCCAGAGATAAATCCACGAACCTATGGACACCTTATCTTTGACAAAGGAGGCAAGGATATACAATGGAAAAAAGACAATCTCTTTAACAAGTGGTGCTGGGAAAACTGGTCAACCACTTGTAAAGGAATGAAACTAGAACACTTTCTAACACCATACACAAAAATAAACTCAAAATGGATTAAAGATCTAAATGTAAGACCAGAAACTATAAAACTCCTAGAGGAGAACATAGGAAAAACACTCTCCAACATAAATCACAGAAAGATCTTCTATGACCCACCTCCCAGAATATTGGAAATAAAAGCAAAAATAAACAAATGGGACCTAATGAAAATTAAAAGCTTTTGCACAACAAAGGAAACTATAAGTAAGGTGAAAAGACAGCCCTCAGATTGGGAGAAAATAATAGCAAATGAGGAAACAGACAAAGGATTAATCTCAAAAATATACAAGCAACTCCTGAAGCTCAATTCCAGAAAAATAAATGACCCAATCAAAAAATGGGCCAAAGAACTAAACAGACATTTCTCCAAAGAAGACATACAGATGGCTAACAAACACATGAAAAGATGCTCAACATCACTCATTATCAGAGAAATGCAAATCAAAACCACAATGAGGTACCATTACACGCCAGTCAGAATGGCTGCTATCCAAGTCTACAAGCAATAAATGCTGGAGAGGGTGTGGAGAAAAGGGAACCCTCTTACACTGTTGGTGGGAATGCAAACTAGTACAGCCACTATGGAAAACAGTGTGGAGATTTCTTAAAAAACTGGAAATAGAACTACCATATGACCCAGCAATACCACTTCTGGGCATACACACTGAGGAATCCAGATCTGAAAGAGACACGTGCACCCCAATGTTCATATCGCAGCACTGTTTATAATAGCTAGGACATGGAAGCAACCTAGATGCCCATCAGCAGATGAGTGGATAAGGAAGCTGTGGTACATATACACCATGGAATATTACTCAGCCGTTAAAAAGAATTCATTTGGATCAGTTCTAATGAGATGGATGAAACTGGAGCCCATTATACAGAATGAAGTAAGCCAGAAAGATAAAGAACATTACAGTATACTAACACATATATATGGAATTTAGAAAGATGGTAACGATGGCCCTATATGCAGGGCAGAAGAAGAGATGCAGAAGCACAGAACAGACTTTTGAACTCTGTGGGAGAATGTGAGGGTGGGATGTTTAGAAAGAACAGCATGTATATTATCTGTGGTGAAACAGACCACCAGCCCAGGTGGGATGCATGAGTCAAGTGCTCGGGCCTGGTGGTCTGGGAAGACCCAGAGGAATCGGGTGGAGAGGGAGGTGGGATGGGGGACCAGGACGGGGAATACGTGTAATTCTATGGCTGATTCATATCAATGTATGACAAAACCCACTGAAAAATAAAAAAAATTAAAAAAAAAAAAAGAAGAAGAAGAAATCAGCAGAGTTTTCTTTCTTTTGTCCCAATGACTGACAGCATTTCAGAGAGACAGTTCCTCCAGACCCAGAGAAGGCAAAGAAACATGGGCCAGAGCCCAGGAAACATTCTAGACATGCAGCTTGAGGGAAAGATAAGCTGGGATTTCTGGGGTTGTTTGCTACGGCAGGGTCATCTCACTTCTCAGGACAGATACAGTGACCTTAACTCTGAACCTCTGCAGACAGTGCCTTCGTTGAATGCTCTGCACTTCTCTCGATCTTAACATCTATTTCCTGCAGAGACTCTAAATGTTAATGGCCCATTTTGCAAATTTTGAAAAGCACAGAAAAGCATGCGTAAGCAAATAAAATAGTCAAAATCCATGCTACTCAGAGATAATCACTATCAATATTTTGGCATGTTTCCTTCCAGTCTTTTTTTTTCTTTGTGTGTTGGGATAGGGGAGATGTGTGTATAATTCTATAGGCATTTGTTTCTATGTTTTTGTATCTAACTGAGATCAAATGACCATGAATTCCCTTCCTGTTACTGTGTAACTTCTTTCAATAAGGTGAAAATTTAGAAAAAGTAGTGATAATACATTTAGCCAACACAGCTTTGACCTTGTTTAATTGAATTGACTGGTGCCCCAGAGACAAATAGCCAAGCAGGGCCAAACCACACAGTGATCTGATGGCCATTTCACCGGAGCCTGTTTTTTTGCCAAGCTCTTACAGTGGGGAAAAGAATGGAGGATGCTTTGCCAAAGGAAAATAAAACATCCGACCCCAGGGGAGCCAGGCACAATGGCTGCGCTGGTAGAAAACAAGCCACAGGATGTCAACAAACAGAAAATGAATGGGGCTTGTCATGAAGCTGGAATTTGGGAAAGGTCTGGTTTCCAGGCATTTTATGGTACTAGCAAAGAAGCAAGGATAATTCATGTGCATTGTCAGATGAGCTTCTTTCAACACAGCTGGTTTAAAATGGTAAATGGGAGTGTATAGTGCAGGCAGTGTCTGCAGGAAGGCCTAGCTGGGCCCAGAGCAGGAATTGGACTGGAACGAACCGGACTCTGAACCGGAGTCCTTCACAGCCTCCCCCTGGGCGGAATTTATTAAAGGTTAAAAGAGTTAAAGAGCTTCCCTGGCGGCTCAGTGGTAAAGAATCCGAATCTGCCTGCTAATCCAGGAGACGCGGGTTCCATCCCTGAGTTGAGAAGATCCCCAGGAGGAGGAAATGGCAACCCACTCCAGTATTCTTGCCTGGGAAATCCCGTGGACAGGGGAGCCTGGAGGGCTACAGACCATGGGGTCACAAAAGAGTTGGACAGGACTTAGAGCCTAAACAGCAACAAAGGAATGAACAAGGTTACAAAATCATTAGGGAGTGTGGATGAAATTCGAACTCCATTCTGTCTAATCCCAAAGCCCTCAGTTTATTCACCAGGCCATAGCACTTCAGGGGCCAAAGGAGATGTAGAGAAAAAAAAAAAAAAAAAGATTCTGCCTCTAAGAGCTAAAATTGTAGCTTGTATGGCAGAGCCTGGCTATTGCTCACAGATTCTTTGTCCTCTTAGTGCAACAAAACTACATTTTCTTGTTTCCCTTGCAGTTGCCCTGTGGTCACATGACTAGTTTTGGTTAATGAGTGGACTGAAGTGATGCATGCACCTTTACAACTAAGCTTTAGAATCCCTCTCCAGAACTGTAGGTTACTCTCTCTCCCTTCTGTGTGGTAGAACCATGTGATGGACAGCATTCAGATCCCTGAGAAAGGACAGCCCAGGATAGTCGTTATCTACATAAGACTATAAAATGAATGGAATATTAACGTGTGTGTGTGTGTTAAGCCACTTTTGTTTTGTTAAGTCACATTTTGGGGCTTGCTTGTCATAGCATCTAGCATGTATCACCCTGACTAATACAGTGCCATTCTTAGACATACACAGAAAAAGCATCACTGACTGTGACAACATATATTAAAGTGGCTGAGAGCCAGGAGAACAAAACATTAGAAACTGTGTCATAAAGAAAAAAACTGGACCCAACTGGTGACATTAAAATTAGGAATCTCTGATTAAGAGAAAGCCATCCTGGGCAAAGCATGAAAGGCAAATCAGAATTCAGAAGATCCTTGCAAACACATAACCAAAAAAAGGATTAGTATAAAGAATGCCAAAAACAAACCAACACAAAGCTAAAAATTAATATGCAAAACAGAATGCACCAATTTTTAAAAATCGGGCCACTGTCATGAAGAGGCAGCTCACAAGAGGGTACCCATGAACACTGTGTGTGAAAGTCGCTCAGTCATGTCTGACTCTTTGCCACCCCATGGACTATACAGTCCATGGAGTTCTCCAGCCAGAATACTGGAGTGGGTAGCCTTTCCCTTCTCCAGGGGATCTTCCCAACCCAGGGATCGAATCCAGGTCTCCTGCACTGCAGTCGGATTCTTTACCATCTGAGCCACAAGGGAAGCCCTATGAATGTTGAGGGGTGTCCAAATTCTCAACTACTTTAGTAATCAGGGATCTTAAGTTGGCTTTTCTACAAGTGATCATTTTGTACCTACCAGACAGCAAAATTTAAAATTATGATGAAGTCAATCTGTGACCAAGAGCCGTTCACCAAAACTCATTTTATCTCCTTCTTGGGAATGGAGTATAATGACATCTGTCAGAGATTGGTTTAGGCAGGGTGGCCACTTGCCTGATTCCCACTGGGGACGTGTGAGTGCAGCCGTGGGGCCATCTGCAACATAATCCTCTCCATGAGGAGCAGGGAGGCAACTCTAGACTGACTCTGAAAGGCAGGTATTAAACACAGCAGAGCTGCCATTCAGCCTGTCCCTGAATGACAAGGGGAGCCAAGCTACCCCCTCCCAGGGACACCTTCCTTGGATTGCTATTGAAAGGCTATAGAAACAGAACAGCTGAGTGTGAATCATTACCCGATCAGGGTCTATGCATCACCACAGCTTATCCTACTCTCATGAATACAAAAATGGGAGTGATGATTTGGAGAACTAGGACTCTTATACAGTAAACTTTAAGCTGTGATACCATTTGCATATCAGGAATGTCAAAGAATCTTTAAGCAACACTATTTTGTAAAAGCAAAAACTGAAAACCTTCATCAACAAAGAAAATGGACAAATATAATGTGAGAAAATCACATTATACACACATGCACACACATATAATCATATATACACACACATATACATATGTGTATACATATGTACATACACACAGATACATATATATCTTCTGCTTATATAGTGCATGTATTCTTCTGGAAGTTACCTTTTTCTGAATATTGTATTTGGAGAGTCATCCATGTGAAAAGGGTAGCTTCATTGTTATTCATTTTTATTGCTGTGTAATATTTATCCTAAAGGAAATCAGTCCTGAATGTTCGTTGGAAGGACTGATGTTGAAGCTGCAACTCCAATACTTTGGCTGCCTGATGCGAAGAACTGACTCATTGGAAAAGACCCTGATGCTGGGAAAGATTGAAGGCAGGAGGAGAAGGGGATGACAGAGAATGAGATGGTTGGATGGCATCACCGACTCGATGGACATGAGCTTGAGTGGACTCTGGGAGTTGGTGATGGACAGGGAGGCTTGGCGTGCTGCAGTCTGTGGGGTCGCAAAGAGTCAGACATGACTGAGCAACGGAACTGAACTGAATATTCCTTTCTCTGTGTGTGTGTGTGCATGTGCGTGTGTGTGTAGACATAACTCTGAGGGTAAAAGGCATAACTACACAACTTTTGGAAGGCTATATGCACTGTAATTCTCGAAGTTGAACTACATATGGCTCCAGGGACACTCGCTGTGAGGACAAACAGAGGGTTGAGAAACACAGATTCAGCACAGTTGTTTCCACTAGGAAAGAGAGGTTGAGAGCAGGGAGGGGCAATTGAACCCGGTTCTCCTGCAATGCAAGCAGATTTTTTACCATCTGAGCCACGGGGCTGATTGGCAGCTCTGCCATTTTTAATACCTGCCTTTCAAGGTCACCCTGGGAGTAGCCATTGTGACCCACAAGGAGAAGATGAGGCTGAGAAGCGCTTGGGGAGAATGACATGGATAGTGGACTCCTGGCAGGATAGCTGGACTCACATGAGCTGGAATGACACTTTGGTGCAGTCATGACAATCCCTGTTCATCTGGTCTCGAGCATCTAGGAAGTTTCAGGGTCTGTATTCCATGGGATGGAGTTTGCCCTGGAGGTTGGTGGATGAAGGTGTCGCTTGCAGGCAATTCCCAAGGTTGCAAACTCTTCACGGAAAGGGCTTGGGAATAAAAGGACAAAGGTGATACAGATAATGCCCTCCTATGAAAAGGAGGATATAGTCTCTTACAAAATATCAGCTTATTAACTGATCTCCATCTTCCCATTTTACAGCAGAGAAAACTGAACCTTGGGCCATTTAGGAGGCTTGTCCAAGGCCACCCAACTAGAAGGCAGCAAAAATAGACAGCCTTCTGTCTGGTTCTTCTGCCACACCGGCCGCAGAGAAACTTTCTAAATAACAGAATACTTTGGCTGAGCAAATCAGGCCAGCGCGACTGCCTGTACACTCCGGGAACACGCAGGAGGCATCTGGAATTCTATTTTGGAGCGCCATCCTAGAATGCCCTTCTGTCATCCATCGCCACCTTCACCACGCTGGAGATGCTGACATTTATATTTTTAAACCTTTTTTTGTCAAAATTAATGCTAGCGTTCCCAGGTGCAGGAGCCTACCCCGTGAAGCACCTGCAGAAACTGGAATAAATTGTAAACAAAAATTCCCTAGGATTACATAAGACATTAAAATGGGAACAAAAACTTGAATTTCAACCAGTTCAATTTTGTCCCGAATAGCAAATGCTGAACAATGGAGAAGCCCTTTCTCTATTCAACATCTTCCAAGAACAAAGGAAATTGTCCCCAAATAAAGCAATAACCTAATACCATATTAATAATAACCTTGCATTTGTATCGCCAGCTTCACTTCACAAAGCATTTTTACATCTCCCATCTTGTGGGGAGGTGCATGCAGGCACAATTGTAGTTATTAAACAAAATCAAGGGTTTATTATAAGGTTATAGTTGAACAACCACCAATCTACCTTCCACATTAAAACCAGAATTCAACTTTCTCAAACACAGTTCTATTAAAATCACTTTTGGGTTATAAAACACCAGAATCCTCCTGACTGGCCCCAAGAATAAGGTTCAAGAATCCTAATGTCCCTGGAAACACTCAGCAACCTGTCCTCTGATACCTCCTCAGCCTCATTTCCTGAATGGAAATGTTGTCAAGGGTTACAAACCCCGATACAGCCTGAGAACAGAGCCAAGTTCTAATTTTGCCACTGTAGCTGTGCGGTTCCATGTTCATGAGCAAATCACATAACCGTCTATAGTGAAGTGGGCGTCCCTTGTGGCTCAGCTGGTAAAGAATCCACCTGCAATGTGGGAGACCTGGGTTCGATCCCTGGGTTGGGAAGATCCCCTGGAAAAGGGAACAGTTACCCACTCCAGGATTCTGGCCTCAAGAATTCCACAGACTGTATAGTCCATGGGGTTGCAAAGAGTCTGACACGACTGAGCAACTTTGGACTTCTCTGGTGGCTCAGACGGTAAAGCGTCTGCCTATAGTGCAGGAGACCCAGGTTCGATACCTGGGTTGGGAAGATCCCCTGGAGAAGGAAATGACAAGCCACTCCAATACTCTTGCCTGGAAAATCCCATGGATGGAGGAGCCTGGTAGGCTACATACAGCCCATGGGGTTGCAAAGATTCCATGTTCATGAGCAAATCACATAACCATCTATGCCTAGCTGAAATTAGCAGTAGCTAATCCAAAAACTTCAAGGGCAGAGAAGCCTGGTGGGCTACAGTCCATGGGGCCTCAAAGAGTCTGACATGACTGAGCACACCTTCCATAGGACTATCTGGCGTTTAAATGAGGTCATTCCAGAAAACAGCACATCATTAGGAATGTTAGACCCTGACTCTCTTCTGGCTGGTGTTGCCCCCTCAGTCTGGAATGCTCATACTCTCATCACTTCCTTATTTTGCAAATTCCTCTTTGTTCAAGTAGACGCTCAAATGTTTCCAGGAAAAATCAGTCTTCCCTTCTCCTGGGCCCCTCTGGGGCTGTGTCACAGTGGGACCACATTTAGGTCCTAAAAACGTGCTCATCCCTCTTCTCACTAGACGGTGACCTCCTGGAGCGTGGTTCTACGTGTGATTCGTTCCCAAGGTACAAAAATGTGAGGTTTGATTCAAACCCCGTGGAAGTCAATGGTGAAGAATGGAGCTGGTCTTTCCGACGACTGCCCGGAGCCATCCTCAGATCCATCCAGGGAAGACCGGCCCCTCCTTCATGCTGCCTTCTCCTACACGTTCACCCAAAAGTGCATCTAATGAAAGGCCACATCTGAAGGAGATAGTTTAGCCTTTCATTGGTCTCCTGTGGTCAGGAAGGCCAGGAGAAAATCAGGTAACCAACTGTTATCGACCATTCATAGTGCCGGGCTGGCCTCTCCACCATAAAGCATCTCATGAGATCAGCCTGACCATCCCACCAGTCTGATGAAAGAGAAAACCAAGGTTGAGAAAGAAGTGATGGACTCAAGGTCACAGAGCTAGGAAGTGGCAGGGCTATAACACACCTGAACCCATTCTCTCCAGAATTATGACGCTGCTACTCAAATGACTTGGCAAGGGGCCATTTAATTTTTTTCCTTCTTTTTTCTTTTTGGACACACCGAGTGTCTTGTGGAATCTCAGCTCCCCAAAGAGGGATTGAACCCAGGCCATTCCAGGGAACACTCCAAGTCCTAACCACTAGACTGCCAGGGAATTCTGAGGGGCCATTTCTTACAAAGCCTGTATGCACACACACGCGCGCGTGTGCACATGTGTGCGTGCACGTGTGTATACACATAGGTGTACCACCCCTACCTACATACACCAGGCCTCTGGGATGGAATTTAACCTGGTGATGCTCAGGGTCCAGAGACACACGTGGACCTGTTTACAGGGACTTGGGTTCCTTAGGTGTGGATCACAGGACTAAACTGGGAGGAATCCCTTTTTGAGGGCAACGGAAGTCTGAATCTGCAGGAGAGGCTGGCACATTCTGAAGTGTCTTCACAGACAAGAGATCTGCAGGTTGCCGGGAAGGCTCCTCCTGACCCCAATAGCTTCCTCCGAGAGGATGCGCTGTGCCCAGGGGCATTTCTTTCAGAAAGCAGCATCCTTTCCAGGAGTTCTTTGAGAAAAAGGATCCCGATGACAAGTTTGTGAAGGGAGGAGAGAGACGGGTTGATTGACAAGCCAGGAAAGGGAGGTCGGTGAAAGTGGGGCTCCCCAAGGTCACTTATCATAACTGTCAGACCCAAATGCCCGTTCCAACCTCAGGGCTTCTTCCGGTAGAGAAGGTGTCCCCCATGTGCCTCCAAGAGAGGAAGTGACAAGTGACAAGGGCATCGTGAGAAGTTGGCTATAAAGGATGGCTGGGAAGGGAGTGGGAGGGTGGGGTCAGGGAAAGGGGGTATAGCCACTTCTTTCTCAGAGCCTTGGACCCCCCCTCGACAAATGGGAAAGCGTCGGTCACACAGAGTCTAGAAGGTTCTCCTCAGGTTCTCCGTGGTCCCCCCAGGAAGAGGGTTCAGCACAGTGTCAGACACAAGGCAGAGCTCAGTGGACATCGATGCCTTCCCCTCATGACTTCTGGGGCTCCAAACTCTCTATTAAAGGGCTGGAAAGCTCCCTAAGCGCAACAGTCATGCCAAGCAACCTTGCAGAACCCCACGGGGTCTTAGCATCAAAGTAATATCACAGCATCTGCTGTGGCGTCAGCAATAATCCCTTAATGCTTGTGGCGGCTCCAAACTGTCAAAGTGCTTTCACCAGCTCTGGAGTGGCATGAAGCTCTTCACAGTCTGCTGATGGGAGAGGGATGCAATGGGATGAGAAGAAATTGGCTTATTAACTTGTTCAGATGCTCAGTCATGTCCGACTCTTCGCAACCCCATGGACTGCAGCACACTAGGCGTCCCCGTCCTTCACCATCTCCTGGAGTTTGCTCAGACTCATGTCCATGGAGTTGATGGTGCCATCCGCCATCTCCTCCTCTGTTGCCCTTCTCCTCCTGCCCTCAGTCTTTCCCAGCATCAGGGTCTTTTCCAGGCTGCCACTAGTGGTAACTGACAGAGTCTCAACTGAAAACCTAAGTTTTTAATCTTAAAGCAACTATTATTTTGGAATAAGTTTAGCTATACAGAAAAATTGCAAAGATGGTACAGAGAAGTTTCTTACCTAGTTCCCCTTCTCTTAACTTACATGATGTGGTACGTCCGTCAAAACGTTGAAACCACTATCGCCTCACTTCTGTTAACTCAATTTAATACTTCCCCCACCACCCCCCCAGATTTTGCCTGTTTTTTCACTAGTGTCCGTTTTCTGCTCCAGGATCCCATTCAGGTACCAACCACACTGCACTCAGTCCTCATGCCTACTTTGTCCCCTCTGGTCTGTGACTGTTTCCGTCTCCTCTTATTAATATTTTCTCATGATTTAGTTTTGAGAAGTACTGGACAGGTATTTCATAGGATATTCCTCAACTTCGAAAAGCCAGACCTTTAGACTCTTAGGCTGGTTCTCATTTCACTAACTCACAGCTGCTCTATTTAATGGAAAATTCCATGAAGCAAAAAAACTACCAAAAAATAATCCTGGTATCCCTCATCAGCTCCTAGCCGTCAGGGGAACACAAGAGCATCCTGGGATCACCACCCTGCTCTCCAGCACCAAGAGGACTAGCCAGCTCTGTCCAACAGGACAACATTCTTCAATGACTTTCTATATCTGTGCAGCCTGACATGGCACCGTTAGTCACACGCGGCTATCAAGCACTTACAGTGTGGCCAGGGTAACTGAGAAGGAAACGGCCACCCCCTCCAGTATGCTTGCCTGGAGAATCTCATGGACGGAGGAGCCTGGTAGGCTACAGTCCACGGGGTTGCAAAGAGTTGGACACGACTGAGCGACTTCACTTTCAGGGTAACTGAGGAACAGAATTCCTTTCCAACTGCATTTTATGTTAATTAATTTACATTTAAATAGTACCCAGGGTCTAGTGGTCATTCCATTGGCTACAAGCAGAGCTAGACAAACCCGAAGCTAAGTTAGAGCTTGAGAATAAAGAGGTCTTTTTTAAAAAAATAAAATAGAGTATAATTGCTTTACATTGCGTTAGTTTCTGTGTTACAATGAAGTGAATCAGCTACATGTACGCATATATCTCCTCCCTCTGGGCCCCCCAGCTCCCACCCCAGCCGGTTCCTCTAGGTCATCACAGAGCACTGAGCTGACCTGCTTGTGCTATATAGCAAGTTCCCACTGGCGATCTCTTTTGCACAGTGGCGTATTTATGTCAGTCCTAATCTCCCAATTCTTCCCACCCTCCCCTTTCCCTCCTGTAGCCACATGTCCGTTCTCTTACGTCAGAGTCTCTGTTCTCTATGTCTGAGTCTCCATTCCTGCCCTGCAGATAGGTTCCGCTTAGATGTGTTACCTCCTGCAGACTGATGTTACAAAGGAGAACCCATGGTTGGGGAACAGGCCACAAAGAATCATGAATCATAGGGTTGCTAGGGCAAAGGGGAAATTTTAGAGTCCAGTGTTTTCCAAACTGCGTTCCTTGAAGACCCCGAGGTTCCACGGGGGAGCATCAGAGAATAGGTCGAGGAGACCACTGTGGCTAAGAAGAGAAATGTTTGAGGTGATATATGCCCATACTTCCCTCCCTTGGGCCCACTCTTTCCAGCCCATTTCGCTCAACACAGCTCTGCTTGTGACTAGGAAGTAGGGTGAGTTACTAGGGAAACAAGCAAATAGGAAACACTAGCTGGTGTGTTCATTTTTTTACACATTTATTTAGCCTATTGTGGACTTGACAGGCAAGACTAAAAGGCATCCTCTCTCCTCCACCCACTCTACTCCAGGAATGAAAGGTCAGAATTGGCTGTGGACTCCTCAAACCTCATCTCATAAGAGTGTAAAATATCCTTCATATTCTAGGTCACTGAGACCAGATAAGCACTCATTTAGAAAAATAATTCAATATGACATTTTTGAACTCTCATATCATAATCACATTTTTATCCTTTGGCAGACATATTTTGTAGACCACCCAACATTCGTCTCTCTATTTTTTCCTTTCAAGCAGAACCTCATTTTTACTTGGGGGTGGCAATGTGGCCAACCTCGGGCAAAGAATAAAAATTGGTCTAAGGAAACCAGAAAGACACACTCCTCCCCGCCTGATACTCACTTTCCCAGACTCCCTTGCAGTAAGACGTGTTCATATGATGTAGTTTTGGCCAATGAAATTCAAGGAGAAATCTACTAGGCAGAGGACTCTGAGAAAGCTGCTTTCCTTTTCATTCACAGGGATAGATGCCAAGTCCCACTTATCACTCTCCCTACCCTAAATATGGACTTGATTCTCAGAGTTTCTACAGCCATTTTGCAACTGTAAGAGAACATACACGAAGACGGGAAGGAAAGGACTGCAGAGTGGACAGAAAGAAGGAGTCTGAGTCCCAGTCATTGCATCACTAAGATGCTGAATAATCTTTGGAATTGCCTGTGTCTAGTTTTCTTATCACGTGATATATATTTCCAATTTATTTCATCTTTAAATTAATTTTTTATTGGAGAATAGTTGCTTTGGCCCTCCCTGGTTGCTCAGCTGGTAAAGAATCTGCCTGCAGTGCAGGAGACCCTGGTTCAATTCCTGGGTCAGGAAGATCCTCTGGTGAAGGGATAAGGCTACCCACTCCAGTATCCGTGGGCTTCCCTGATGGCTCAGACGGTAAAGGATCTGCCTGCAATGCAGGAGATCTGGGTTTGATCCCTGGGTTGGGAAGATCCCCCGGAGGAAGGCAACCCACTCCAGTCTTCTTGCCTGGAGAATCCACATGGACAGAGGAGCCTGGCGGGCCATAGTCCATGGAGTCGAAAAGAGTTGGACACGACTGAGCCAGTAAGGACAGCATATTTGCTTTACAACAGTGTGTGGATTTCTACTGTACAGCCAAGTGAGTCAGCTAACTTACACATGTAACCTTTCTTTTGTGACTTTCCTTCCCTTTAAGGTCACCACAGAGCCCTGACTGGAGTTCCGTGAGCTCTACAGTAGGTTCTCACTAGTTAAGTATTTTGCTCACAGCATCAGTGGTGTATATGCATCAGTCCCAATCTCCCAGTCTGTCCCATGCCCTCTTCCCCTCCTTGGTGTCCATGCGTTTGTTCTTTACATCTCTGTCTATAATTCTGTTTTGCAAATAAGATCATCTGTATCATTTTTCTAGATTCCACGTAAATGCACTAATATACCATATATATTTTCCTCTTTCTGACTTACTTCACTCTCTATGACAGTCCCTAGGTCAACCCACGTCTAAATATATATTTTGAAACATCATTAGGCAGGTTTGTTTTACTAACAGTAAAGCATGTATATTCTGTTTTCAGCTTACAGGGAGAATGCTTTTTGAAGACAGTGTTCTGAAGCTGAAAACCAGTTTGCATGCACCCCACTGACTCTGGCCAATCCCGTCTCTTTTTGAATGAGGATGATGATACCGGAAGAAGTGACTCTCAAGGTCACTGAGAAGTTAACAGAAGCAGGACACAAACACCCATCTCTTGATGCTCAATCCAGTGAGCTCAATCAGTTCAATAAATATTATACCAAACAGCCTCTACCTTGGTGGGTACCTTACCTCCCAACCTCTAAATTGATTTCAGCCAAACAAAGAAGTAGAAATATAGGACCTCCAGTTCCATAAGGTCCACCATATAAAGTGTACATTGACCGTAAGGCAAAGAGATTGAATATACACATTTTTATTCCTTCATAAAAAGATGAAACTGAGACTTTTCCTCTTTTCTCTGCCCTAACAGAAAAAATAAAGTCACTGTCATTACATGCACAGGAGATCATTTGCAAAATGATGGAGACAGATTTTAGAGTCCTTCAGAATATCTCTTCCTGTAGAAAATTAATTTGGCCTACTTTGTTGGCAAGAGATATTTGGAAGGGTGCCAAAAGGCATATGGCAATCAATCAATGGGAAATAAAATAAACACAAATTACAGATTCTTGTCAGAAAGTGAATGTCCTGATGTCTTGCTTTTAAAAGACAAACTTGCTTCCTTAGCCAGTTGGGCAATTCTAGCTTCTGTAGGCCAAATTTGCCAACATAAGACATAGTAAGGGGCGTATCCCAGAGCCAACTGGTCAACCAGAAGAAGGGGCAGAAGAGCATGAGAATCCTGAATGCCAAAGTGCAAACTCTTCTCTGGATGCTCAACTGTCACGTTGAATGGCCTTGAGAATTCTAAGACCTTGTCCACTCTTGAGGCAGCTCCAGGCTCCCCTAGCTCCCCTAACCTAAATCCCTGAAGCCCATTGTCCACTGTGGACATTCAGCCCTTGCCCAGCCCTGAACCCATCCTCACAGTAAACATAAAAAGAGGCAGAGCTAAGCAGATGTCAAGCCTTTAACACAACATAGTGGCCTTAGAGTCAGAGGGGCCTGGGTTCGACCTTGACTCTTGCCACTCATATGTGCACTGGGTAACCTTGGGCAAATCCCTTACAGTACAGATCCTCAGTGTCCTTATTTACAAAATGAGGCAATAACCATGCTTCCTACATAGGTTTGTGATGAAGAGTATCGTAAGTCAGAAGAATTTGGAAAATAACTATGATTCAGTAACTGAAATCTATTTCTATTCATTTTTTCTGGTTCCCCTTCAGCTTTGGCCTGCCCTTTTTCTATGGAAGCCTGATTCTTGGTCTTTATCTTACAGCCTTGCAGCAAAGATGAATAGACCCAGCTGGCCACGAGCACTCCCACATGCCCAAGAATTCCATCTGGTTCCTTGATGCCTGACTGAGCCAAATCCAGGTCCCCTCTCTGGATCCCCAGACACTACAGCAAGGCAGATTTTGCAGCCTCTGTGGTCTAGAAATTTCTCCCATCTCTGTCTTCCTCGGCCACATTTTGTTCCAGATCTGAAGTAAGAGACCCAGGGGCAATGCTCCAGCTGTGTCGTCTAATACAATCACCACTGGGCACGGATGTTATTGAGCACTTGAAGTGTGGCTATTCTGTATGCACATGAGCTGCTGCTGCTGCTAAGTTGCTTCCGTCAAGTCCGACTCTGTGCGACCCCATAGACGGCCGCCCACCAGGCTTCCCGATCCCTGGGATTCTCCAGGCAGGAACATTGGAGTGGGTTGCCATTTCCTTCTCATGCATATGTGCTAGAAGCATATAATTCAGCAAATTTTGAAGAGTTAGTATCAAAAAAAAAAAGGTAAAATATCTCATTAAGGATTTCTTTTCTTGATGAAATGTTGATATAACATTTGGATACAGTGGGTTAAACAAAATATACAATTAAAATTACATTCACCTCTCTTTTCACTCTTTCCAAGATGAATACTAGGAAATTTTAAATTATGTATCTCACATTATATTTTTTTTACTGAGCAGTGTAGTGCTGGAGGAAGCCACAGTGACCCCAAAATGTCTTTTTCTAAGGTTTGGTAGAAATTAATTTTCTGTAACAAATTAGCACTTACTTGGTGCCTAAAAACAACAAATGTATATTCTTTCACAACTCTGGAGACTAGAAGTCAAAAATTCAGCAGAGCTATGCTCCCTGTGGGGGATTTTAGGGACAATTGGTTCCTGTTTCTCCCCATTTCTGGTGTCTGCCAGCAGTCCTGGGCTTGTGGAGACTGCATCACCCTAATCTCTGCTTCCATCTTCACAACACCCTCTCTTCTGCCATCTGCGTTCTCCTCTGTGTGTCTCTTATAAGGGCATTTGCTATTGGATTAGGGCTCAATCAATAATCTAGCATGACCTCCTCATCTTTTAAATCCCTAACTTAATTACATCTACAGAGAATATTTTTCCAAATGAGGTCACATTCACATTAGAACATGAACAACTGTTTTGTGACATCACTCTTCAATCCTACAGCCCTCTCCTCAGTGTTCGTGATAAACCTGAACTCTAATGGGCTGAGCCAGGTGACCTAAAGGGCTGGTACCCACCCTGTTCCTGGCTGTGTCACCGAAGCACATAAATGGCAATCTCCACTGATGGGTCACCAACCAAATGCTTAGGGTCAGGAGAACCAAGCTGGACCCTTGGCCTAAATTTGGGGGATACAGTCACACAACAGTCATTTTCTATTTTCAACTATAGGCCAGGTACTGGGCTACCGAGTGAATCTAGCATCGTTTCCAATGTGGTCTATAGATTCTGACCTTTGACATCAGGCTTGCTGACTTACGGTTTACATTTCTGGTCCTTCATTTACCATTTTAAAAATAAACAAGGTCAACACATCTAGGGAAATGGAAGGAATATAAGATACTTTGCTTCAAGTAAGTGTCAAAGCAAAACCAGACATGATATAATCATACACGTGTGTCCCTGTTGTGTATGAGAGCAGTAACAGAGGTGCTTACTGGCCCTTTGCTGAGTACTGAAGGTGAAAGTGCTCAGTCGTGATCAACTTTTTGCCACCCCCAAGGGAATTGTAGCCCACCAGGCTCCTCTGTCCATGTGATTCTCCAGGCAAGAATACTGGAGTGGGTTGCCATGCCATCCTTCAGGGGATCTTCCCGACCCAGGGATCGAACTTCTGTGTGCTGCATTGCAGGCAGATTCTTGGCTGTCTGACCCACCAAGGAAGCAGAATCTGCAGCTGTCAGTCTCTTTACTTGAGAGTCTTTCCTCTTCTCCTCATTGACTATCTCTTACTGCCTCAGCTTGAACTTCTGCTCCTCATGGCGACCTTTCTGACTGCTCTGGATAAAGCGACTGGTCTACCAACGCACCCCGGGGCACACATTCAGGAACAACCTTCAGCCCCCTGCACTGATCAGTTCATAATGATTTTATGTGCTTGTGTGCCTATTTTTGTCTGCTCTGTCCCACTGGAACAGAAGCCAGGCTCTATTTTTGTAGTCTTAGCGCCTTACACACCACCTGGCCCTTGGAATGTGGCTAATGGATAGGTGGATGGATGGATGGGTGGATGGTTGGATGAACAGATGGATGGATGAGGGAATGGACAGGTAGATGGATGGATGAATGGATGGGTGGATGGGTGATTGGATGACTGGATGAATAACTGGTGAAAAGACAGATCATGACTATTTGATGGGTACATTATTTGACAAGACAGGGAACCTGATGCTACCAGCAGGTCCAGATGAAACTCACATTACCAAATCAAATTCACCCCTTTACCAACACCCTTAGATGCTAGTGAATGGACCTCATAGAGGGCAGGATGGAATCTCTAGTTTAACAGGCCCAGAAATGCAGACTACTACAAGCAGGGAGAATACAGCTAAAGCCTGCCAAACTGCCAAATTGGGAGGAGACCCCACAGAAGAGCTATATTAGGAGGAGGGGAAAAGGAGCTTGATTCACTCTATTCTCGCCAACCTTGAAGTTGGCCTGATTGCTCCATCTGTGTGGTTAGAAAAAATTATTTAGTTGTGTGCATTATACTCGGAGTAGGCCGAGTGCATACAATTTATGAGGGGAGCACTTTAATGCATATTTAATAAAGCTGAAGACATTTATACACCAAATCAACAGTGTCAAATGTGTTTGCTTTAGGAGACTGGAAATGTCCCTGTGGCAATGCGGGCGCTTCTAGGCAAGAAGTTTACATTATGAAACTCCTCAGCAGAGGGAAGAGGACTCGTGTTTTCTTAGACTGTAGTTACTGTAAAGGGTTGGATAGAACTGGGGAAATCTGGAAAGACTGGAAAACTTGAGAAACCAAAGAGGTACAAGACAAAAGAGCCAGACGAAGTGGGAGTGAAGGGATGAGAAGATAGGAGGCAGCGTGGAGTAAAAATTGTCATCATTATGGTAATGATGATAATTATAAATATTTGTGCGGTTTACTTTATGCCAAGCCTGCTCTAAATGTCTTGCATGCATTCTTCTTGTAATCCTTACAACAGCTCTATGGAGTGGCTATTTTTATTATTCTCATATTTTACCAAAAAGGAAGTCAAGCCTTTGCAGGGTCAAGCAACTTTCTCCCAAGGTCAAAAATCTGTAAAACATTACAACCAAGATCACAATCCAGGTTGGCTGAGCACAGAGCCCAGACTCTTGCCCACCCTCTATACTATGGTTTCAGAAAGAGCATAGCTGAGCCCGAGGTTGATTTCCATTCCACACTCTGTGTAAGGACCAAGGCAGGGGCATCCAGAGATGGCCACCCTCCTGCTTTCCTGCAGAGACAGCACTGTGGAGCTGCTTCTCAGCCTGTCTGGTCCTTTTTCCGGAAGTGCACTGTGACTATCTCACGCCCATAAAGCAAAAGTGCTGGGTGGCATGTCCAAGGCAAGTTGGTTGAGAAGCAGGTGTACCTTTTCCATTCTCTCTCTCCTCTTCCTTGCCCACTTTGAAAGCCCTATATGAAAAATGTGGAGCTAACCCCAGGCATTCACATTCAACTATTATATGAACAAGCAATCAACTTGTGTGTGCATGTGTGTGTGTGAAGCCACTGAAGTTTACTCTTTTATAGCATCATTACTTGACTAATACTAAGGCACTTATCTTGTTACTTAAACTGAGTCCTGTTTTCTTTCTCTGCATACTGGAATGCAGAGTATGTATGTCCACAAGGTTGTTTCAGACCAGAAGATGTGTCCCATGGCATCACGGTTAGATGATATCCTGTGTCCCGTTGGGCCATGGTCACATCAGAAGACAGAATACGCACAGAACCCCTGGATCATTCAAACCTGGAAGCCGCTATTACATTTACTTTCTGGTACCAAGTGCAGCCAACTTGGTTTCAGTTCACTTTGGGTTTGAGGCAACCTATCCAAGTCAGCTTTATTTATCTAATGAAACATATGAACACAGTTTTTATTACATTCAGGGTCTGCTATATCCAAAACAATGGCTGGGTTGGTTTTCTGTTCCCATTCTGTATCGAGATCCAGTGAATTAGCAGATGGCTCTCCACTCTCTTCTGGCCCTACCCTTAAAATCAGGGAAAGGGGATGCTTTTTCTAAGCCTAGGAGGAGTCTTCTAGGACACCCATCATAGCTGTAGTCTGGAATCAACATGGGCAAGTTGTCTGTTCTCAAAGGCGTGGCCATCAGCATTGACAAACATATGTCCCTGATCCTTCCAGACAAAGAGAGTCTTGTTCCCAAGCCAAAAGCTATTGATTAGAGAAAAGTCCTAGAAACGATGCATACAGCATAACAGAGCTTACTGATGATGAAGTAGGAATATAGAGAGGGCATCCATTCACCCATCCATCCATTCCTTTCAGGGAAGCTTGATAACTATTTTTATTAACTTTTATTTTGAAATAAGTAACCTTGGTGGCTCGGAGGGTAAAGAATCTGCCTGCAATGCAGGAGACCTGGGTTCGATCCCTGGGTCAGGAAGATCCCCTGGAGGAGGGCGTGGCAACCCACTCCAGTATTCCTGCCTGGAGAATCCCATAGATAGAGGAGCCTGGCTGGCTATGGTCCATGGGGTCACAAAGAGTTAGACATGACTGAATGACTGAGGACATACATTGACAGGAAATAGCGGAAAGGGTAAGAGGAGTCCTAAGTACTTGTTCTTTTGCTCCCCCCAAGGGTAAACTCTCACAAAATTATCAGACATATCAAACCCAGTGGATTGATGCTGGTACAATCTGCACATCTTATTCAGGTCTTATTTCAGCAGTTTTTAATACATATTCATTTGTGTGTGTGCATGTACCTATGTGTTTCTGTGTGATATCATCACATGTATAGATTTGCATAGCCATCAGAGGAGTGCTTTTGGTACTTATTGCATTATAAAATCTACACAGGTTCATTAGGGAAGATGTTAAAAAAAGGTAGAGGTAAAGACAGCAACAACAATCACTCAAGGGACTTCCCTGGCCGTGCAGTGGTTGGGACTCAGCCTTCCAATGCAGGGGGAGGCTTACCTCCTCAGTCAGGGAAGTAAGGTCCCACATGCCTCATGGCCAAAGAACCGAAACATACAGAAGAAGCAGTACTGCACCAAATCCAATAAAGGCTTTAAAAATGATCCACAATTAAAAAAAAAAAAAAAAAAAAAACAACCCTTTAAAAGAAGCAATGACTCTTGTTCACCTCCAAGTGAAAATCCACTTTTGTCATCTGAGTGCATTTCTTTCCATAGCTCTTAGTTTGCACGCTTCTGGGTTTTGTCTTTTAGTTTTCAGCAAACTTTAGAGAACCTACTATGTGACAGTTTATTGTGTTTATAATATAAAATTATTTATTATACTATAAAATTATATTACAAATCATTTATTGTGTCTCTATCTCACTAAAATCTCTGAACAGATTTGTGAGTCAGATGCAAAGATATTATTCCTATTTTATACAAGAAAACACGGAAGCTCGTTAGGAACAAAAGCTCTGCCCACATCACCTAGTCACCAGTGAAGACTCCTGGTTTGATTTTGTAACCCAAGTATCCCGCCTCCACAGCTGGTCTTCTTTCCCCGAGGTAACCAGTTTCCACAAACAATCTTCAGCTGAAGCAAAAGCTGCCTACACATTATTCCACCAGATCCTCCCCTTAAAGTACTGTGGGCTTCCAAGGCGGCTCAGTGGTAAAGAATGTCCCTGCCAGGGCGAGAGACACAGGAGACAGGGGTTCCATTGCTGGGCCAGGAAGACTCCCCTGGAGGAGGAAACGGAAACCCACTCCAGTCTTCTTGCCTGGGAAATCCCATGGACAGAGGAGCCTGCTGGGCTACAGTCCATGGGGCCACAGAGGCGGACACGGCTTAGCAACTGAGCACACACACAAAATCCTGAAGTTTCAGCAAGGCAAGAATGAACATGTACCCATTTCAGAGAGAAAGAAACAGGTTCTGCAAGCTTCTTGGATAATACTACATACCTTATAAGAAGGAGAAATGAAATTGACCCAGATTCCCAGCCTCTTCAAATTGTGGTGTTGGAGAAGATGCTTGAGAGCGCCTTGGACAGCAAGGAGATCAAACCAGTCCATCCTAAAGGAAATCAACCCTGAAGAGTCATGGGAAGAACTGATGCTGAAGCTGAAGCTCCAATACTTTGGCCACCTGATGCGAAGAACTGACTCATTTGAAAAGACCCAATGCTGGGAAAGATTGAGGGTGGGAGGAGAAGGGGATGACAGAGGATGAGATGGTTAGATCGCATCACCTAGTCAATGGACATGAGTTTGAGCAAACTCCCGGAGATAGTGAAGGACAGGGGAGCCTGGCGTGTTGCAGTCGTGGGGTCACAGTCAGACATGACTTCTCAGTCAAACGTTGAGTGCAGTACCAGGGACAGCGGAGAGAGGGCAGTCGTGAGCCAACATTCCCCGGTTTCCACACCTGTGTCCTGGCGAGTGGGTCAGAGAGGTTGTTCTTGCCCGTCCTGGATATGGCTCAGGATACTTCGTAACCTAAAGCACCAGACGAATATTCTCAGCCCACAAGTTTGGTATTCAAGCTGAACTCTATCCCTGCACGGCATCACCATGCCACTGTACACACTGATCTAGACACAGCCGTGGTACTTGATCTGGGCTCCATTTATATCTGCCTTTGTACTTTCCCATGGGAAAGGGAAATAGCCTTTATTAACTGGTATTTGTGGGGATTCCCAGGTGACGCTAGTGGAAAAAAAAAGAAGAAAAAAACCCATCTGCTAAAGCTGGAGAGACGTAGAGTTTCGGGTTCGATCCCTGGGTTGGGAAGATCCCCTGGAGGAGGAAATGGCAACCCACTCCAGGATTCTTGCTTGGAGAATCTCACGGTCAGGGAAGGCTACAGCCCACAGGGTCGCAAAGAGTCGGACACAACCGAAGCGACTTAGTAATCATTCATTCATTATTTGCACGGCTGAAGAAACCTATAAAGGCACATATAACATCTGCGTGGATTCTTAGAAATACCAAAGAGCAGAATTTCAGTGAGTGTCACATTAAATCTGAGCTAGCAAGAGCTTATAATAAAAGTACAGCAATGAACAAGCTTTATGATAAAATTAATGTAATTAATTAGTGTTTGTAAAGGACTTCAAGATCACAGGGTGAAAGGTGCCAGCTAGAGGAAAAGTCATCTTAGAAATTACCACTATTATCATCTTAAGACACGCATATATTATGCACTATATGAGCATTTCCAAGCATATATTCATGTCCCAGCTATAACTACATTAATTTATAGTAATTTGCAAATCAGGTCTCTGATCAGCCCTGGGAACCCTTTCTGGATCTCTAAGTAGATGAGGTTATGACTCAAGTGGTATTTTAAACTCTATCCTGTGATAACCTATTAGAGAGAGCAGCCCCCGACCCCCGTGCGTGCTCGAGTTAGAGATTCAAATTATAGCTGACATGCGTGAGCCTTAAGGTGCATTCTGGCACTCTATGGGATGTCTTTGGGGGTTTGGTTGGGTTTTATTAAAAGTAGGTCTATGAACATCTCTTTAGTTCTTAATTTTCAGCTTTCCAGGATTCATACATTAGTGCCTCTCTCTGATCCGGTTCTATTCCCCGAGGTCAGTGCCACCTCTTTGCTGTCACGGCGTCCCCCGGAATGCACGGAACTCAGTCTGACACGCTGTAGATCTCAGGGAATTTTAGTTGATGGGGAATGTGCTGCTCAAAGTTTGCATGTCCAAAACAGACTTTTAGCTTCTACCCGTGCCAATGACTAGCCCATTTGAAAACAGAATATTATATTTATTAATAGGCCACACAATTTCTAGTGGGCTTTGGGGGACATTGAATTTTTTAAGCTAATTGTTTGATAATAAAAGACCTACCAGTAGGGAATTTGGAAATCAAGAGAAAAGAAGAAGAAAGAATCCCTTGGAGCCTTTCCAGTCGTTGCTTTCCCCAGGTGTTTTTACGTTATCGGCCACCACAGCTGTCATCATCTGAATTACTGACGTTCTTGATCAAAGGTCCTGGCAAGGGCATGTTTCATCAGGTCCATCGTTGCGGGGAGGAGATGAGCTGAATCAGTTGTTTCTTGTACACAGATGAGCAGAGAAGAGCAGCTCAGGAGGGTACCACAGAGAGAGCTGCTGCTTCCGCCGTATAAAGGACAAGGCCATGAGTTTATGAGCATTTGACCAAACAAGAGACTTGAGGGTTTGAGACAGCCACTTACTACCTGTGAGGTCCTGGGCAAGTCATTTTCTCCTCCCATCAGGGTGCTTCCCCGGGGGCTCAGGGGTAAAGAATCTGCCTGCCAATGCAGGAGGCGTGGGTTTGACTCCTCATCCCGGAAGAGCCCACGTGCCGTGGAGCAGCTGAGCCCACGCGCCGTAACTATTGAGTCTGTGCTCTAGATCCTGGGAGCCGCAGCTACTGAGCTCACATCCCGCACCTGCGGAAGCCCGCACACCCCAGAGCCCATGCACTACAGCAAGGGAAGCCCGAGCACCGCAGCTGGAGAGGAGCCCCCACTCACAGCAACCAGAGAAAAACCCTCACGGCAACGAAGATCCAGCTCAGCCAAAAATAAATTAAAAAAAAAAAGTTTTTTCCAAAAAGCGCCTCCCTACTTGTGCAAAGGAAGGTGAAGGAGTGAGTAGAGAGTGTACCACACTGACACGCACATACACACGCATTGATGCACCCCTCCGGGATGTACCGTGGCAGATATGATGGATCCATCACAGGGCCCTTTCTCACTGAGCCCAAACACAGCCTCAGAGCCCCCGGCACAGCCCTCGGATTGCCTCTTACTTCCTAACCCGATTTGCCAGTCGAGAAGGAACCTAAGTTCCCTTCAGCTCCAACGATGTAAATTGTGCTATAATTTTGCAAAACACGATTTCCAACAGGCTTGCAAGAAAGCATCAGTGTCTCCGTAAATGCATTTTGTTTTTCCGTGAAAGCTTTTCTGGCTGCCGCGTTTTATGAAACTTTATAGAAAATTATAATAACCTTTAAAAACCAAGCAAAGTAAAAACATCATTATTAGAATGTTCAATTAGAAACGCAAACACACTCTGATCAACAGTCTCCAAATGTAATTGTTTAATAACAACACATAAATTAAAAGGGAAAGTACAAAACGAGATGCCCAGGGAACAAACGGTGCTCTTTAGCTGATGGGTGAGGTGAGCATGCTCTCAAATGGAGGGCTTGCTATACTGCGGTCCTTTCTCACACGTGGGTGGGCCAGGCTCGCACTGAACAAAACCATGCCTATTGCCTCAGCTGTCGATGTTAGCACATTATTTTGGAAAGCCCCAGGAGATCTCAGAAAGGTAGCTCTAGTACTTACACTAATTTGCTTTACAAAACCTCTCATTTCCATAGTGTCTTAGTGTTTTGTAAAGAATGCAAACACCATCTCCTACAATTTTTTTTCTGTAGTATAGTTGATTTACAATGTTGTATTAGTTTCAGGTGGAGAGCAAATAGGTTCAGTGACACACGCCATGTCCATGCTGTCTTTTTAGTCATGTCTGACTCTTTGTGAACCCTCTTATGCTCCTCTGTCCCTGGGATTCTCCAGGCAAGAATACTAGAGTGGGTTGTCATGCCCTCCTCCAGGGGATCTTCCCGACCCAGGGATTGAACCCATGGATTAAACCCATGTCTCTTATGTCTCCTGCATTGGCAAGCAGTTTCTTTACAACTAGCACCACCTGGGAAGCCCAACTATACATAAATATATATTTATTTATTTATATAAATATACATTTATTCTTTTTTCATTATAGGTTATTACAGGATATTGAATATAGTTCCCTCTTCTCTACAGCAGGTCCTTGTTGCTATCTATTTTATGTAAAGTAGTGTGTTCTGTTAATCCCAAACTCTTAGTTTATCCATCTCCCAAACGCCATCTCGTTTTATCTTTGCCGCAATCTCACGAGCCTGTGTGTGTATTTATTATCCCCATTTACAGATGGGGAGACTGAGTCTGAGGGAAGTTAAGTCCCCGCCTCCAGACACAACAGTGGATGTAGGCCTAGGAAGGAGTTCAGAGCTCTTTGGCTCCATGAATTCCTAAAAGAGAGATGCACGAAGCAGAGGACCACGCATTTCTCTGAACCGTCCTGTAGTTTTCCTTCAGCCTCCTTGACTGACACAGGAGTAAACAGAAACTCACCCAAAGGCATAGGAGACAAGGCCCGATTTAAAACATGGGTCATTAGAGTTCCCCTCACCAAGGAGAGATTGCTATGACTGCCCGAAAAAAAGTGGGGGATGGGGAGGGGATGCTGATGCAGCCGGCGGAGGTGTGGCAGGTAGGGGAGCGGGCGGGGACGCACCTGAGACGTGTGCAGACATGTGCAGATGTGTGCATAAAGAGCATAAAGAGCAGGTTGTTGGAAGGCAGCCACGCTCTTTCATTTGCACATCGTCTGCGGCTGTTTTCGTGCTACAGCCGCAGAGCTAAGTAATTGCAACAGAGACTGCGAGACCCTCAAGGCCTAAAATATTTACTACCTGGCTCTCCGCTAAAAGAGCCTGCTGACCTCTGTGTGGTGGGGAGGCTGCAGGCTGGGCTCCTGGCATGGTTCAGCTTCAGATCACGTGTGTGAGCTCAGGCGAGGCTCCTCCGCGTCCCACACCTCTGTCTCTCCATCGACATCATGCTTGGGAGGCATATTCGCCAAGGCCCCGTGAAACCTAACCTCCTGTGTTCACTCACTCTACCCTACCCCCCTCTCATGTGTATTATGTTTTCTCTCTGATTTAAAGTTCATGTTGTTAATAGACAAACCCCATCAGTAATGAGCTTCCCAAAGTTTGGCATTAGTGGTAAAGAAGTCACCTGCCAATGCAGGAGATGCAAGAGACATGGGTTCGATCCCTGGGTTGGGAAGATCCCTTGGAGGAGGGCAGGGCAACCCACTCCATTACTCTTGCCTGGAGCATCCCACGGACAGAGGAGCCTGGCGGGCTACAGCCCATAGTGTTGCAGAGAGTTGGACACAATTGAAGTGACTTAGCACGCACACCCATCAGTAATTCCACTGGTGACTAGATTGGGGGACTGGGATTGGGAGGGACAAAAATAAAGCTTAATTTAGGCAATTTTCATAATTTTAGGTATTCTCAGGGTGAAGATATTGGCAAGATTAAGGTTTCTGGGAAACTTGGATTTCTCTCACCTCTTGAAGGGAAAGTAGCTTTATAAAATGCTTCTGTTATCGCCTTTGGTCTGTATAGTCTTCTGATGCATTTATAAATAAGCAAACTGTATCGGAGATATAAATATTGAGGGTCATCAATATTGAGGGTCATCTAGATTTCAGCCCACAGAGACCTTGTGTCCTCACCCAGAGACCTGTCTGCCTGTCACACACCATCTCACATGCTTCTCAGACATCTGGTGCCTTCTAAAATGTCCATAAACCTCTTTGGCCCATGCCAAATGGTTTTGGACAGGATCAAATATCAAGGGCCTTTTGGCATGGACTAAGTGTCTTATAGACATTTTGAACAGGACCAATGTCCTGCGAGGCTTCGCACTATTTGATGGTCAAAGCAAGTAGCTTTTGGATTTAATGCTGCTGTTATCAATCATGTCTTTTTGTTATCATTACTGTAAAATGCCAGATTTGTTCTCTAAGAAGGTGATCAACCTGAGACCTGCAACAAAAGCTTTTAAAAGGTGCTATTCTGCTCAGCCGTGCCCTTTAAATTGTAAGCAGATCTGAAATGCAGAAGAATAGAAAGAGTCCCCAAATGCCCATCGATCATTCATGCATTCCACCAACAAGGAAGCGAGCACCTACTAAGCGCCCTGCTTAATATTAGCTTTGGCTGGTGGAGGTGGGAGGTACTCAGGCAGACACAGCTGCCCTCCAGGGGATTCTCTGTCTAATGCAGGAGGCAGGAAAACCAGCAATGACTGTGGCATATGAAAGACTGCAGGGTGAAGGCTGGCAAGTAACACTGGGCTTATCCTCGCTTGGAATCAAGACCTACGTTTGGCACCACAGAGTTCTTGCCTGGGAAGAGTAATATTTTTCCTCCGGTCCCATACTGAGCCCTAATCAAGACTGAATGATGTCTCCATCTCCAACTTCAGTGGTTAAAAAGCAAACTGAAGCTACATTTGGTATAGATGCTGTACATATTCATTGTGGGGGCGACTTGATGTTAGAAGATACCACTAGCTAGTAGTATCAGTATCAGTGGCGGCATCTTGACGGCTTCCCTGTGGCACTAGTGGCAAAGAAGCCACTCGCCAAAGCAGGAGACACAAGAGACCTGGGTTCGATCCCTGGGTCGGAAAGATTCCCTGGAGGAGGGCATGGCAACCCACTCCAGTGTCCTTGCCTGGAGAATCTCATGGACAGAGGAGCCCGGCGGGCTGCAGTTCATAGGTTTGCAAAGAGTTGGACATGACTGAGATGACTTAGCATGCAGCATATCTTCTCCATGATCATAATAATTTACAAGGACGTGGGAGACACAGTAGTAATTCTAGTTATCTATGGCAGCACAACAAAACTACGCGCCTTATAGAAACCATTTTATTATAACTCACTCTTCAGAAGGGTCAGGAGTCCAGGGCATGGCTGCTGATTCTTTTGTTTCAGAGGATGTTGACTTGGGTCACTTGGTGATGTTCAACTAGAGGCTGTTCTGGTCTGAGGGGTTCAATATAGCTGAACTCACAAGCCTGCCACATTGATGAGGAGCCACTGGAACCCTGGGCTTCGCAGATCCCTCTTCTTCTCCACTTGGTCTTAGAACCCCTCCATGTGGTTTCTCCAACAAGAAAAGCTTCCTACATGGAAGTTTGGAGCTCCAAGAATTCCAGTCCTTTGAAGGAATAGGTCTAGAACAGGCAGACCATCATACCTGCCACATGTAATGGTCAAAGCCCTCACAGTCCATCTCAGATTCAAGGTGAGATAAAATAGATCCCTCCTCCCCAGAGAGAATTTCAAGCAATTTAGTAAATCCATCTTTAATCTCTCCTGGTCTGACACCTGTTCACAAAGTATTTATATCCATCACAGAAGAGAAGTGTACTCTTCTTCTGCAAGACCCCTGTAGTCTCATCCCAATTGAGCATTGCTTTGAAGTCCAATATTTCATTATCTAAATCAAATTCAGGTACAGATGAGGTTCCTTGGATGCAGTTCCTCAAATATGGTTCATTCTGTTATGATGATCTGTGAACTAAAGTGAAAAGTTACCTACTCCCCTCCACACGTCCAATTTACTGTGATAAGACAGTATAATTGCAAGAGGCATGCTTGCTCCAAAAAGGGGAAAAACAAGAGTGCCTGGCAGCTCCTGGTTTATAGTAATTTCAAAATCCAGCCTGGTGCACACAGCCAGTTCCATGAGTAGAGTCCAGTAAAGCTCCCTAGAAATGATCCTCCAAGGTTCATGGTTCTCCCTTTGGGAGCAATCTTCATTTTCCATAGGAAATGGCTCATATTTACAGCCAAGTAGTTGTCTCAGTAAGTTTCTGCCCATAGTAGGTGGGTAGAATACAGAGTGTCCCAAGACTTCTTTTCATTTTATAGAGTCTCTGTCCTAGTTTGTCCAACTTGGTAGTGCTTATACCAATAGAATTCTCCCCAAAACCTTGTGGGTTTTCTATTAATCTTACTGTGGCTTGCATCACTAGACTAAAACCATACTCACATTTCTTTCCTCAAAATTCTACCTTGGGCTGAGAGTCAGACTCTTCTGAGAAAATGCCCCTCAATTTCCTAGAAACCTTTGGTCTAGTTGAGAGGTTCTATAAGGCATATCCTTAGAAATTTTACTAGGTACATTTTTAAATGATACTTCTCAAAAAGTGGAGGTGGGGAGGTCCTTAAAGCTATACCCTTAAGATCTATTCTCTGAGATTAAGCTTTATTGGCAGAGTCCTGGATTTGTTCTTTGCCCTGAAACCATTTCTTACTTTGAGAATTTTTTGCTGAATAAAAAGACTGTCCTGTTTCTTCTAAATTTTGCTCAAAAACTGCATGGTTTTTCTTTAGTTCATCTCTCTTTTTGTACTTTATTAAAGCCCATTAGAAGCCAGGTGGTACTTTCAGCATTCTGCCTGGAGAAGTCTTTAGTTAGATGCACAGGATTTTAGGTGTCTTTTCTGTTTTCCGTGTTTGTGCCAACAATATTTTTACTCACCTCTCTACCAACATCTAACTTGGGTACATTTTCCTTCAGCCTCTAGCAACACTCTCCTCATCATCCAGCAAAGCCTCATCAACCATCTGCTCAAGGTCCTTCCAGCCCCTTGAGGAGGAGCAGAATTAGACTCAACCTCTTAAATGAAGAAATGTCAAAGAAGTTGTGTCCATCGGTAACACATCACAAGGGTTAAGAGCACAGATTCTGGAGCCTTATTGTCAGGGTTCAAGTCCCCATTCTTCTACTTGTTAGCTGATCTCATCTTCAACTTATGTGTTCCTCAATTTACCATTCTGCAAAATGGGTATAGTAATAGCTCCTACTTCATAGGACTGAGTGAGGGGACTGAATGAATAATTTCACACTTGAGCCTTCAATTTAACTCAACAAATACTCTTGGAGCACCCACGTATGACATGTACTAACAAATGGCTCTTTCTTCAAGATGTTTGTGGTCTAATGAAGAGAGATGATTAAGACGTAACTATTATTTGTTTGGCTATTTGATTTTATAGCATCTGAAGCTGAGTCTCAGAGAATTTAAGTAAATTTCTTGAAATTTCAGTTTATTCACCACTGGGGTCAATGGCAGTGCCAGGATTAAGCCCAAATCACTGCCCATCTTCATATTGCCTCTCCAACTTTGAGGTCCCAGGTCTCATCACTTCATCCTCAGTTGAGTCACTGATGTCTGTATCTGGAAATATTGCAAGGTGAAATTAAACATATTTTTTGAATGTCCATATATTTTATTCATGTGTTGCATGCATGCTAAGTCTCTACAGTCATGTCTAGCTCTTTGAAATCCTGTGAACTCCAGGCTCCTCTGTCCATGGGATTCTCCAGGCAAGAATACTGAAGTGGGTTGCCATGCCCTCCTTCAAGGGATCTTCCTGACATAGGAACTGAACCCATGTCTTCTGAGGCTCCTGCATTTCAGGCAGATTCTCTACTGCTGAGCGACCTTGGAAGCCCATATTTTATTCACATTATATACATATTATAATCGATCCACACCTATACACTGAGGATTCATAATTATTTAAATCATGTCTTGAGATGACCATTTATTGCATGTAAAAATGTTGCAGGTTACCCAAAATAGATGTCACTTTGACACAAACTTCCTGACTTTCTAAATCTTGCTTCCATAATGCTTGAGGCGAAAAATTTCATCTAAATATTATTGAATTCCAGCACGACATTAGCATGCAGAGATATTTACAATAACAGAGCCATTACAACTCAATCAAAAGCTGATTTCAGCCAGAATTATGCAGAATTAAATCTTGCAGGATTCAAATTATTAAAAATCAGAGACTCAATAAAGTGTGGTCTGGAAGTCCCATTTATCAAGGGAGTCGAAGTGCCTCAACAGTTATAGTGACTTCTTCATATATATTCTGCAAAAATTTGCATGCATTTTAAAAGATCAGAGTTTAATTCCTATGGAATTCAAGTAACTATGCTATATTTATAAGGCAATGGAAGCCAGCTCCGAAACTGTTCTCTCTATTTCCTTTCCACATCTCACATTTTAAATGCATTGGTTTTTTATTTCTGGTTCCCACTGGATAGAAAAATCTGCAGTGAGACCACAAGCATAGAGAGAATAGTTTACTCCAATAAAGGCCAAATCAGGGTGGCAATAGAGGTAGTTAGAAGAAACCCAAAACCATTTATAAAGCTTGTTATATAACTAATATGCTAGAAATGCCTCTCACTTGCTGCGCTTGATCATATATATAAACATGATCAAGCCTGTGTGTGTGTGTGTGTGTGTGTGTGTGTGTGTGTGTGGCTCTGTACCAGGATCCATTCCAGAATATTTCATATAAATTAAAAAAGGAGTTCATTTATAAGAAGAGAAAGAGGTAGAGAGACACAAGAGAGAGAAGAAAACAGAAGAGAAAGGAAAAGGGCAAGAAAAAAGAGAAAAGAAACCACCAGGTGGAAACACAGGACTTTTACATCTGTATGGACCTTGATATCCGAGAATTCAATTCTCTTGACAGACAGCATTTGGTCAACATCCATTCTGTGCCAAAGACAGAGATGAATGAGACGTAGATCCTTCACTCCAATACCTAGCTGGGGTCACTGAGATATGAATAGATATTGACAAATGAGGATTAACAATGACCATAAAAGATATGGACAAATATTCATATCTATCAGGAATATAATCAGTTGCAATTTATAAGAAACATGAGCACAGTCTGTCCATAGACTATCCAGGACTGAGATAGTGACTCTACACGGCCATGAAGCATCTGGCTGTCTCCCTTCCATCTACCAGGACATTCTTAATGTGTGGATTTCTGTTCTCCTGTATACTGTCTCTTGGTAGCAAGAAGGCTGCCTGACCTCCAAATACTCCATATGCATTCCAGACAGGAAAAAAAAAGAATGGTGAAGGTCAAAAGATGGACCTTCTCTCAGGGACTCTGACTACACTGGCAAGAGCTATATCACATGGTCACTCTTAGCTTCAAGAGGGTCTGGTGAAGTGAGTTTTTAATAAACATGCACAAAAAAAATGGGTTTGGGGTACCCACGTGAAGGAGACAGAGTTTGCATGTGGCATTAGCCTGTCTTTCAAGTGCTCTGACACCTGTCCTCCTGAGTGCCTTAACTTTCCAGTCTAGAATGACTCAGCTGGTGAAAAAAGTAAACTTTCGTCTCTCCTAGGAAGAAGAAAGGAAGTTCTCCATACAGGCATGGGAGAGACTCAGCAATTGACAATTAAGAAACACTCGAACCTCCTTCATAGGGCAAAATAAAAGTCAATACTGAGCTCTGGCTGACTTCTCTAAACTTCAGAGAACAAACCATGGTTATATTTCAAAACAATTTCAAGCTATCTTGTATGAACGGATGACTCATTTGACACCAGATGGGAAAAAAAGGTCAAGTTTATTTCACAAAATAAAGCATGCGATCCACATTAAAAGTGAGGATCTTATTTGTTGTTGTTTCAAAGACAGGGTGATTAAATATTACTTACCACTTAGTAATGTTACCTAGCACAGGTGAACCCGCACCACGGCTCTTTCAAACCCTGGGCTTCTGGGCTGCCCACATTACACAGATGGTGGTCTGAACACTCCGAGTTGCAGACTAGGTGCTCAGGTGGTCCATACTGAACAAAGGAAAGAAAAAAAAAGATGATTGACAGTTTAGGAATCATCCAATGGGAAGACAGCGTGTCAGGTATCTTTGCAATGGAAGGATTGGGGCCAGCAACCCAAGACGTGTTTGTCAGAACCAAGGTAATAAAACAAGGTCCTTAAGAGACAGTGACTGGGGGAAGTTAAATGCTAGGGGACATTCACTGCTGCAGGCGGAGCTTTGTTAGACCAACACGCACAGCGCCGTGCTGTGCTAAACCGCTTCAGTCGGGACCAAGTTTTTGCAACCCATAGACCGTAGCCGGCCTGACTCTTCTGTCCATGGGATTCTCCAGGCAAGAATACTGGACTGGGTTGCCATTTCCTCCTCCAGGGGCTCTTCCCAACCCAGGGATCGAACCCGCATCTCCTGTGTCTTCGCATTGGCAGGCGGGAGTTCTTTACCACTAGCTCTACCCGGGATGTGCTGGAGCCGCAGACACCCCACCAAAGAGGGATTCTTTGGGGAATTTTCTAATCTCACCTAACCTGGGAGGCTTGTTGCTTGAGAAGCAGATCACAGCACCAGAACCCAAGAACTCTTGACCCAGAGCATCCACATCAACCAGCGCCCATCTCAGACCTCTCAGCACCACCAGAGGATTTCCTTTCTTGAAGGCTTAGAATTCCAGCATCCAGAACCCCATTAACCAGCATTTCAATACAGTTCAACTGCAATTTCTGTAAAAGCTACCCAGAAAAAGTCATACCCACTTGGCATGACAGACTTTTTTCTCTCTCTCTTTTTAAAACAAAAAAAGCCTTCTGGTTTGTACGAGGCGAACCGATGGATTCCTCTGTAAGATGTGAGAGGAGCCTCCAAAAGAATCCTCTAAACCAGCCCCTAAACGCACGCATAAAGGCTTCAGTTATTTGAGAATGCATTAAGATCTTGATCATAAGTGTGCTTGCAATTCTGGGGTACGATTTTTACCTCTTTACGTAGAAATTTGGTAAAGGTATAGCTATTTTTGTTTTTTTTTAGAAGGTTTGCATTTTCTATTTTCAAAGGCAGCAGCTCAGTGAGAACCAAGAGCTGTTAATTTTGCAGTGACTTGCCTTCTGCAGGTGTGACATTCCAAAGCTGATGGCTCTTAAATACAGCCCTTCAGGAGACTTCTGTCACATCTAAAGCAGATTAAATTATGAGCTGCATAGTTCCAGTATATTTTGTTGTATTATAATTCTTTGAAAACTGGTAATTCATGCATGGCATCTATGAGAACTCTCTATTAACCAGAGTATTTGATTAATGAGCCCGGCTTGTGCTTCCATCATGCTGAGTAAACGCCTTCACTCCACGTGGATGGATGCAATACCCCAAACCATTCGGTTTCCTATTTTAAAGGATTGTAAGAGCATCATACCAGAAAAACTAGTAAAGGAGCAGGAATCAGAAAACATGTGTTTGAGCCCCATGTGTCTGCATTTCTATTCAGTCGTGTCCGACTCTTTGTGACCCCATGGACTATAGCCTGCCTGGCTTCTCTATCTATGTAATTCTTCAGGCATTCTACTGGAGTGGGTGGGTAGCCATGACCTCCTCCAGGAATCGAACCTGGGTCTCTTGCATTACAGCCAGATTCTTTACCATCTGACCCACCAGGGAACTCAGTGTATCTCTATGATAATCACCTAGTATTTAGTAGGTGTTCCATAAATTATTATTGGACCATTGAGTGGATAGATGAATAAATAAATGAGTGAAAAATGAAAGAAGGCTTCCTGACTCCGCCTCTGTCTGGGTTGCATACCTCTTTTCTCTGCTTCCTTAGCATCCTATGTAGACCTGCAATACAACTTGCGACATCTTATGGTAAATATCTTTACTTGCATCTTCCCCATTCACTGGAGCTCCTTGAGGGCAGAAATTTTGTCTTATTTCTCTTTCTAGTTCCAGGATTCAGGAGTCCCTGGCCCTCCAGTAAAAAGCCAGCAAACAGTGTTTCTGTTATCACATGAACACACATTGCTTTGCTTAATACAGAAAGGAAACAAATTAAGGTGCATATAACTGTAACAAGAAAGAGGCCCCAATGTTGGGGGTCTGGGGTGGAGGGAATGGGCAGGGGCAGGTATCAGAGCCACAGGAAAGGGCAAGCAAGTCCAAGTAGGAGAAAGAAGGGACAGAGAAAACTAAGGGAAAACGAAGAACATACTTCAAAGGTCTTCTCAGCGAAGAACCAGACACATAAGAGTTTGGAGGTGGGGATGGGAAGTCCTCTCCCATTTTCCTGGCTTATGGATATTAATTGAAAATGTTCAATTACACCAGAAAATGGGGCTTCCCAGGGGGCACTAGCGGTAAAGAACCTGCCTGCCAATGCAGAAGACATAAGAAATGCAGGTTCAATTGCTGGGTTGGGAAGATCCCCTGGAGGAGGGCATGGCAACCCACTCCAGTAGTCTTGCCTGGAGAATCTCATGGACAGAGGAGCCTGGCAGGTTACAGTGCATAGGATACAAAGATTCAGACATGACTGAAGCGACTTTTAAAACACACACACACACACACACACACTCCAGAAGATAACTTCTTTGCTCCGTGAATGAAAAACATTGCCTGCCATATCAGCAAGCAAAGGGCATTGCAGCCATCAAGCCATTGCATTAAGGCCACCCCAACAGTGAGCCCTGGAAAAACTCAGGCTGGAAACTGGATGCCCACCGGCAGCAGTCAGTCACTGCATCCATCCCCCATGAATACACCCTGAAGAGGCTCAGGATGAGAAAGTACAAGACGCCGGCTCAAGATAGCTGAGGTGCAGGTCCAAGGAATAACATCAGTGAGCCCAGACTCTTGAAATTTCCTATCCTTAGAAAAGCACTAAATTCCTTAACTTGAGATGTCTGGTTTCCTTTCATTACCAGCAAACTTTTCAGGTCCCAACTACCTGGTCGTTGCTGCACAAACTCCCGTACATCCTGGCTCCTCTCTTGCTTCTTCAGAGGAGTCCCTCAGGGCTACTTGAGAGGCTGTGTCCTGGGCTGAAGGCCTCAGTTTTGTCAACAAAATAAAATGTAACTCTCAACTTTTAGGTGGTTTTTTTTTTTTTTTTTTTTTTCAGTCAACACACCTAGTAAAGAAAAGAAGGAAGGGGAGGAGTAGGATCCGGGGATGCTGAGATTCTATAAAGAAATCACAGCCTCTGGACCAAGGACCAGAGGACACGTCTGTAAAACAGGAGCAAAGTCAGACTCAGCGGAAATTACTGGGCCCCTACCCCCAACAGATACACTTCCAGCTCGTTGCCATGGTGACAACCAGGGCAGGGCACGGGGAACAGCCTCGACGACGCCTCTTGACACATTGACACGTGAGCTCTCCTGCCTGCTTGTGGAAAGGGCAGGAGCGTGGAATTCAGCGTGCATTTGTACCTAGAACAACAACAGGAGCACGGGAAGAGCTGAGCCAACGCGTGTTTCATGAAAGAAAGTCTGGTCCTTCCACGCAAAGAGCCAGGGGGCAGATAGTGGGATCCCGTGCTATAGGAGCAAAAGACGAGGCTGGAAAGATCAAACAGAAAACAAAGCACCTGAGTGCCATAGACTGCATGTGTGACCTTGGGCAAGTCACTCTGAGCCTCAGTTTCAACCACTGTTAAAAGGCAGGTGAGACCTGGAAGTTTTTTTTTTTTTTAAAGATGTAAGTTTCTAACATTCTATGATTCAGGATATTTCAGCTTTAGTGTATTGAAAAAAAATATGCATACTACTTGATTCATAATTCTATTCCTTGGAATCTTTCCCAACAAAATAATCCATCATAGAGACAATGATACATATATACAAAGGTGGTCTTCCCAGCATTGTTAATAATAGTGACAAGATGGAAATAACCCAGATGGCCAACAGTAAGGAATGGCTGGGACGTTACGGCACATACTCATGATAGAGTACTAGGCTGACCTGAAGATTTATGTTTTAAAAAAGAAGTGTGCCGTGCAGCGCCGGGTATTAATATAGTCTGATACCGGGGGTATCGGTTCTGTAGTCAAGTGCCTGCATTTGGGTCCCGACTCTGTCATTTATTCACTGCTGTGAACTCGAGCAAATTACTTACCTTCTCTGTGCCTAACTGTCCTCAGCAAAAACTGGGGGCAATAACAGAATTCACCTCATAGAGTTCTTGTGAGAATTATGTGAAATAATTTTCATAAAGTGCACAGAACAGGGTCTGTCAGAGAGTAAATTATGGATGCTGGCTACTATTATCTATAATATGATTGAAACAATAACTACTTTTGAAGAAATCTTTACTACATGATCATGCTACATATACTGAAAGAGAAAAAGTAACATGTTAACAGTGATGAACTTTAGATGGTGGGATATTACAATTTTACTTGGTTTCTTGGTAGCATGTGTTTCTCAAACATTTCTGCAATAAGCATTTAACAATTATATATATATTTTTGAAAGTTGCTCGGTCATGTCTGACTTTTTGCGACCCCATGGACTATACAGTTCATGGAATTCTCCAGGCCAGAAGACTGGGGTGGGTAGCCTTTCCCTTCTCCAGGAGATCTTCCCAGCCCAGGGATCAAACCCAGGTGTCCCACACTGCAGGCGGACTCTTTACCAGCTGAACCACAAGGGAAGCCCAACAATTATAATCAGGAAGCAAAGAACAAACAAATCAGGATGAGTTTTTTTTTTAAGTAATTCTGTGCATAACCATTCACTGTACTAGGATCTGGGAGACTAGATGCTTGGACTTAAACAAGCCTGGAAAAGGATGTTACTGTGCCAATTATGACATGTCTGATCTGTGATCAAATCATAAGCTTCCCTAAGCCTAGGTATCAGGGAAAGAGGCTGGGAACTGCATGGAATATATATATAAGCATATAACAGGTGTTCAATAAAAGTTCTTTTACCAAAGAGAAATTACGTGGTTCTCAACATTCCTAGGTGCTATGCATGATAAGATGAATTTTAATAGAGATTTTATGTCCTTGAAGATCTTGAGGTTCCATTGAGGGCCCAAGAATAAGAAACTTAAGCTGTGAGGGAAAGGAAAAGTGATAGACTATATTCTGGCATAGTGAGAACTCAATGATGGAGGATGTAGAAAATGCATATGTAGTAAACACAGATCAGAATCACCGTCGGCTATTAAAAACATGTTAATAGTATATTACTTCATGCAAGATAAGTCCAGCTGTAGGCAAACCACTAAATCATCAGGGATGCCAGCTTCTGTGTTTCTTTACTACCATCATCAACATAATGTTACTTCATGGTCCACAGTAGCTGCTGGAACTCCAGCCATCACAACAGAGTTGCAGGCCAGTCAAGAAGAAAATTTCATCTCCTCAAAGCTGAGTCAGCACACTCTAAATACTTTTTCTGAGTCTGCTTATATGTGACTGGTATGTTGTAAGAAAGGCTAGAAAATGTTGCTTTGTATTCTGGGAGTGCCTAACTAAAATGTGATATATCATTGTTCAGAAAGGAGAGGGAGTGAGTGGCTTCTGTCACATGGTGAAATGCCAGTTTGGAGCCCAAGGTGGAAAAAAGGCTGATGCAGGAAAGAGCATACATGTGGAGGACAGTTAGATGGCATGTATGTATCCTTAAGAATGTAGAGGAAATTACAGGGAATATTATGGGCTTCCCTGGTGGCTCAGTAGTAAAGAATCCAATGTAAGAGATGCAGGTTCGATCGCTGGGTCGGGAAGATCTCCTGGAGAAGGAAATGGCTACCCACTCCAGTATTTTTGCCTTGGAAATCCCATGGACAGTGGAGCCTGGTTATAATTCATGGAGACACAAAGAGTCAGAGTGACTGACACTTTCACTTTTTCTTCTGTATACAATAGGCTTTCTACTTATTTTCTCCATCTCCACACAGTCTTTCCAAGGAGGGTTACCTCTCCAATTCTGAAGATGAGAAACTAAAACTGAGGTTCTGACAAGTTCAACTGTAGCACAGAGTCTACTGGCTACTGGCTGCCAGCCTCACATGCTAAGAGGACTTGTCTCCAAGGCCTTCTCCCCCGGCCTCCTTGCTCCAAGGTCAGGGCTGTGTCTACATGAGGCCACGGTCCTCCTACTGCTCTGCTGACGGTCTGTTCCCTTCTGGCCATCCTGTCACACAGCTAACAGGCTGAAACATGGAGGATAGGATGAGAGCTTTGTAAAGGGAGGAAAATGATAATATTCTGGATTTGTATGTGAGGAAGACCTATTTAACAGAGGGTCACAGGGATTAGTCATACATTCCGATTCAAACGCTGACACCCTCATTCAGCTTTTCCTACTGGGAGCATTTGCAAGGTCCAAACTATACCAGCAGACACTTACGATTACTTAACCAGACATAACATTGAAAGAGGCAAAAAAAAAACAAAAAAATAAAAACCATGAATTGAGGCCAGGAGTCCCACAGGCATCCTCAGTCTTTTGTGGAGGCAAATGGACTTATGATTGAGTTATCACAGCAAACACAAGCCACCTCATTGGTGTTTCCTAACGCTAGAAGTTTCCAGCACACTTTCCCAAGGATGAAATTGTTCATTTCCCTCCACATGGCATGTGTGTTTTTAAGGAAACAAGCACTTGGAAGATAATTTTGTGGGAAAAAAATATAAGATAGATATAATATCCAGTTACCTTTTCTTAAAGAAAGATGAACGATCCAAGGGAGGGGGAAATGGCACTTGCTATGAAAATTTGAATTTCAAGAAGTATATTACATCCTCCAGTGTTCTCAATGAAAAGAAAATTATTTCTTTCTTGGGGAACACACTCTTATGGCATTTTAACTTTTATGACATTTCTGATTTGGGATGATGAGCCTTCTCTACAGAAATGATTCAAACTTCCATTTTTGTGGTGTGCGTGTCCTTATAAATTACTCTGCCAGCTAAGGAGGAGGAAAATGCTCCCTAAAGTGGAGATGGTTTTTCTGCCGAGAAAAGTTTCTTTCCCCATTTGTGGATGGTAGTTGCTGATAGAGACATATATCAGGGAAATAAATTGCACTTAATCACTAATCACCTGAACATAAGCTAAAAGTGGTATCAATCTTTTCTACGGATGAAAATAATTTCCCTTCATAAATAGTGAACAAAGACACATTTTTACCAGGTGCAATTAAATATAATTGTAAGGATATATTGAGATATGATTCAGATCTCGCCCTGTCGTGACAAGCCCCCAGACACCCGAATGCCCAAATATATCTTTTAAACATGGGGAGGCAATTCTGAGCCATTGTCTTTCTCGAGCGTGAAACAATGCTATCCAAGGGAAACTTGGAGCAATGATGTTTATTTAGAATTAGAATCGATTTTCATTTTACATAACACCTTTCATTTTCCAGGCTCCCGAAGCACTTTGCAAAGCAATAAGCTAGACAGTAATATTGCTATAGACAAGTGTAACCGTCATTATGCTTTCTGTAATAGCTCGCAGGCTTGGAAATTAGAAATCAAGGGAGAGAGATGGAGAGACGGATAAGAAGGGAGTGAAGGAGGAGAGGGGAGCTGCGGGGAGAAGCCGGGGGACTGAGATGGGAGGCTGGAGGAGCCAGCGGAGGCAGAGGAAGAGACACCAGTGGCAGAGAATGACAGAGGGCAAGTTTCTGGCTGGTGCGTTGTCATTTGGAAACGATTCCCAAGGATGCTTTGTTTTCGCCTCTGAGGGACAGGCGGTGACATCCTCAGCCTCACACCTCTAAGGACAGAGGGGGTTTTGCATCCGACAGCCTAAGATTCACACCCCAAGCCCTCTGGTGGGCTGGGTGGCCCTGAGAGCCTCACTTAACCTCTCTGAGCCTCATCTTCCTCACCTGTAAAATGGGACCACGAGACTTACATCACAGAGCGAGAGAGACAAGACAGTATTCATAAAGGGCTAAGGGCAGAGAGGCAGTCCTAGTCGGCTACGTGTTCCCTCCTAGTTCTCCTCCAAGTTATGAATACAAGGTAAGCAGACCCTACTGTATTTCCAGGAGGCAGAGAAATTTAATAATCCCTGCATAATGTTTCACAGCTTGCAAAACCCATGATCTCATCTAGTGAAATAAAGCCAACCTAGCCGTAACAGCAGTCGTATAACAAAGCACTCCTGACCTCCTTCCCTTGAGCATTTAGCGCTGTTACCCCATTTCACAGAAAAAAAACTGAGGGTCGGAGGAGTTGAGGTTCCCTAGGAGCGGCAGAGCCAGGAAACATCTCAGGGCTTTCTGCCCAGCCTTCTCTCTACGCGGCCAGGTGCCTTCTCCCGGAGGATTCACCCCATCTTTGTGATTCCCCTCCCCAAAATGGATAAACATTGCAGATATCAAACAATCCCTTAAAAAAACTGATTTTACTCATTCTTTAACTACCAGCAAAACATACATCATTGAGGCAAAAAAAAGAAAAATTGTTTTTATTTTGCAATTCAGTTTTAGAGTAAAGGGGTACAAACTATTCTTTATCGTGGGTACCTGACAGAGAGAAAGTATGTAATAAAGGCTGATGATGAATTCTGCATTGATTCTGCCAGGTACTCACTCAAACACATTTACTGAGGGCAGACAAAGTGTCTGGCCCTGTGATGGGTCTGAGGACACAGAGAATGAAATTGAGGCAGATGCTGACAACTATTAAGTAAGTGGTCTGATGGGGTAGAAGGAAGATAGGGCTCCGAAGCTGTCTGGAGAACGGGTTCCACCCATTCTTGGAAATGATGGAAATTAGAAAAGGTTCCCCAGACCAGACCAAGAAAACCAGGAGGAGGCTGTTGGAACATTCTAGAACAAATACATGAAGGAGATGCCAAGGGAAGTGGCAGAAAAGGAAGAAGTGAGAGATGTTTAGGAGGAAAAAGAGACAGCCTGACGGACTGCACGCATGTGGGGCTATGGGGAGAAAGAAAAGAGCCTGTCTTTCCTGTTCAAAGGGCCTGGCTCTCAGAATCAACCAAAAACTAAATAAATAAATAAGGGTGTTGAGTCAAACCCCGGTTTCAGCACAAGGATCCATTTGCGTCATCCGGTTGACCTCTGGCTTGCTTCGGCTAAGGCACACCTCGGCCACTCTTCCTGGCTGGGATGGAGAAGAAATTGCATGGAAGGCTATGTTCCTTATTTTCATCAAATACCGCTTTTTTTTCCTAATTGTCACCGCGCCGGCAGCCTCACGGGGCTGGTCTGACTTGTGTGCACCCGTGACAGAGGAAGCAGTCCCAGCAGCTGGTTTGTGCCAGCCCGCCTGTGTACGATACCTCTCACGCCTTGTCATTCACATCTTCCCTAATTACAGAACATCTGCTGGCTCTGGCCATTAACACTCCAACACCAGCTTGTCTAGTTTAATACCAATGACTCCTGACCTCCCCCAAGGAAGGCGCTTTCTGTCAAAATGTTCCCCCAAAGAAGCCAATTCTCCACGCAAAATTTGCACTTTTCTTTTTTTTTTAATGCTACCTTCCTAAAGACTCCTGTAAAGAAAATGGGCTTGATTAGAAGCCATTTGGAGAGGGGGGGGTGTGGGTGAAGGAAGAGATGTAGCCAGGAGAAAAAAAGAAAAACCTTTTCTCTGCACTATTCTGTTTTGTTTTGAGTCTTTAAAAATGAAACACGAAAGTCATTTTCGGGGCCAGGGATGTCAATGTGAGTGTCCCTGGCCCTGTCGCCCTCGCCCCTTCCCAAGTTCCTCCAGCTAGGGGGCAGTATCGCCACCCACTCCAGCTCCCTTTTTCATAAGCATATCTGCCTCCTTAAATAGAGACCCTCGTGGAAGATTCCAACTGCCTTTATTAGTATTTTAATTATAGGTTCCCGTGGTGGTGCTCGCGTTCCCTGGCACACCACGCATCCTAAAAGTCAAGACAAGAGCGTCCTCTTCCTCCAGAGGTGACCTGGAAGTCGCTTAGTTCCGGGTGAACTGCAGACGGTATTTAAAATATTTCACAGCTTCCCTAGCTTTCCCGATGACAACAGGATCAAAAGAGTAGAACAGAATTGCGGGGAGAAAAGAGAGAAACAATATTTCGTTCAAAGCAGAATGGATCACGCGGCAAACGGTTCCCAGCCGAGGACTGACTCTCAGCAGATCGTGTTGCATGACTTTTTTCTGACGTTAAGACTCCCATCAGAGGGCATGTAATAGGCCAACGTGGTAACGGGAACTATATCGAAGGGAAAGAGATGCAGAATTATCCTAATAAAAACAGGAAACAGGGAAGGAGTTAATTTTAAAATCATCCCCAATGTGATTTGTGAATCAAGGTATTTTTAAAATCGTTTTGCAGAGCAGATTCCTCGTTCTGCTTCCTGTTTTGAAGTGTGGAGAACCCTTTCTTCCAGGAAAGAAAGAGTCTGGGTGGCTTCTAAACATACCCTGCTTGGAAGAAGAGTCAGTGGGCTACAGGTATCTTACAATGCGGTTGGACTTGGCATCCAAAGTGGGAAAACCTTTGCTCAGGCAAAGCTCCTCTGCAGAGGCAGGCAGTTTAAAAAGGATGCAAGCTGGACCGGTCCACGGGTGATGCAGGGCAGCTAAGAGCCGATCTTAATTTTATTTTTCTCTAAAAGAGTCAAAAGTGGTCACTGACCCAAGCACAAATAAATCCCAACGAGAGCAACGTAATTAGGAGCAAAGAATCCAGAGGGTTGCTGTTTTTGCTCCTCAACATCTAAAAGCATTCACGATAGTTTGCTGCAGGGAATTCACTCTGGCACCGCCCTGGTGCCGATGAATGCTTCTGGCTTCTCTGGGACCTGAAACGGCCTAGGAGGAATTAAAGAAGGAGAAAGGTGAAAGGATAAATGGGCTAAAAAATACTATCGAAAAATACCTGTAAATACATTTCTAAAATGTGCATTTCCAGTGTACAACATCTTCTTAATTGTCGACCTCTCCGCAGCACCTATCTGAGAAAACATTTTAACAAGAGGGGGAGAAATGATCTTGTAATCTCAACAATAAAAGCATTTCCATCCTTTGTAGATGCTGACTTACAAAAAAAGTGCTTTCCAACAACAAAAGATGGAGCAGTAATTACATAAATCTCTTCATTCTTGATGAAGACACAGCGGAGTAGAAGCGAATCAATAGTGTGGCGGCGGTAATTCTTGTTTTTATTATGAGCCGAACGCAAACTTGTTAAAATTGAATTCTGCTCCTCGTGTATAAAAAAATTAGGATTTGCACAAATCCGAGGGAAAAGAACACATGTTCTGTAAATGTTTAATTTTTTTTTTCCGTGCTACTTAGGAGATTTATGATGGAGTCGAATCAGATTCAGAAATGAATGTGACACCAATAACATCACATCGTCTCTGCCTATATCCCCAAAAATGAGACCTACCACCTTCCTACGTCTCATTTTAGTTGCTGCACTGCTGATGTTCAAAATGCCCAGAAATTACCTCCTCAATTTTTAATCCTGCTATTAAATAAACTAAATGTACCCTGAAGTCAAATATCTCCAATTTATTGCCAATAAATTGGCCGTAATGATTTTTCCCCACAACCTACATTTGTAATATTTCCCATTCAAGAATAAGTAATATGGCTGATTTTCCAAAGAAAAGGTGAAAATTATTGCACTTAAAAATAATTAATAGATGGGCCTGCATACCTTTGAATTAAATTAAAGGAAAAATATTTCTTTTTTGTAGAGATGATTGCATTCATATCCTGTTTGGTGTGAAAAGTAGATTCCAAAAAGCTTTTAACTAATTTGTTCAATTTGTTTCAAAGCCAACATGAATAGGCTTGGTGCAAATTCAGATTCATTAAAACTTAATTAATATGCATCATTATGCAAATGAGGTTGCAGTTAATGAGTTCTTAAAAGAAGCTTTCTTTAATTAGTTCAGTTTTAATGGCATCATCATTTATCTGACTTGTTTTTAAAGCCACATGACATGCAAAAAGTGACCATCCTCTACAATGTTCTGCCTAATTGCATTTCATCCTAATTGTTTAATGCTGAAAACTTTAAAAAGTTAAAATGTTTTGATATTCAGTTCTATTAAATGGCTTTCACAAACTTTTCCATTCTAGTGACAGAGACCTTCCATTCCTCAGCTTTTTTGCCACGGCTGCTTTTAATTGTGAATTTTGTGTGTGTGACTTAGCCATTTTGATCACTTGCTTTGATCTGACGAATACTATGTCCACCCGTATATCTATTATCCACTGACAAGCCCTTCCCCACAGGTCACACGTGAATATGATCACTCAACAAGCACATTTTATTGTTATGTGCATACATTAGTGTGGATTATTATACTTATGTACTTGAAAAATTAAAACAAGCCTTTCTGGAAGCCATCTGCTAACTTCAGGAAGCTTGCTAACATGTTTTAACACAAGATTTTAAAATATAGTAATTCACAAGAATTACAGCCAGGGCTATCACCAGCTTCTACATCAGAGATGCCTGCCTGGGAGATAAGAATGCTTAATAATTATTGGGGAATATGGAAATCAGAAAGGGAAAAAAAGGCAGGCGTAGTGCAGAAAAAAAAAAAAAAATGCTAACCCAGGAAATGACTTTGGAAGCTTCGAAAATACAATGGGTTTTTAAAACATTTTCAGATTTATGAAATATTGTGCTACACAATTACAATTGTGTTTTGACATGTGGTGCAGAATGTAATTCTTTTGGGGGAGGAAAAAAAAGAAGCTCTTTTTTACACAGGGTCCTAGAGAAGGATGCAGTTTGCATGTTACACATTTTTACACCACTGTCAGGAGTTTTGTAACTGAGACCAACTACTTGCCTTTGGAGGGCAAAAATAAATATACGTGCTTTGCCTTGGTTTAAGCAAAGTTTTATGCTTGGTTTCAGCAGGGATTGATCTGTGCATGCCCCACCCTAATTAACAACAACAGCAACAAAAAATGCCATGTAAGCTTTGCATTTATCAAGACAGGGGACCAACGCTGCATACATTGTATATTTCACATAGGAAAAAGGAAACTAAATATCCCAACCTTTTTTTGACACTTGGTCTTTTGAGTATCACTGAGAATATCCTGATTAAATAATTGGGAAAAATAAATCTCACGGAGAAGGGAGCAGAAAAACCGTTATTTGGGAAATCTTTATAACAAGGGTGCCATCCTCAGTTGGGAAGATGGTCTCCTTTCTCCTAAGTCGGCCGGTTACAACAATGTAATTGGTATCACACCACCATATGGTGATTGAGATCATATTAATAGAATTACATGAATAACCATTGGGGGAGGTTCTGTTCGTAAATACGACATCACGTAAAAGTGTGGAGCGAAGCGATGTCATAATGGGATGTTTCTGAACAAGAGAGAACTGACAGACTCTGTTATTCACAGACAAGGTAAGGAAGTAAATAGCTGAGGTGGTCACCTTATTGGGAAAAGAAAAATATAGAAAGCAGGACAATTGAATGTGTGAAACCTGGAATCCATCAAAAGATGTTTTTTAAAAAATTCTTTTAAATATTTTCAAATGTAACTGTGGAAATTCTTAAGGATGGAGGAACCTGCCTTATTTATATGTGTCCCAACAGCATTGAGGATGGTGTCTTGAGTATATAAGACGCTCTGTAAATGTTTACTGACTATGTGAATGGATTCATTAAATCAGGTCAGAATTTGCTAATAAATCCTTTCTCTAATGTGTTTCAACAAAAATGTGCATTTATAAAAATAATCATATGGAAAAGGTGTAAATATATTTATGGCCCCTAATCTCACATCCACAGTAATAAAGTAAAATATTTCTGTCTCTATATGAATAAAAACAAGCTTCTGTTGGCACAGTGCTTTAGTTTTTAAAGTAAATTCCTATACTGAGCTCTTTGTAATTTTCATAATATCCCTTTGAAATTAGCAATAATATCTTTCCTTTAAAAAAAAAATAAGGATAAATATCCCATCCCAGAGAGAGAGGCTGAAGATCTCAGGAACAGAAAGGGGCAGAGACAAGGGGTCAGCACAGGATTTAAAAAGCCACCTCCAGCACCCTTTCCCCTGATTCTGAAGAAGGTTTTCAGCCAGACTGATTCATAGCCGGTAGGAAGGATCAGGCAACACCCCCAGCTCCCGACCAAAGAGGCCATCCCACTGCCCCCAGCCAGGAGTTTTAATAGAGAGGATAAATGATCTGAGTCTTCAGTGCCAAGAAGCGTTTAAGTTTAGGGCTTTCCGAGACAATATGCAAAATGATAATGTGAGTGGCCATCAATCATAATTATTTTAAAATTCAATAAACATTTAGTGAGTACTTTCTTTGTGTCAGGGCACCATGCCAGGGGCTGAAAAAGCCTTACTTTATTTAATCCTCTCAATGCAGCTATTTAAGAGGGGCACGTGTGTTCACGTTTTGAGGTCACCAACATTTAGAGAAGTAAAAGATGCCGCCTCGTGTCCGAGAATCAGGGTGAGAGATAGGGTCCCACGCAGGTACGCCAAGGCTGTGTGCTCCCGTCAGTTATCCGGATGCGGACACCAAGGGCATTAATTAAAAATTAATTAAGAGAGGATGGCATAGCCAAACAGTGGCATTTATTAGAGCAGTATCAGTTCATCATGAAGAGAGGTATCTGAATTAGCATGTTCAGAGAAGTCTTTGTAGATGAAAGGAAAAATCTGTGAGGCTGAGAATAATGACCATGCTTATGACAATAAACACAGCAAGATCTAGCATGTGTTGAGCACTTGCTCCATGCAGGCATAGTTTTTTGAATCTTTTATAGGTGCTGACTTATGTAATCGTCACAACAGTTAAAAGGTAAAGGCACTGCTGCTGTCCCATTCTATAGGTCACAAAACTGAGTCCCAGAATGGCAGAGCCATGAAGAACAGTGGCGATGGCTTTCCCCTTAGAGGATGACATGATCGTTTATCTTCAAAGATGAAGCATTTTTGGACTTGCGGTGGTCCAGTGGTTAGGAATCCGCCTGCCAATTCAGGAATATGGGTAAGATCCCAGGTCTGGAAGGATTCCACATGCCATGTAGCAACTAAGCCCATGCTCCACAATTTCTGAGCCCACACTCTAGAGTCTGGGAGCCGTAACTGTTGAAGCCTGCCTGCCCTACAGCCCATGTTCTGCAACAAGAGAAGCCACTGCAATGAGAAGCCATAAACCTCAACTAGAGTAGCCCTCCACACTCACTGCAACTAGGGGAAGTTCATGGGCAGCAACGAAGACTCAGTGCAGTCAACAATAGACAAATACATACTTTAAAAAAAAAGATGTGAAAAAATATTTTCAATATTTATATAATTAAGTGAAATTGGCTTTCTTGTTTGCAAAAATATTCGTCTGAAAAGTGATTTTTTTTTTCTCTTTTCCAAACACACAAGCCCCAGACCCTGACAACAAGAACCACACCTTCAGATGGACGATAAGATGGCCATCGTTGTCTGCTCCAAGGCTGGGAATAATACTGAATTGCTCGCATCCACAGGGGGGTTGTCACCAATTTCAAGACTTGATACCCACGGAGAACTTCGCAGAGAATCTGAAGGGGGCATCCAGGGAAAACCAAACTGGAACTTTGGAATAGATGGAGTCAAAACATGCTTGATCTCAGTGATCACAGAAACCAAAGAGGCAGAAGGATTCCATCAATTCAGTGCTTATTACTCTCCATTTCAGGGCTTCTCTGTCTGCCCCCATCCCACCTTGCATCCTCTCAAGCCCCTGAAACAGAGGTATCCAAGCCTCTATTCTCTTAATTCTCTGACCTTAACTAGCTCTGGTGGTCAGGTCCTGTAGATTCCAAATCCTCAGCACCACTTGCAGCTTGCAGACCCCTCTACTATCCTTGCTCAAATTTGAAGGTATTCTCAAGGCTGTCATCAAGGAACTTTTCACTCTGAATCTGTCACTATCTCTCTCCCAAATATTCAATGGCTCCTCAATGTTTTTCCAGTAAAAAATAATCTTCTTGGCCTGACTTTTGAGTCCCTCCAAGGTCTAGCCCAAATTATGTATTCTATCTTATTTCTCTCTTTTCCTTTTTGGTTGTTGCTCAAGTCAAACCACACAACTCTCCTTCTCCCGTTCACCTAAACAATATTTAGTTTTCTAAATAGGCATCATGAAAATATTACATCGTGGTTCACAATGGACAATTTACAAAACACAGAGGAAAAAGGAAAAAAAAATTCCACAGCCTGAACATCCAGCTAGAATCCTTAAAATATAATAGGCTGGTTTATATATCTGTATGTATATGCATGCTAAGTCACTTCAATCGTGTCTGACTCTTTGTGACCCTATGGACAGCAGACTGTCAGGCTCCTCTGTCCATGGGATTCTCCAGGCAAGAATTCTGGAGCGGGTTGCCATGCCCTCCTCCAGGGGATCTTCCTGACCAGGGATCAAACCCGAGTCTTAGGTCTCTTGAATTGACAGGTGGATTCTTTACCACTAGCGCCACCTGCAAAGCCCATATGTGTATATAACATATAAATATCAACATATACAACAAATCTGAGATCACTGTGTAAAAGCAATTCGGTATTCTAGTTTTTTCCATCTAGCAACATTGTATGAGCATTTTGTCATATCCTTAAATGTTCTTAACAACCATTTTCAAGGATTTTGAAGGATTTTTTATTGAAGGAGCTATTTTAGAGCAGTGTCCGGGATTTAGCAGGAGGTATGTGATAAATATTAGAATGTCAGCTCTCATCATTAATATGAGCTAGTATTCTCTGAAAATGGGATGTTTAATAATTGTATAACATTTGATTATATAGATATTCAGCCATTAATTTGAAATATCTCTTGTTAAGCAGCTTGTTCCTAATGTGATGTTAACATAAACAGTCTTGCAATGAATCTCCACATGTCTGTGCATATGTGCATATGCATATGTGTATATATGTGTAGGTGTGTGTGCTCCCATGTGCATGTATGTATGCATATAAGTATGCATGTCCTGTGCTGTGCTTAGTCACTCAGTCGTGTCCGACTCTTTGCGACCCCATGGACTGTAGCCCACCAGGCTCCTCTGTCCATTAGGATTTTCCAGGCAAGAATACTGCTGTGGGTTGCCATGACCTCCTCCAGGGGATCTTCCCAAATTTCTGATTAGAATGTTTGAAGAGCTTCCTGTTGCCCATAAATTTTCTTTTTTCTTCTTCAACCATTCTGAGTTGATTTTTTGCACTTAACAACTTGAAAGATACCTGACCCAATAAAAGTGCAATTGTTAGTTGCTCAGCGTGTCCGACTCTTTGCGACCTCATGGACTGTAGCCTACCAGGCTTCTCCGTCTATGGGATTTTCCAGGCAAGGGTACTGGAGTGGGTTGCGATTTCCTTCTCCAGGGGATCTTTCCGACCCAGGAATCAAACCCGGGTTTCCTGCATTGCAAGCAGATGCTTTACCCTCTGAGCCACTAGGAAAGCCCTGTTAGTTGCTCAGTTTTGTCCAACTCTTTGAGATCCCACAGGCTGTAGCCCACCAGGCTCCTCTGTCCATGGAACTCTCCAGGCAAGAATACTGGAGTGGTTGCTATTCCCTTCTCCAGGGAATCTTCCTGACCCAGGGATCGAACCTGGGTCTCCTGCATTTCAAGCAAATTCTTTACCATCTGAGACACCAGGGAAGCTCCATCTGACCCAATGCCTTTGCTCAAAGTCACAAATCTAGAGGGTGAAGATCTGCTTTGCGGGAAGTTTCTGCTGGCTTAGTATCCCCCTTTAGTGGGTCAGAGTCTTAAGAGTTGTTGTCCAGGGTTGGGTGCCTAGTATTGGCTGGGGGAGAGGGCAGGGCTGCCACCTGGCTACAAGGGTGGAATCCTCCAGAAGAAAAGAATTGCCCCCAAAATGAGGATGTGGATAGGACATGCAAGAGCTTCCCTGGGGATCAGAACAGAGAGGGTTTGGTTTTGGATGGTGGAGTCTGGAGGCAAGAGGGACATCAATTATGATTTTCTTTTGACCAAGCCTGTAGGTGGGAAGGGAGTGAATGAGGATGTCAAGGCAATCAGGAAGCCCACCAGGAGTTTCTAAGATGCCCAATCACAGGCCCCTTACTTGCACTGTTATCATTTGGCCAATTTGATCAATATAAATCGGCAAGTCTTTATAATTCAATTTTATCCCCTTGATTAACCTTGACATGGGGTTTTCCTGATATAAACATGTCGCTTTGTATTTCTTCACTGCAGGCAGAACTGGCTGCATAATGTGCAGGACTCGGTACAAAACGAGAGTGTGGAAGCTCCTTGTTCAGATTATTAAGAATTTCAAGATGGTGACAGGAAAGAATTAACCCAACATGGGTTAATTTCCAAGCACAAGGCCTGTGCAACTTTCCAGTCACACACATAAAACTGATCCTGACTACAGGTCATAGTCATGTTTTTGACCATCTTTATATTATCATCCTCCTTTTTCTTGATTTTTCCAAGCTCTTTATATAGCAAGCATATTGATATTTTGCCACATTCCTAAAAAAAGTCATGTTTTCCATAAGAACATGTGGTATTTGTTTAAACAATTAGCTAATAGGGCTGAAGCTGAAGCTCCAATACTTGGGCCACCTGATGTGAAGAGCCAACTCATTGGAAAAGATCCTGATGCTGAGAAAGATTGAGGGCAGGAGGAGAAGGGGACGACCGAGGACAAGATGGTTGGATGGCATCACCGACTCAATGGACATGAGTTTGAGCAAGCTCTGGGAGATAGTGAAGGACAGGAAAGCTTGGCATGTTGCAGTTCGTGGGGGCGCTAAGTCAGACATGACTTAGCGACTGAACAACACAACAGTTATTGAGCTTCCTGGATCCTAGGCACAGAGCATTTTGAATAGATGAGGCTCTTGGGGATCAGACAAATCAAGAGACTCACCCAGTGTTAGAGAGCCAAAGCTGGGACTGGGACCCTCAACTGGCTGATTCCAGGTGAGGCTTTTCAGGGACCATTTCTCCGGCAAAACAACAGCATCCCAGGCCCTGGACAAGGCGCTGGGAGGGTCCTGCTCTTTAGGGACTCAGAGCTTGAGGGAGGAAAAAGTATCATCGGGGGACAATTACAGCTCACCCAGACAGAAGGAACAGCAGAGTCCAGTAGGCCTTTGTGTAGCTACTGAAACACAGAGCCTGGGTCCTAAGGAGGAGACTGGGTGAGTGGATCAGGAAAACCTCCCGAGGACATGCTTCTTTCTACAGACCACTGTCATGGTCCAACTCAGACATTTGTGAATTCAGTAACTGCTTGAGCTAGAGAAATTGCCCCACAAAATTATTCATTCTTTCCTTGGACTTGAGAGCTTCACCTTTCATCTACTACTGAACCATTAATTCACCCACCTGTTAATCAATCAACCACATCCTCATTTACCTACCCATCCATCAATCCATCTATCCACCCACTTTTTTCACTTATTCATTTCCTTCTTCATTCATTCCTTCATTGATTTGTTAAAACATATTATTAGGTTCCCACTGTTGCAGAAATGGATTCAGACAACCAGGAAAATGTGTGACTAAAATTAACATTTAAACAAAACAAATTCCAGAAATAAAAAGTTCCTGCCTATTCCTGATATGTTACCACTGCTCAATCCAGCAAATTAAGAATCATGTGATTTTTAGACACTGTAGCTAAATCAAGTTGCGCACATGTTCATCCAGCAAGTACTTTGATGAAATGATCTCCAAAATATTTTATATTTTCAAGCCCCAAGCACTCTCTCTAACCCACATGGCATTTTCTAGTTACCTATTGTAAAACCTTCCAAAGTCCTTCAGATAATGACCAACATACAGTGTCCTTTTTTCTTTTTTTCTTTTTTTAACAAATTACTGTTATTCAAAAACAAAATTAAAGACCCTTCAAGTTATGAATCTTCAACTTAAGGTACTGTTAACTTAAGGTAATGTTATTGATAATAAGTCATAAAATAAATAAAGGTAATTTAAAGATTGTCTCTCCTGCACTTACATTCATTTTGACATACACCAGTATTAAACTGGTTTTCTGTAATTTAATAAAGAAAAGGTTCAAACATCTCTGATACACCCTCTCAACATAAAATGAGGGGGAAAAAAAGAGCAAAATGTCGTATCAACCTCTTTTAATTGGTATCTCATCTTTACTTAAATTACATGTCAGTACAAACTATTTTAAGGAGAATATTGATATTTTATCCCTATCACTTTTTTTCCTGTGGAAGGAATAAAACATTAAAACAGTGATTATATATGAATCACATCTTATACATCAGAGGTATAATTAGAAAAATAATTTTTACCACTTGTAATACAGTTTTACAAGACAGAGCCACCCTTCCATCGGAAGCCGTGTTTAACTCAAAAAATTCAACTGGATGACTTGTTCCAGAGATGCTGAAAGAAATGACTTCCACGAAACTCGTGTCTTGGACTACCTGCGTGGTAGGAAGTATCTTTAACCCCATCCCTTTATCAGTCAATCTGGAGGACAGGAAATGGATGCTGTTTTCTCCGAAGTTTGACTGGGATTCTCTGCAGCCATTGAGACCCACGGCGGGGCTAAGAATGAATGGAGAAAAGAGAGCTGAAGCTCCCTAAGGAGGTCAGGCTGGGAAGTGATGCCCCATTTCTGTAGATGGAAGACAGAACTCTGGGAAAGAGAAACCATTCTGAGCCCCCTCCTTCAGGGTGACGTGACTTACCTCCCACCCACCAACCCATTCATTCATTCACACAGGCAACTTGGAGTGGGTTTCTATTTCTCTTCTGATTTTCCATATTGTTTACATTTTTTCCAATGCGTATTAGCATTTCTACAGAGATAGTGAAGCTATTTTTGTCCTTTAATGAGGTTAGGAAGATAGTACAAATCAGAGGAACCAGGAGGCAAAAGGACACGTTTGTCTCGGGTGAAAGGGGGTGAGAATCCAGAGGCAGAGACGACATTGACGCGGGGGCGGGGATGGAGTCGGAATCACTGTACCGGAAGTACAGGGGGTCGGGACTGCGCATGCCCCATCCCGTTTGCTACGCAAACGCCCAAACCGGATGTTGACTTAAGGAGCGTTTCCCGGATGTGATCCCAGTACAACACCTAGGGTTTTGCATGTATGATAGTCTGGTTTGTATCGTGATTAGTTATGGAGGCACTCGGTCCTGCACCTCACTCTTATTCCACAGCAGATTTCCCGACCGCGATGCAGTATCGGGAAAGATTTTAATGTCCGAACAATGCACGTTTGAGTCTTGAGCTTCCTTCACTTCCTTATATTGATAGAAGGGGCCTCACAGTGACACCCATCCTACCTCCAAGGGTTATTTCGAGAATCACATGAGAGCTAACACAAGCAAAACTGTCAGTACAGCAACTGGCATGTCATAACTTGTTTATTGTATGTTTATTTTTACTTCTCATTTCTGAGTCTCCACTACCCAACACAATGCCTTGCATAATGAAGGTAAGCAACAAATGTTTGTTGAATTTGGTTGACTAGAGATTGGATCCAATTGCAGAACTCAAAAAAAAAAAAAAAAAAAAAAAGGGAAATCCATACTTTTAAAATTCAGCTTTTAAACCTCCTGGCAAAAGCAGGCTTACTATGTTTACTCAAACAAAAAAAACCAAAAAAACAAAAACTGCTTATTAAGATCCTACTGTGTGTTCCACAAAGTACTGGGGACACAGAGATACCAGAGTTATCAGTCTGTCTCCCCAGAGGTCACAGTCTGATAGGCAAGGCAGACATCAAATAAATAAATGGCCTCAGGCATTGGAAGGACCAAGGATGTTAGAATAGGGCAAGCTGGGCATAAAGAGGGCAGAGTCAGGTCCCCCTTAAAAACTAAAATTCTTCTCATGACCCACAAGTACACTCACTCCCACTACATCAAGGACATCCTTTCCCACCATCCTGTCTTTGAGCACCATTCTCCCTCTGCTGTCCTCCTGCCTGTCCTCAAGGACCCACCCCAGGGCCTTTGCATCTGCTGTTCTCTCTGTGTGCCCTTTCCTTCACACCTGCATGCCTCATCCCCACAGAGGCTGATTTCATGTGTCAAGTGGACTGGGCCATGTGGTGACATGATGTTTGATCAAACATTATTCTGAATGTGCCTGCGAGTGTGTTTCTAGATGAGATTAATGTTTGAATCAGTAGGTTGAGAATAGCCGGTTGCCTTCCCCAATGTAGGTGGGCCTCATCCAATCAGTTGAAAGTCTGGACAGAACCAAAGACTGTGGAAGAGGAAACTCCTCCTGGCTAACTCATTGAGCTGGGACATTAGCTTTTTTATATACTGTCTTCAAATCTAAACTGAAACATCAGCTCTTACTGGGTTTTGGACCTACCAGCTTTTGGATGGAACTTATACTGGGACCTCAGGCCTTCAGACTCCAATGAGGGCTCTACCACCAGCTTTCCTGGGTCTCCAGCTTGCCAACTGCAGGTCATTGGATTTGTCAGCCTCCATCATTATGTAACCAATTCTTTATAATAAATCTTATATATATTATGCATATTGGAGAAGGAAATGGCAACCCACTCCAGTGTTCTTGTCTGGAGAATCCCATGGACAGAGGAACCTGGCAGACTACTGTCCATGAGGTGCAAGAGTTGGACACAACTTAGTGACAAAACATATTACGTATATACACACATATGTACCAGCACATCATACTGCTCACACACATGTGGACACACATCCTATTGGTTCTGTTTCTCCAGAGAACACTGACTGACCCATCCTTTTACTTCCCTGCCAAGCATCTAAAATAGCAGTTCTTCCTACCCTCCAGCACTTCCCTGCTCTTTCCCTTCATAAATGACAAACCCAACACCCCACAACACATGTATTTGTTTGTCTGTCATTGTCTGGTACCCCTGGTGGAATATCAGTGAGATATCCCATGAGTGAAAGGACTTTGCCTGTTTGGTTCGTTAATACATACCAAGTGCCTGGGATTGTGCCAGGCACACTGCAGGCACTCATAAATGTCTGATGAATGAATGGCTGATTGAAAGTTGCAGTGGGAGCTGGGATCTAAAACTTCTGTCATCGTTGTGATTCAGAATAAGTTTGGTCCAGAGATGCACCCCAGTGTTCACAGCAGCACTGTTTACAATTGCCAAGATTTGTAAGCAACCTGTGTCCATCAGCAGATGAATATATAAAGATGTGGCATATATATATATATACCTAAATTATAGAATACTACTCAACCATAAAAAAGAATGAAATATTGCCATCCGCAGCAACAGGGATGAACTTGGAGGGCATTATAATAAGTGAAATAAGTCAGAGAAAGACAAGTACTGTATATGACTTATATGTGAAATCTAAAAAATACAGCATACTAGTGAGTGTAACAAAAAAGAAGCAGACCCACAGATATTAAGAATAAACTAGCAGTTATCCCTGGGTGGGGGGAGCAATATAGAAGTGGGGGAGTGGAAGTTATAAACTGTTGGATATAAGATGCGATCAAGGGTATATCGTACAACACAAGGAATATAGTCAATATCTTGTAATAATTGTGATGGAAAGTAATCTTTAAAATAATATAAAAATTTAAAAAATAAGAGTCCAGAGAGAAAGAGATGCTGTTACTTTCTTCCTGGTTCCACATTTCAAGAAGGAAATAAAGTTTGCCAAAGAAAACAGATTCCTCAGTGATGAAATGGATTGTGGTGTTGGGGCTATTTCTTCTTCCTTTCTTCAGGAAGCTGTAAGGAGAACTCTGTTTATCTTGTTCCCAAGCACTGTCAGGGGTAGGCTGTAAATAGGAAAGAGGACATAAAGTTGATGAGTACTAACCTTCTCTTCCCCACTGAGGCTTCTGCTTGGGCCTGCTTAGCATTTCAATCTATATAAACTCAATGGGCCATACAACCCTCTTTTATATGCACTCACCAATTAACATTATTCTTTAATAGGAAGAAGTTTAGGAGATTTTTTTTTTTAAGTCGGATTCAAAGTAACATGCTTAATCACGAAAACCTGATGCTAATGAATGCAGTGGGATGGAAGGCAGTTTGGGAAGTTATACTCAGCATTTTTATGTTTGTTTTTCAGCAACTTTACAGATGCCTATAAAAGAACCTCCTTGGATGGCTTGTAAGACCTTCCATGATCTGACCCTCAACTATCTCTACCACATTCCCCTTACTCCATCTCTCCGGGTTTTCTAAACTCTTGTCACAAAGAAATTTACTGATCCTTTGGCACACTGTTTAACAACATGCTTCATGATTTTTCTGATACCATTCCTTTGATCCTTTATCCCTCTCAGGCCACCAACATTACTTTTAATCCTTCAATATTCTTACTCCACACAGACGTCAAATGCCACAGTCAGTCATCCTGTCTCCCCCAGCATGACTCTTTGCCCCTATCATACCTTTCCCTCTGTTTTTCACAACAACTGTTTATTTCCAGGTCTGCCTCACTGTAGGTAATGTAGATATATCATTGGCCTTCCCAGGAGAAACCTCCTTTACCCCACAAAAGCCTCAATTCCCATCTGTGCATCCCTAGCCTCCCCACCTTCAGTTCAAGTGTTCTAGGTGGGACTGCCCAAGGCCTAAACCAGTCAGTTCTCAGTGACCTAGTCTCTGTTGATTGGCTTGAGGATGGATATGTAACCTAGGTTGGTCCTATCAAAGAGCAGTCTTAGGACGAATGTCAAAGCTTGTGCTCAGTTGCTTAGCTGTGTCTGACTCTTTTGCGACCCTGTGGACTGTAGCCTGTCAGGCTCCTCTGCTGATGGGATTTCCCAGGCAAGAACACTGGAGTGGGTTGCCATTTCCTTAGCTAATTGCCAAAGCTGCCAAAGGAAAAAATTGAAAGGGGTGGGATGAGATCTGGAGGAGCCATTTTGCTATCACTTGGGCAGAATAAGAACAAACAGAAAAGGCACAGAGACTCGGCAAAAAACCAGACTCTGCCAACATTTAGTGCCTGAACCCAGCCATGACCAGATCTACCCTTGAACTTTCCAATTAAGTAAGCTGAAAAAGTAATGTCCTTTGCCGTAGAAGCTGTCCAACTGAGATGCCCACCACTGACCATGAGGTTAGAAGCTTCTTGAAGACAGGATGTGTATCCAGTTGACCATAGCATATTTCTACCCATTTAGTATAATGCCTTCCACATAGCAAGTGCTTACTTAATGCTTATTAAATATATTCCATGCACTTTTAAAAATTGCTTTTTAATAACTTGGCTGTGCTCACCAGGTGAAATTGCCCAAGTTTTCATTTGATGTAATTATGAAATAACACCTTCAACCAATGTAGTGTATAAAAAGTGCAGGTAAGGACATTCTTCTTCATTTAAGTGTTTCTTAAATATTATTTGTCCTGCTTGTGGGAGGAAAAAAATATTCAACTGCATTAATTTTTTTGTGTGTTGAATATGAGATGAAGCTCCTAAAGACTAATTTTCCAGATTACTTATTTTATATTTAGTGCCATTAATTCCACATGTGTGAAAAACATATAATTAGGCCCACACTATTAGTACTGAATAAAATTCTGTATTATTCAAGTGTAGTAATAGATAAATTGGCACTAGACTCATGTACACAAATGAGGCTTTTGAACTTTAGTGTGATTTCAATTATCTCACTTTAGCATCAAAAGTGCTCAGCAAAATGCCTAGATTCTGCATCTGCTAAATATTTCTCCACCTCTACCCTCATTCCAGTAAAAGAGCCTGCAGGATAAATTGCTGTGGACACAGGACACTTTGCAGTCTGTGAAAGGTGTGTGTTCTTTCACAAGGGATGGCAACACGAGAGTGGTTCTCAAATTCTGTTCCAGGGAATACTAGTGCTTTGAGATGTTCCTGGAATAAAGAACTGCACCGGGGACTTCCCTGGTGGTCCAGTGATTAAGAATTCATCTGTTAATGCAGGGAACATGGGTTCCATCCCTGTTCTGGGAAGATTCCTACCATCTAGAGCTGGTACTCTGCAACAAGAGAAGCTACCACAATGAGAACAAAGAGTAGCCCACGCTCGCCGCAAGTAGAGAAAGTCCACCCACAGCAATGAAGACTCTACACAATCAAAAAGAGAAATGAAAAAAAAAAAAGAACTGCACAGTCAAATGGGTGGGTGCTCCCCTTTTAAACTGTCATGAGGCACAGTAGGATATTAAAAGCTCTGAGAAGTCCTGCATCAAGAAACCCACTAATGTTGTTTCAGCAGTGTTCTTCATGCTTTGCTGACCATGGGGACCCTTTTTGGCTCAGGGGACCATTTGACCCTTTTTGGCCCTTTTTAACATTTATCAACGGTCTGGGAGATGGTCCCCTCCCACCTGAATATTAGCTGGACATTTGTCTTCCCTGCCTATTTGTAGCTCCAGGGAGCTGAGCCACGCTCATCTCTTCTGGGCTGATTCCTCAAGATGAACAAGAGTGTGAAAAAATAAGTTGGGGGGGGGTGGGAAGTAATTATTTAAAGAGCAAATGAGGAATCTGGTCAGCCTGCCCCATAGAACAGAGTTCTCCATTTGTTCTTCTCTCCATGCCAATAGAGAAGGAATGCTTTCCTGAGTGCTGTCGATGCTCTGGTGAGGATGCTGCGTCACGTGTCAGCGGGGCCATCTCAGCCCCTCCTGGGTTTCGTTAACCTGTTCAAGCCCCCAGCCTCTGCCCTCTGCATATCCCAGGCAGACCCTCCCCGACCACATACTCCTATTCACAGGCACTGTCTCTCTTTCACTCCAACATAGAACTCAGGCCTTTTACTGCTTTTCAGGGGAAAAAAAATGATCCACTGCAGGATGGTGGCCTGGCTGTAGGTGTGGGCGTGTCATAGGAACACGTGCTAAAGGTCGGTCCTTACCAAGTTTGAGCTCTTACCACAGCTCCCCAAGGACGGTGACCGCAGGAAGGATCCCAGGGGTGCACAGGTTTGTGTGGAATCCAGGGAGGGCAGTCCACGCTTACCCACTGGCCGCCGGAAGGGCTTTCCCCAGATCATGACCTTCATTCAACCTCAGTGGATGTGTAGGATTTAGTTATTCCCCTAGGAGTTTGATCCTTCCCTGGTGGCTCAGACAGTGAAGAATCTGCCTGCCTTGCGGGAGACTTGGGCTTGATCCTTGGGTTGGGAAGATCCTCTGGAGAGGAGAATGGCAACCCGCTCTAGTATTCTTGCCTGGAGAATTCCAAGGACAGAGGCGCCTGTTTCTTGGAAACTCTCAGCTTCTGATGTGTATCAGCGAGGCTAAGGGAGAGTCCCCACTGAGACTGAGCACTGAGCCCTCGCAGGCTCTGTGTTCCTCCAGGGAGGAGTCCGCCAGATGCCAGAGACTCCTGTGACTCCTCACTGGGGACATCTTTTCCAGCTGAGGCCCTGATGATTCCCCTTTGGCTTGCTGACCGGCCCCTCCTCCCGCCCTTCCCCCATCACGTCACCACCTCTCGCTCAGCACTTTTGCTCCTGGAGGACACTCCCCAGAGCACTTTAGATGGAGCCTGTAAGACGAGCAGCAAAGTCAACTTCCCGTTTCATTCCCCCCAGCACTCCTCAGACCTCCACCCTGCTCTGGCTCCAAGTGAGAGAGCAATTTAATGGTGCTCTGGGATACAAAGGGAAAAAATAAAATTAAAGGAAGACGAGACTAATCTCAAACCAAGAATCTGAAAGTAAGGCCACCAGAGGTCAAAGCATGCCATTCAAATTCTAAAATTTTTAGGGAGCGAGAACCTACTATATAGTACAGGGAACTCTACCCAATGCTCTGTGGTGGTCCGAATGGGACGGAAATCCAAAAAAGAGGGGATAGATGTATATGTATAGCTGACTGAAACCAACACCACTGTAAAGGAACTATACTCCGAGAAAAATTTAAAATAAAATAAAATTTGCATGGACCTAGTAAGAACTCTGCACATTAAAACTGGACCTTTCAGGATATCGTCCATGGTCAATTGAGTCTATATCATAATGAGGTAGGGGTGACTTACTCTGAACAATGATGGAAAATCAAATATACCCATGTTCCTTCACCTCCCATTTACAGATAAATTTAGACACATAAAAGCTCAACCGAGATATAAAAGTTTATGAAAATCATTCAAGAGCTTTTCATGCATTCACTTACTCATGAAATATTTATGCCATGCCAAATATTTGTTCCAAGCACCATAACTCCCTGTCATGTCCTTATTCATTTTTGTGTCTCTCTGGTTTTGGGTGGGAGACCACAGGAGAAGGTGGTTAACACAGCAATCACTCATGATGATTCTGAAGGTCAAATGTTACTTTTCTCTCAAAAATAATACTAGGAGAAAATGACACGTTGCTCATCATTAACTCAGATTTCAAAACCTAGGATGATGGTGGAGGGTCAAGAGGCCCCAAATATTCTATCTGAGCATCCTCTTGTCCTTTAGTGGACTTCTTGGGCTTCCCTTGTGGCTCAGCAGGTAAAGAATCCGCCTGTAATGTGGGAGACCTGGGTTTGATCCCTGGGTTGGGAAGATCCCCTGGAGAAGGGAAAGGCTACCCACTCCAGTATTCTAGCCTGGAGAATTCCATGGACTGTAGTCCATGGGATCACAAAGGGTCGGACACAGCTGAGCGACTTTCACTTTCACTTTCCTTTAATTCATCATCACCATTGCAATGGGTCCTGAGCACACTGTCTGCTCTGCAGCAGTTTAGACAAAACATGAATACAAAGCTTCTGGAAGGTTCTATTAAAACCAAAGAAGTTAGACTTTTCTACATAGTGTGCAGGAAAATAAATGCAGATACTACAAGAAACATCAATTCAGCCCAGCAGGTAGGGTCTGGCCTCTGACCCACGACCCTCCGTCTTCCACACCCGGTCCATTTCTCACTCAGTCAGAGGAGGACCATGCTCTAGCATCAAATCGCAGTTACTCTGCCGGGTTCCTTGCTTCCGGGCTCTGTGCCCGGTTTCATTGCTGTGGGGGCCGCATTTTAAGAAATCTGCCCCCAGGAACTGCTCTCTGATTTCTCTCCATGCGTATACAGGTTTCCTGCGACTGTTGCGATAAATTATCACCGACTTGGTGACTCTGCTGTTGTTTTTCAGTCCCTCAGTTGTGTCCGACTCTCTGTGACCCCATGGACTGCAGCACGCCGGCTTCCCTGTCCTTCACTGTCTCCCAGAGTCGGTGATGCCATCCAACCAGCTCATCCTCTGTTGCTCCCTTCTCCTGCCCTCAATCTTTACCAGCATCAGGGGCTTTTCCAGTGAGTCAGCTCTTTGCATCATGTGGCCAAAGTATTGGAGCTTCAGCTTCAGCATCAGTTCTTCCAATGAATATTCAGGGTTGATTTCCTTTAGGATTGACTCATTTGCTCTCCTTGCAGTCCAAGAGACTATAAACAGCATTCTCTCTCTCTTACAGTTCCGGAGGTCAAAAGTTCAAGGTGAGTCTTACAAGGCTTAAGTCAAGGTGTTGGCAGAGCTGTGTCCTTTCTAGGAGCTCTATGCGAAAATCTGGTCCTTGCCTTTTCCAGCTTCCTGAGGTTGCCTGCATCAGTGTCTCTATGATCACACACTTTCTGATTCTAATCCTTCTGTTCCCCTCTTCTGAGGACCTTTGTGATGACATTGGGTTCTCCAGATGATCCACCATCATTTCCCATTTTAAGAGCCCTTAGCTTAATCACACCTTCAAATTCCCTTTTGTCAAGCAAGGCAACATAGTCCCAGATATTAGGATTAAGGATGGAGACATCTTTGGGGAGGGGGGCATTTTTCTGCTGACATCAATGGACAGGGTCAAAGAGAGAAAATGAACTGAATGTTTGAAAGTGAAAGTTGCTCAGTCGTGTCTGACTCTCTGTGACCCCAAGGACTGTATAGTCCATGGAATTCTCCAGGCCAGAATACTGGAGTGGGTATCCTTTCCCTTCTTCACAGGATCTTCCCAGCCCAGGAATTGAACCAGGGTCTCTGGCATTGCAGGTGGATTCTTTACCAACTGAACTATGAGGGGAAGCCCCCCTGAATGTTTGAGTCTCCCCCAAATTCACATGTTGAAATCCTATCCTGCCCCTGCCAATGTGATGATATTAGGAGGTGGCGGGTTTGGGAGGTAATTAGGGTTTGGTGAGGTCAGGAGGGTGGGGCCTGCAGAATGAGACTAGAGCTCTTGTTAAGAGTTTTTAGAGAGCTTGCTTCTCTGCTCTGTTGTCTGCCCTGTGTGGACACAAAGAAAAGTTGGCAATTTGGAAACAGGAAGAAGATCGTCACCAGAACCCAGCCACACTGGCACCCTGATCTCGGATTTCCAGCCTGCAGGACTGTGAGAAATAAATCTCTGCTGTTTCTATGACCCCAGTCTGTGGTGTTTGGCTAGAGCGGCCCTAATGGACTGAGACACCATCTATGCTACCAGAGGGCTCTCCCCTTCCTTCCTGCTTGGCTGACCTTCCAGGCTGACCCTACGTCACTGTCATTTCATTTCTATTTTCCAGCACCCCACAGGGCTGTACTTCCTGGACTCCTTGTTCCTGGGCAAATTCACAGGACCAGTTCTGGCCAATGAGTTGCAAGCAAAATAACATGGTTTCCCTTCTGGCTGGAGCATTGAGCTACCAATGTGAGATCTTTCGGAACTCTCTTCTTATCTCGTACCCAGGTGGACAGAAGCCCCTGCAGACCGCAGTGGATATACAGTGGGAGTTGGCCTGCTCAAAAAGATACAGGATGTCCAATTAAATGTGAATTTCACATAAACATGCCATTTACAATATTTTGTTGTTCAGTCGCTCAGTCCCGTCTGACTCTTTGCAACCCCGTGAACTGCAGCACACCAGGCTTCCCTGTCCTTCACTATCTCCTAGAGTTTGCTTAAACTCGTGTCCATTGAGTCAGTGATGCCATCCAACCATCTCATCCTCTGCCACCTCCTTCTCTTCTTGCCCTCAATCTTAGGGCATATTTGGCATATTTATACTAAAATGTGTGCTTGTTATTTTTCTGAAATTCAAATTTAATTGGGCATCCTATATTTTTATTGGCTAAGTCTAGCACCCCTAAGTGCTGGTGAGAAATGAACCTTTGTCAGCGCATTGAGATTTAGGGGTTATTTGTCACTGCAGTATAGCCTAAGCATTCTGACTGTCTCAGGCCACTTGCTGCAGTGACAGACAAGTCACATCGCTCTTCTGAGTGCAAGGAGTGTCCTCACCAGCCTACAAGACCAGAAGCACATCTCAGGCCCCAGCATCCACAGCAGCACAGTACCGTGTCTGGCCCACACTGAGGGCATGGCAAGCCACTCCAGTATTCTTGCCTGGAGAATCCCAAGGACGGAGGAGACTGGCGGGCTGCAGTTCATAGGATTTCAAAGAGTTGGACATGAGTGAAGCGACTGAGCACGCACTCATGCACACACAGTGTCTAGATGCCTACAAGGCACCACCTGCATCTGTGTCCACCCACGAAGGTCAAGTGGTGATGCCCTTTTCCTATTTTGCAGACAAAAAAAGAGGATGGGGGTGCATTCTCCACATTCGAAATTGCCCCATAAATGTCAGTCTTTCCCCATGATTTTTACTTAAACCTCCTGTGTCCACTCCCACTAGGATCACTTAGCAGCTGAAATGCAATTTAGCACAACTTGATGCATTTTGTCAGTTTCAGTTTAATATGTCAGTATCTCACAATGCAGGCCAAGAAGCCCTGGTAGAGTGTTTTAAATAAGAAAGCACTTTCATATCCATGGTGTGATGAACCCTCTCCTTGACTGTTGAGGGCCACACTTGTTGTAAAATGCTCTTTAAAGCCATCCAAACTGCATCTGACAGTCAAACGATTTAAGTGGGCTAGCAGCTACTGAGGGAAAAACAATGATGCCCAAAGCACAGAGTTTTAACTGAAACTTAACGACAAGGGACCATGGCTGGCTTGTTTGGACGCTCATTTCCCTGGAAGCTGGGTAGATAGACCGGAAAAAGCTTTGAATAAGGACCATGTTCTTAAGGGCACAGCGAAACCTCTGGCTGCTGCCCGTTTTAAAGATCTAAGTTTTCAAGGCACATGCGGCAATTTTCATTCCTGATAGAAGTGTCCATTACTAAAGTGTGAGGACATCTGATGTGATGTGTGGTAGAAATTGTTCCAGACGTGACGCCCAGACAAGCAGGCGAAGAGCAACACACGTCACCTTGCAGGGTGTGGCGGCGATGCATGGCGTTGCCTGTTCTGTTTTGTTTTGTCTTGTGTCTTGAAGCTGTAAACATGAAAATCTGAATTGTAGAGGCTCCTGCAGCCCCCTCTGGCCGCCCCTGCCCCACCCTGATTCTGTGGGGAACAGACAGCATCAGGCTAAAACACCATGGTTCAGCCGATTGTCTTACGGGATCTCGAAATGCAGAGCAGATGCTTTTAAAAGAATCTGATCCAGGATCTGTTAATAACATGTACTGGGAGCGTCATGGTTGTCAATTTCCTCTATCCTTTTAGGATCAGTTCATCAGATGCTGGTATAAAGACTTTGTATTGAAACGTAGACCTGTAAAAATCATCCAAAAATTTTAAATCCCCTGACATAGAAATCCAGCCACAGAAGCTGAGGGCTCTAATCGCCTGGGTCATTTGCCCAAAAGATGCTGATGAGTTGTTCAAGAAGATGCAACAAACACCCAAGAAATGATGGCAGAACCATACCTTCTGAAGAACATAACTGACTAGTAAGTGGGTTGTTTGTGACAAGGATTTGCTGTTGTTCAGTGGCTAAATCATGTCTGACTCTTTGCAACCCCATGAACTGTGGCACACCAGGCTTCTCTGTTCTTCACCATCTCTCGGAGCTTGCTCAAACCCACGTCCATTGAGTTGGTGATGCCATCCAACATCTCATCCTCTGTCGTCCCTTTCTCCTCCTGCCCTCAATCTTTTGCAACATCAGGGTCTTTTCCATTGAGTTGACTGCTCACATCAGGTGGCCAAAGTATTAGAGTTTCAGCTTCAGCATCAGTCCTTCTAAAGAATATTCAGGGTTAATTTCCTTTAGGATTGACTAGTTTGATCTCCCTGCAGTCCAGGGACTCTTAAGAGTCTTCTCCAACACCACAGTTCAAAAGCATCAATTCTTCAGCCCTCAGCCTTCTTTATGGTTCAACTCTCACATCCATACATGACTACTGAAAAGGATAAACTCTTCCAAATTTAGTGAATGGAGAAATGAACTAGGCTGCTTCAGACAATGGCTGAATGGCTATATTCAGCCCTTGGAGGAAGCCAGTGATTGGGAGAGGCAAAGAGAAGAAGAAAGGGTGACAGGGTGGAATCAGCAAAGAGTCAGCAAAGGAATAGCAGAAGTGCTGTGTCCAGTGTCTGAAAAGTCAAGGATTATAGGACAATTGGAAGGGATTGTGCCAATCAGGTTTATCTGAGCTGCGCTGTGCTTAATAGCTCAGTCATGTCCAACTCTTTGCAACTCTGTGGACTATAGCCCTCCAGGCTCCTCTGTCCATGGGGATTCTCCAAGCAACAATACTGGAGTGGGTTCCCATGCCCTCCTCCAGGGCATCTTCCCAACGCAGGTCTCCTGCATTGCAGGCAGATTCTTTACTGTCTGAGTCACCAGAGAAGCCCAAGAATATTGGAGGGGGTAGCCTTTCACTTCTCCAGGGGAACTTCCCGACCCAGGAATCAATCTGGGGTCTCCTGCATTGCAGGCAGATTCTTTACCAGCTAAGCTACCATGTTTGTCTAACATACTTATGAAAACAACCTCAGCTGTGACGTGGGGAGAGCCTACACGTGTCAGGAACCCTGCTGGGTGCCTTGCAAACAGTTTCTCACCTAATCCTTTGCAGCAGTTCTACATAAAAGGTCTTGCTTTTCTCGCTGCGTCATTCCTCTCTGGGGGGTGCTGCGCCCTGCTCACCTCCTTTCAAGAGCAGGGCTCTGCTCACACATGCAGTAGTCGGTTCTCCCGTGGAATGCCTGCTTTGCCCAGTTCAGTCAAAGTTCTGACCCCAGCTGGCCATGGAACAGACTGGGAAGGCAAGTAGAGCCTGGATCAGACAGATCTGAGTTCTTTTTAATCCACTTGTTTACTTTATTTTGGCTGTGCTGGGCCTTTGATTCTGTGCTTGGGCTTTCTCTAGTTGTGGCGAGGGGGTCTACTCTCTTGTTGCAGGGCATGGGGTTCTCACTGTGGGGGCTTTTCTTTTTGCAGAGCACGGGCTCCAGGGTGCATGAGCTTCAGTAGCTGGGACACACAGGCTTAGTTGCCCCCTGGCAGGTGGAATCTTCTGAGACCAGGGAATTGAACCTGTGTCCCCTGCCTTAGCAGGTGGATCCCTAACCGCTGGACCACTGGGCAAGACCCCAACCTGAGTCTGAATTCCAGCCCTCTCAGCTATGCAATTCAGAAAAAGTGTCTGTATATATGTCTCTCTAAGCCTCGGTTTCCCCATTCTTGAAATTGGCCCCCTGCTCCCTAAGAGACAGGTGCTCTGACAACTTGCTGAGATGATGCCGGCAAGCAGGGAAGTTCAAGCCAATCATTCACATTTAACGACTATGTCACGTTTTGCAGAAAACCACGATAAACGTAGTCCTTCTCATGATATTTTTTCAAGGTAGATAAAAGGACAGTAGCCTTCCAGTGGCCTCCCTGTCTGAGGAAAGCCCATAACTCCTGATTAATGAAAACCCTGAACTAAGTCTTGACGACCACCTCCTTCCTTCCCGTGTGTCACCAACCATCTGTTAAATAATGCCTTCCTGATTTTGCCAGACACTTAAGTCAACTTGTCTGACCTCTTCTTTGTGCAAAATCAGAATGTGTGCCCACCTCCTGTCTGTTATGGTATTTTCTGCATGGTGTTTCCAATGTTGACAATGTCAACCTCAGCTATAATTTCCATTAGTCAGTTTCTAAGGTATGTTTAAAAAATCTAGACCAGAGCATGTTAATCAAGTTTAAGTCAGGGCTGGGTTTCACAGGAAACCCCACATGCAGGTCTATATGGCTAATAAGAGCCTTGCTGCCCAAAATGTGGTCCAGAATCCAACTGCTTTAGCATCCCAGGACTTTAATAGAAATGCAAGGTTGTCCTGGCCCATCTATCTCCTTTCCTCTTCCTGTCCCTTCCCCATCCCAGACCTACTGATTCAGAATCTATATTTTAAACAGATCTTGGGGTGAGCGTTGAGCCATGCACACACATTACAGGCTGAGAAGTGCTGAGCTAAGAGGGAGTAGTTCTTAGACTTGACTACACTTTAGAATTAACTGAGAAATTTTCAAAAATGTTTTCGGTTCAGTTCCTAATTCCTAGAGAATCTGTTTTAACTTGTCCGGGGCAGTGCTCAAGAGCAAGTCCTTTTTAAAAGAATAGGCAGTGATTCTAACATGTAGCCAGGAAGTGAACACCACCCCACCCCTTGGATCAGAACACTTCTGTTAGGATGGGCATGACCTCGTATACCAGGACCACACCAGGCGCGCAGCTGGAGGTCACAGGGCTGCCAGTTGTAGAGAGAGAAGTGCCCCAGAAACTGGGGACCTAGAATGGCTTGACGAATATATCCTCATAAACACGCGTACATTTATGCAGTCTCATTAAAGTATAGTCACATGCTGTGTTTATAACGATAGAGTTGCCAAAAAATGGGCGTCAGTAAAACAAATCGTATTGTCACAATGGTTATTATTATTGTAACAAAACTTTAACATTTCTTAGCCCTCTGCCAATGCAATCACAATGCATAATGCATTTGAGATTACTTCCAGCTGTCTCCTACTCCATGAATGGGGACATTTCCTTGCACACAGCATTCAGACGCCGTGTACATTTGCATGATAAGCAGCCATCTTCCCATTCATGAGTAGAGGCTTAGAACTGGAGATGGCCCTTCAGCGGCCACCCCGATGGCCTGAAACTTGCAAGGAGGCCCTCTGCCTGAGCCTGACGGGCCAGTACTGTTGGGAGGTAAGTAAGGCATGCGCTAAAGCAGAAAGGATCCCAAACCACAAAATCACATTTCAAGTTCTTGTTATGCCACCTATAGCCCTGGTTAGAGTGATGAATTGTGCCCTGATCTGTAACTGAGGTGACTATACCTGTTCTGGGGCTATCCCGGTGACTTACATGGTAAAGAATCTGCCTGTAATGCAGGAGATATGGATTAAATCCCTGAGTCAGGAAGATCCCCTTGAGAAGGGGATGGCGACCCACTCCAATGTTCTTGCCTGGAAATTTCCATGGGCAGAGGAGCCTGGAAGGCTACAGTCCATGGGGTCACAAACAGTCGGACATGGCTGAGCAAGTAACACACACACACACACACACACACACACACACCTGTACTGACTACCGGAAGTGACTATTGTGAGGCTCAAGTAAAACAGTGCAAAACAAAATGAGCTCTATAGAAGCAGAAGACTCTAATGCTACAAGGAGTAGGTACTAAGTGTTGTATTAGTAGCAATAGTAGTGACAATAGCTGTGTTACTACCACAAAGGGAGGGAGAAGAATCTGTCTTCAAAATCCTTGTCGTTTTCTGGGTTTTTTAAGAGAGAATAGATAGCTATATGAAAGGATGGAAGAATGGATGGCTAATGGATGAAGAGGTAGATGGATGGATGAAAGAGCAGGTGGAGGGATAAATAGATAAAAGGAAAGAAAGAAGGAAGGAATTAATGAATAGATGATGGGTGAACATGTGAATAAGTGAATAGCTGGACAGATGGATGGATGGATGGGTGGGTAGATGGGTGAGTGGGTGGAAAGAAGGAAGGAAGGAATAAAGCAAGGAAAAGCAGGTAGGTGGGTGGTGGAGGGATGGGCCGGTAGAGAGTTGGATAGATGATAGGCAGACAGAGGGTGGATAATTGAATTTATAAATGAATTAATGTATACAGATGAATGAATAGAGGGATGGATGGATGGAGGGATGAAGGGTAGATGGATGGGTGGAGGGAGGGACGGATAGATGGATGGGTGGAGGGATGGATGGATGGATGGGTGGAGGGATGATGGGTAGATGGATGGGTGGAGGGATGATGGGTAGATGGATGGGTGGAGGCATGTATGGGTGGATGGTTGGATGGATGGATGGAGGCATGGATGGATAAATGGATGAGTGGAGGGAGGGATGGATAGATGGCTGAGTGGAGGGATGGATGGGTAGATGGATGAGTAGAGGGATGGAAGGATAGATGGATGGGTGGATGGATGGATGGGTAGATGGAGGCATGGATGGATAGATGGGTAGGTAGAAGAATGGATGAGTAGTTGATGGGTGGAGGAATGGATAAATGCAGTGCTGCTTCACATGCAGCCCACCTCCCAGTCTTTCTACTTGGCCTCTCACGACTTTAAATTACTCATCTGAATGCCTTTGGGGTCAAGTGCAACCATTTTAGTACAGCCTGCAAGCCCTTTGTTATCTGTCCAGAGCTATCCTCTCCACCCTCACTTGGTTCTGTTCCCCATGCTTTCCCACCACCCCACAGCCTGTGCTTTCCCATCTCCATTTCTTGGCTGTTACTGCTCTTGACTCTGCAAGCCAAGCTAGGTGCCAAGCCCAGCTTCTACTTGGAAGCCTTCCCTGCTTCAGTCAGTCCAAAGGAATCCCTCCCTCCTCTCTCAACATGGTGCCTTGCTTGTTTCCATCCCACAGACTGTCTACCTTTCTGCAGAACGTGGATTACCTCCCTCACTGAAAGGAGAGGGAAGGAGCTAGCGTGCAGTGAGCGTCTATCTACCTGGGCACCCTCATGCAATCCTAATACCAAGCCTGGAAGGGATGTGCAGGTCTTGATTTTCCCAAGCAGCGACGCAGGCTCTCAGAGGCTGACTGACTTGTCTGAGGCGGATCAGTGGTGGAACTGGGGTTTGATCCCAAGTCTTCTGACTCCATTTGCCCACCTTTCCCTCCACTATAGTCTAAACCCCTAGACTATCTGGATGATAGGTAGAGGGTGGAGGAAAGAATGTATAAATGAATGAATGGATGCAGTTGGATGGATGGAGGAATGGATGGGTAGATGGATCTGTGGAGGGATAAGTGGATACTTACATCATTGGTGATTCACCTGCAAAATGGAGGTGGTTATAGCAGTGAGGTTACACAGCCTTGGAAGAGTACCTGGTCATGTAATGTGCTGTGCTTAGTCCCTAAGTTGTGTCCAACTCTTTGGAAACCCAGGGACTGTAGCCCGCCAGACGCTTGTGTCCATAGTATTTTCCAGGAAGAACACTGGAGTGGGTTGCCATTTCATAGTAGAGAGGGTGTTCCAGTCCCAGGGATCAAACCCATGTCTCTTGCGTCTCCTGCATTGGCAGGCAGATTCTATACCACTGCACCACTTGGGAAAATCAAGCACTGGCCGTAGATTTCTTTAATTCCTCCAGCAAACTGCCTGTGCTGAAAGTGGAGGTGGGGGTCAAGAAAAAGAGACCAGCTTGGGAGCTGGCTTGGTCTGGATCTGTATCTCTTCTTCTTGTTCAGTTGCTCAGTCGTGTCTGACTCTTTGTGACCCCATGGACCGCAGCACGCCAGGCTTCTCTGTCCTCCATTATCTTTTGGACTTTGCTCAAACTCACATTCATTGAGTCGGTGATGCCATCCAACCATCTCATCCTCTGTTGCCTTCTTCTCCTTTTGCCATCAATCTTTCCCAGCATCAGGGTCTTTTTCAATGAGTCAGTTCTTCGCATCAGGTAACCAAAGTATTGGAGCTTCAACTTCAGCTTCAGTCCTTCCAATGAACATTCAGGGTTGATTTTCTTTAGAATTGACTGGTTTGATATCTCTACACCATCTCTTATTAGCTGTGTGACCTTGAGCAAGCCACCTTTCCTCTTGATGAAAATGGTGATGCCACCGATCTTGCCAAACTTTTGCTGGGAACTGAGACTAAACAGAGAAGGTGCTGAGCACATCTAGATGCTCCCCAAACAGGAGCTGATGCTACAATTTTAATCCTTGGGATTTCTGATACCTCAACTCTCATTAAGTGGGTGCAGAGAGCATTCTTAGCTCTCCCCCTCCCCTGCATGAAGAATTCTCTGAGTACCCTTTACAAAATTAGCATTTATAAACCCTTCAGAGCCTCAAAAACCTGAGACCACTTACCCTGTTTGCACTTGCAAATTGTTTTCCTTCGAATCTGAAAGAAACCGCACACGTGCAAGTATACTATTAGGATCTGCTACAGTATACAAATGGAAGGTCAGACCGCACCCTCTCTGGTTTCAGGCAACACTCCTATTTTAATTGCAAATCCATAAGCCTCTTCTGTGAATTGCATTTGGTTTTTAAAGAAAAAGGGGTGCATATGTCACAGGATCATTTGCGGAAGCCACATCACAGAGGCATTTTCTAATGCACATAACCGGATAATATGGTAATCAAACTAAATCGGTGGCAAAATGCTTTGAAACCTTAAATAAGATCTAAATCGCAATTGTTCTAACATTTATAGTTGATAGATTTTTTAGCCTAAGTCACACTGAAACGTATTCTCTTTTGTTTTTCATTTTGGCAGAAACAGGGAGTGACTTGCGAGTTAATCTTTTAGAAGATGTTTGACTGTAGCAAGCTGCAATAAAATATGCATAATATGAACTTAATAAAAAGTAACACCTCTGCTATAAATTGCTTCATTGAGATATAGAAACATATTATAACCCATAAAATGCATACAAGAAATGGAATGAAACCGAAGTTACCTTTATTGTCAGTTTTTATTTCTGGAATAGTCTAAAATTGAAGATAATGATTACTCATGGAAAAAAAAAACTTTATCAAATGCAACATCAACATTGTTGGTGGCATTTTCTGACTCATGGGTGGATTTGTGGTCCTGGAGAGGTGCCTAGACATTGTAATTCACAAGAATTATAATTAACAAAGAAAAATTACTCATTTATTTACATTCCCATTTGAACACCAGATAAATTATTTGCTAAAAGCCCCTTAATGATCCCAAAGTACGTAATTATCTAGTACATTGGTCTCAATTTCAGAGGATAAAAACTATAGCGAAATGACTTTTTTCCCCTTAAAAACTGTTCCCTCACAACTCCTGCTAGACATTTCTTTTATGGTTTTTTAAAAGTTATATTGGTTTTTTTAAATATCAAAATATTTTATGCAAAATATTTCATTTTTAAAAAATTCACTCTCGCTCTCGGGAGAGTGTATGTGCAATTGTTAAAGATGTAGTGCAGATTGCAATAAATTCTGAAATTAACACTGAATATATTTTCATATTATGTTTACATATGGGAAGGGTTTTTTTTAGCCTCCCTATCTTTTTTAGATTTATGAGATTCTCTACAATAAGATTTTGTGTGAGTATATTTAAATTTCATATGTGTATATATTTATACACACACAGAGCAAGATTACATACTTGCTTTAATTTCTCCCAATCTTAAAAACTCATAAAATATTTAAGCTGTTTCAGGACCAGAATAGTAATGCTTCAAACTGTTGTTTAAAATTACATCCAACCTTCACCTACCCGTGCTAATGAATAGGGTGGAGCAGCTGTGAGGAATATCCATCAAAAGTAACCAACGCAGCACAGGCTCGGGGGTCATCCCTGTGTTCTGTCCACTTCCCCCTCCCTCCCCATCCTGCTCGACCTTAAACTCTGGCCACTCCGCAAATGACTCATGGGTCCCCTTCCTCGTCTCCTACCATCCGACTGATGAAGCTTCTAGTTGGGAATAAGATGATCAAAGGGTGAGTAGAAGGAATCATCTGTAAATGGTGGCAAACAGGGAAGGGTCCATTGATTTTAAGGATTTTCCATGCCTTTATTCATTTATTCAACAAATACTTATTGAGCACTTAATATGTGTGATGCATTGGTGAGTGATCGGGTTCACCAGTGGGTTCCAACAATGAATGTGTTGAATGCTTCCCCTGCTTGTATGGTGTCGGCGGTGTAGGAGAGGAGGCAGGCTCCCAAACACACAACTGTTGAATGAATAACAACCTTGAAAAGAAGAATAAGAAAAAACACAGTATGTATATATACAGTAAAGTAAGTATATACCTGGGAGTCTAACCTAGTCTGCATGAGGCGGGGTGAGATGGTCAAGACATATTATTTGCCAGGAATTTCCTCATGCTAATAGAACAGGTAGATGGTAGGAGTGGAGGGGTCCAGGTAAGAGATACAGCCCGCGTGAAAATGCTGAACAAAATGAAACTCTTTAAGTTTAACTGATTCTTTAGCTAATCATATTGGGATTGACCCCACAGTCTTTCAACTGAGATCATCTCCTGTTTAAAAACCACCAGAGAGTTTGGGGTTTTTGAGTCACCAATTTTCCTTGTTTAGCCCTGCAACAAATCTTTCTCTGCTCCAAATGCCAATGGTTTGGTTTGTTTGGCCTCACTGTACATTGGTTTGCTTAGATTCATGCCCATTAAGTTGGTGATGCTATCTAATCCTCTCGTCCTTTGCATTCTCTTCTCATTTTGCCTTCAGTCTTTCCCAGATGCAGAGTCTTTTCCAATGAATCAGCTCTTTGCATCAGGTGGCCAAAGTATTGGAGCTTCAGTAGCAGTGCTTCCAATGAGCATTCAGGGTTAATTTCCTTTAGGGTTGACTGGCTTGTTCTCTTTGCAGTCCAAGGGGCTCTCGAGAGTCTTCTCCATAGGGTTCTGCGTGGTTTCAGTACCTCAGAATGTAATTGTATTTGGACCTAGGCTTTAAAAAGAGATAATTAAGTTGCAATGAGGCCATTAGAGTCTGTCCTAGTTCAATCTGATAGGTATCTCTATAAGAGAAGAACATTAGGGTGCAGAGAGAGACACCAGGATTCAAGCCCAGGTGAAAAGGCAGCAAGAGGGGGGATCTGGAAACTCAGAGGAGGCCTCGGGAGAAACCAGGCATGCCAACACCTTCATCTTGGACCTCCATGCCTTCAGAACCATGAGAAAGTACTTTTCTGTTGTTTCAGTTCCTCGATCTATACTGCTTTGTGATGACAACCCGAGGAATCTAATAGAACATCCATACAGAATCCATCAGTGTGAGATTTGGAGGATAAGGCAAATAGCAATGATGAACACTCTTCCTTTGTAGCTCACATACGGATTAATGAAACACATGCTCTTTGTGGCTGTGGCCTTCCAAGGATAAGCAGCTGGGATTTCCTTAGTGGCCAGTGAGAAGGGTAAAAATGAGGGAGAATCAGAGGTGAACTAGAAAACCTTCCAGTCAGGAAGCATTATGGACACTGAGCTAAGGAAACAGGGTAGCAGCCTCTGCCAGAAGTCTCTGTGGTGGACTTGATACAGAAGCAAATTGATATGAAAATCTGTATCAGGAAAAGGAAAAAAGTCTGTTTGTGTTTTACACATCTGTCCATTTATCCATGCATTTACCCATCCCTTTGTCCATTTTCTTGTTGCTGCTGCATTTCAAAATAAATTGCAGACATCAGAACACTTTATCCATAAACATTGCACCATGTCTCTCCTTAAATTAAGATCAACCTTTGCTTTTGGTTCTTTTTATAAGTGAAATTTACATAAAGTGAAATGAGCAAACTTAAAAAAAAATAACTTACATAGTGTTATTGGAGCTTAACTGACATGCAATAAACAGCATATTTGAAAGATATTTTGATAAGTGTTTATATATGCACACACTCCTGAGACTATTTTCCATAATCAAGGCAATGAACATATCCATTGCCCCAAGACTTTTGTGCCCCTTTATAAGCTCTTCCTCCCTGCCTACCCCAGGCAAGAACAGACATGACTTATGCCACTATGGAATAATTTTTATTTTCTAAAATTTTATATAAGTAGAATCATATGGTATAAAATCTTGTTTTGCTTGGCTTACCCCCCTCCCACACACACACACTTTTTAATTTTATATTGGCTAGAGAAGACTTTTGAGAGTCCCTTGAACTACAAGATCAAACCAATCAATCCTAAAGGAAATCAACCCTGAGTATTCATTGGAAGGACTGATACAGAAGCTGAAGCTCCAATACTTCGGCCACCAGATGTGAAGAGCTGACTCATTGGAAAAGACCCTGATACTGGAAAAGATTGAAGGCAAAAGGAGAAGAGGGTGGCAGAGGATGAGATGGTTAGACAGCATCACCAACTCAATGGACATGACCTTGAGCAAACTCCAGGAGATAGTGGAGGACAGGAAAGCCTGGTGCACTGAAGTTCATGGGGTCACAAAGAGTCGGACATGACTTAGTGACTGAGCAACAACAACATTGGAGAATAGCCTATTAATAATGTTGTAGTAGTTTCAAGTGGACAGCAAAGGTACTAGCTCTTTTTTTTTTAACTCAGCATAATCATTTTGAAACATCTAAATAGCTTATCAATAGTTTATTCATTCTATTGCTGGGATTCAGGTATAGATAGGGGCTTCCCAGGTGACTCAGGGGGTAAAGAATTCACCTGTGATGCAAGAGATGCAGAAGACACTGGGTTGAGGAGGCCCTCTGGAGGAGGTCATGGCAACCCACTCCAGTATTCTTGCCTGGAGAATCCCATGGGCAGGAGAGTCTGGAGGGCTACAGTCCTGGGGTGGCCAAGAGGCAGACACAGCTGAAGCAGCTAAGCACACACACACACACACAAGTCTGCAGTGAACATTCATGTCCATCTGTTTATTTGGTCATGTGCTTTCCTCTCTCTTGGGCAAATACCTAGAAGTGGAATGGCTAGGTCATAAAGTGGGTGAATGATGAAATTTTTAAGAAACTGGCAAAGTGTTTGTCAGAGTCATTGTACCTACTTGAAGTGTATGAGAATTCTGGTTGCTCCACATCCTTGACAACATTTTCTTATTATGAATCCTTTAAGTTTCAGCTGTGCAAATAGGTGTACTTTGGTATCTTATTGTGGTTTTAACCTGTATTTCCTTAATGACGAATAATGTTTAGCATATTTTCATGTGTTTATTTGAGGTATGTCTTCTTCAGTGAAGGGTCTATTGAAATCTGTTGTTTATTTTTTTATTGAGGTTTTGTGTTCTTAGCAATGAGTTTTGAGAGTTCTTTACTACATTCTGAGTACAAACCCTTTATCAGATGACTTGACAATAGTCTCTCCTAGACTGTGGCTTAACTTTTCTTCATCTTAACAGCATTTTTCCAAGAAGCAGATGATATGGATATAAAAGTTTTGGCAATTTGTTCTCTTATGAATCATGTTTTTGTATCTAAGAAATCTTTGCCTAATCCAAGGTCACAACTGTTTTTACTTCTAAAAGTTTTATAAATTTTTAAGTTTTTAAAATATATGTCATATGGCCCAACATCAATTATCTTTGTTATAATGCAAGGTATAAATTGAAGTCTCTCTCTTTTTTTGCACGTGGATAAACTAAGCTTCCTAAACTCTGTATTCTATTCCATTGATCCATTTGTCTCTCTTGATAGCTGCAGCTTTATAAGAAGGCTTGAAATCAGGTTATGTTAGCCAACCAATATTGTTCCTCTTTTCGAAAGCTGTTTGGGCTATTCTAGATTATTTCCATTTCCATATGAATTTCATAATCAGCTCATCCATTTCTCTAAGTAAGTCTGTTGTGATTTAGATTTTGTTAAACCTGTAGGTCAATTTTGGGAACACATATTCTTTAGTAATAATAGAGAGTCTTCCAAAGAGGTGTTTAGACTGTTTACATTTAGTGTAATTACTGGTATGGTTGAGTTTCAATCTATGATACTGACACTGATTTTGCATCTACCCTTCTTTGTTTCCCTTTTTCTCTTTCTATTTTGAATTCATTGAATTGATTTAATAATTTAATTTATTCTCCTTGTTGGTCTATTAGTTACAACTCTTTGATTTTTTATTTTAAACCATTATTTTAATGGTTGCTTTACTGTTTACAATGTACATCTTTAACATAGCACAGTCTGCCTTTATGTGATATCATGCCATGAAGCATAAAAACCTTACAAACTCCATTCCTGTCTTCCGACATTTGTGTATTGTCATATATTTTACTCTTAAATGTGTTATAGGTACCACACTACATTGGTACCGTGTTTTTTTAAGCACTTATCTTTTTAAAGAGGTTTAAGTAATAAGGGGACATCCCTGATAGCTCAGTTGGTAAAGAATCCACCTGCAATACAGGAGACCCCGGTTTGATTCCTGGGTCAGGAGGATCTGCTGGAGAAGGGATGGGCTACCCACTCCAGTGTTCTCGGGTTTCTCTTGTGACTCTACATTCACCTCTAGCATCCAAGCAGCCGCAATGTCCAACGCCTTTCATTCCTCTGTGCAGTCTCATATTTTTAGCTGGAATCATTTTCTTCTAACTAAACGATTTTCTTTAACCTTTTTTTCTTCTTTTTTTAGTATAGCTCTGTTGTTGTTGAGTGGCTAAGTCATGTCCAACCCTTTGTGACCCCATGAACTAGTGTAGGTCTGTGCTTAGTCACTCAGTTGTGCCTGACTCTTTGTGACCCCATGGACTGTAGCCTGCCAGGCTCCTCTGTCCTTGGGGATTCTTCAGGCAAGAATGGGTTGTCATGTCCTTCTCCACGGGATCTTCCCAACCCAAGTCTCCCACATTGCATTATTTACTGACTGATACATCTGGGAAGTGTAGGTCTACTTATGATAATTTCCATGTCCAAAATATTAAAAAGTTATAGTTGTTCCTCATCCATGATTAAACTTGATAGTTATCCATTTTTTTCACTTAAAGTTTCTAATCAGTGTATAGAGGTTTCTATCTCATTGTTTAATCACATTTCCCAAATAACTAATGATGTTGAGAATATTTTCCTGGGCTATTCCATCATTCATAGTGTTTCTTTTATGAAGTATCTGTTTAACTGTCACCCGTATTGTGGTTACTTATAATTTTCAAGGTTCCCTGAAAATACTGAGATGATACACAATCTGCAGGATTGAACAATATCTAGACACATGCATGGAATTTCACTCAAGAAATTGCCTGTGAATCCACCTAGATGGAGCAAGAAACAAATTCTATCTAATAACATCGCTTATCACTCTGCAGATAGTCATAAAATACATTTTTTAGATGCTTTTTCTGGAAATTTTCAAACTTACATGAAAGTAGAAAGAAAAGTGAAAGAAATTCCTATGTAATCATCATCCAGCTTTAACAAGTACCAACATTTTGCTGAACCTGTTCATTTCCAACCTCTTTATTGTTTTTGCTGGTCTATTTTATAACAAACTCCAGATGTCATATAATTCCATCCATCAATGGCACACCATTTTGACAGCTAGAACTCGAGCTAGTCATTTAGAATTCTCATTTGATTATAAGTATAGGACCAGGAGATCTTAATGGAAAGAGGTCCAGGTTCAAAATTCTTCCCTTATTAGAGAGTGGGACTATATGACTTGAAACAAGCTTTGACACTTGACAGAGCCACAAAGCCCATGTCATAATAATACTATCCCATGATACCACCTGTTGTCCTTGCTCTCTTCAAAAAGGAAAGAAGGTAAGATACACATTATTTTTTTAAGTTTGTTAAAAATTCGGTCAAAGGACTTTCCTGGTGGTTCAGTGGCTTAGACTCTGAGCTCCCATGCAGGGGACCCAGGTTTGATCCCTGGTCAGAGAGCTAGATCCCACATGTCGCAGCTATGAGTTCACATGCTGCAACTAAAGATCCTGCATGCCACAAGGAGGATGAAAGATCCTGTGTGTGCAACTAAGACCCAGTGCAGCCAAAAAAACAAATAATTTTAAAAATTCAGTTGAAAATTAAGGTTCATTAATAACCCATAATGGAATATAATCTGCAAAAAAAATAAGATTCACCATGGTGTACACCTGAAATTAACACGTTACCATAAATCAACTATATCCTGATTTAAAAAAAAGAAAATTAAGGCTCACTTACTTCAAGAATGAAAGTGTATGTTATCCCTTATACCCCGTGCATGATTAACAGTTATTTTTTAATTCTGTGGTTTCACATCTTAAGAGGGAAAGAAAGCGTTCAATGTTCTATGAGTATTATAGAAAACCTCCATCTCCATCTCTTAAGATACCCCAAAGCAGAAAATATGATATGCCTCCTTTCTTTCTTCTATAGCAGAGTTCTCAACCACAACAGTACAGACATTTGGTTCTGATCATTCTAATTTGCAGGGGGCTGTGTTGAGCACTGTAGGATGTGCAGCAGCAATGCTGGCTTCTACCTTTTATTTGCCAGCAGCAGTTTCCTGGTGGTGACCCCCAAATGTCTCCAGATATCTCCAAACATCATCCCTAGGGGAGGGCAGCAAATCACCCCTGGTTGAGAACCCCAGTTCTACAGATATGATCTTTTGTGCAGACACAGGTCCCTCACTCAGATGAGAGTCAGCGTCTCACAACCTCAGTTTCTTTACCTGTGAAATAGGAATGATTTTGATTTTATTAAATCTAGAGATTCATTATGGAATCATATACTTTAACAATAATGACTCTTCCCATGAAGATGCTTAGACCATTTACGTTTAGACCATCAGTATAATTACTGGTATGGTTGAATTTCAGTCTACAAAATTGCTACTAATTTTTTTTATTTGTCCTTTGTTCTCATTTTCTTTCTTTCTTTTTCTTTCTTTCTTTTTTTTTTTTTTTTTTTTTTGAGTTAATTGAATTTATTTAACAATTTCATTTGGTCTCCAGAAGAGGGTCAGATACTTGTGAACACACGATATAAAAGTCATAAAAGGGTTCACTGGTAGCTGATCGTGAAAGGGTTAAGGTGGAGGTCTGCTCTGCCTCAGGCACAGAGAGGGAAACGGATCTGTAAGAAAGTGCTGAGCGGCCCTGCACTCCTGCACGCTCCAAATGCTTCCAGTGAAAAGAAGAAATAACTGGGCTGGGTCTGTACCAGACCCTCAGCGCTGGGCCAGGAACTGCAGGGACTCATATGCACGAGATGGGGTCCGCACTTTCCAGGAATCATACAAGATGGCTCGTGACCAGGTCTATGAAGGTGCCTTGCCCAGCCGGGTACACATAAGTCTTCACCACGTGGGATGATGAGAATGAGGATGAATCAGAGCTGAGGGACATGGCAGAGATGGCGTGTGCCCTTCAAAAGGACGACAAGCTGGTATCACCGGGCACACTGCCAGGAGGTGGGACAGTCTAACGGCAGCATGGACGTCAAACTCCAATAAGGTTTGCATTGAAAGCCCACGTCTGCCCCTTATTATTGTCTGTGCGGTTTGGAGCAAGTTACTAGTCCTCTCTGTGACCAATCTCTATCAAACACATCACGATTCCTACTTAGAGATCTACTGTGTCTAAAGTGTCCAGCTTAGCACGTAGAACATGGATGGCACAAAATGTTTTCTGCTGTTGCTCAGTCGTTAAGTCCTGTCCTACTGGTCCTACTGGTTGCGACCTCATGGACTGTTGCCTGCCAGGCTCCTCTGCCCAAGGGATTTTCCCAGGGAAGAATACTGGAGTCGGTTGCGATTTCCTTCTCCAAGGATTCTTCTCAACCCAGGGATGGAACCCACATCTCCTGCCTTAGCAGGTGGAGTCTTTACTGCTGAGCCGCCAGGGAAGCCCTGTTTTCTATCAGCATTTGCTAATACAATTGTTATCATCTCAAATCATTGGTTTGAAATGTAACAGTAGTTACATAAGTATTGGAATGACACATATCCAGTGAGTCACAGTGACTTAGAACTGGTTAATGGAAACAGTGAAATTTAATGGAGATTTGGAGAAAGATAAAGAGAGAGAGCAAGGAGAGACAGGCCAGCTACTGCATCCATCCTGAAGGAGAGATGAAATCTCCCAGAAACGTGGGAATAGTCGGAAGTGGGCAATCGTCCAACACAGGACAGCAGGATCTGGGTGGACCAGAAATCAGGGGCTGGTTTTCAGACCCTATTGAGACATTTGGGGTTTTTCAACAGCAGGAATTCAGAACGGTCAATACCGAACTTAACAACAGTGCTGATTTTAAACCCAAGGTTTGTGGAAAACCCAGAATGAAGGGAATCAGGTGAAACACGCCCTCGCCCCGGGCTTCTCCCGTCTCTCTCCTATGGTCTGTCTGTCCCCTTCAGTGACTTTATGGGGTCCCCTGCAAGCCTAGCTTTGAATTTCCCTGCATTAGTCTCAGTTTAGCCTCTCAGAACCTGTGGTTATCAGTACATCACCAAGGAAACTCCTCATTTGAAGTGGGAACCACCTCTATAGGCTATAAATACAAAGCAATTAGCCTCTCAAGTGCCTTATTATAAAACATATCAAGGACACCTACATGGCCTCCCAGATTAGACGATGGAATTTCTGTCGAGAGAAGGCCCTTTTTTAAAGGTTGACTTTTTAATAGAATGCAGGGGGTAAGAAAGAACAAACCCATAGATAATTAAAAAAACCTATCTCAATCAGCAAATTTAGGCCTGGTCTTTATTATTTTTCACTCTCCAAACCCTTGATTCATTGAATAGCCATTTCTAGGGTCAAGTCTGGTTGTAGTTACCCAAACAAAAGCACGGAGGTCTTTTGGTGCTCAATAACTAGTGGAAATAATTTGTTAAAGGGAGGATAGATAATACAACCTTTGGGGAAAGTAATCTGCTGATGTTTCTTAATTTAAAAATATTTCTTAATTGACAAATTTAAAATATACATACTCTTTGACCCAGAAATTCCACCTTTGGAAATGCATTCTACAGCAATGAGAGTGAACCTACCAGAATATATGTGCATAAACACGTGGTTACTGAAGAATTATTTGTTGTAGCAAAAAACAAACACTGTAAACTATAGACTAACCATCAGCAGTGAAATGGACAGATGTGCTCAGGCACGTCCGTCATGTGGAATACCATGCAGCTATTTTTTAATGTAGGGGAGAGTGCAAATGCAGTCCCCCATTACCACAAAGTATGCAGTCTAGCTTCCCATGTCCGGGGAAATTGCAGGGGTTGGCCTATCTGGACTGCAATGGATAGGCCTCCCCTGGGAGAACCACCTTTGAGTCTGTGGTGACTCCCCTGCCGGATAAGTATCGCACAACTACTTTTATTTATTTATTTATTTTTAAATTTTTTATTGACATACAGTTGATTTACAATGCTGTGTTAATTTCTGCTGTATAGCAGAGTGATTCAGTTATACATATATGCATTCTTCTTTTATATTTGCTTTAATTACACATTGTATTCTGTATTCTGGTATTCTTAAAGAGATGGGAATACCAGACCACCTGACCTGCCTCCTGAGAAACCTGTTTGCAGGTCAAGAAACAACAGTTAGAACTGGACATGGAACAACAAACTGGTTCCAAATCAGGAAAGGAGTACATCAAGGCTGTATATTGTCACTCTGCTTATTTAACTTATATGCAGTGTACATCATGTGAAATGCTGGGCTGGATGAAGCAGAAGCTGGAATCAAGAATGCCAGGAGAAATATAAATAACCCCAGATATGCAGATGACACCATCCTTAAGGCAGAAAGTGAAGAACTAAAGAGCCTCTTGATGAAAGCAAAAGAAGAGAGTGAAAAAGCTGGCTTAAAACTCAACATTCAGAAAACTATGATCATGGCATCTGGTCCCATCACTTCATGGCAAATATATGGGGAAACAATGGAAATAGTGACAGACTTTACTTTGGGGGGCTCAAAAATCACTGCAGATGGTGACTGTAGCCATGAAATTAAAAGACGCTTGCTACTTGGAAGAAAGCTATGACCAACCTAGACAGCATATTAAAAAGCAGAGTCATTACTTTGCCAACAAAGGTCTGTCTTGTCAAAGCTATAGTTTATCCAGTAGTCATGTATGGATGTGAGGGTTGGACCATAAAGAAGGCTGAGCACCAAAGAATTGATGTTTTTGAACTATGGTGTTAGGGAAGACTCTTGAGAGTCCCTTGGACTGCAAGGAGATCCAACCAATCCATCCTAAAGGAAATCAGTCCTGAATATTCATTGGAAGGACTGATGCTGAAGCTAAAACTCCAATAGTTTGGCTACCTGATGTGAAGAACTGACTCATTTGAAAAGACCCTGATGCTGGGAAAGATTGAAGGTGAGAGGAGAAGGGGAAGACAGAGGATGAGATGGTTGGATGGCATCACTGACTTGATGGACATGAGTTTGAGCAAGCTCTGGGAGTTGGTGATGGACAGGGAGCCCTGGCATGCTGCAATCCATGGGGTTAGAGTTGAATATGACTGAGCAACTGAACTAAACATTAATCATAGGATACTGAATACAGTTTCCTGTCCTATACAGTTTTGGACCTTGTTGTTTATCCATTCTACATACATTAGCTTATATCTGCTATTCCCAAACTCCCAATCCATCCCTGCTCCACCTTTCCCCCTCGGCAACTGTAGTCTCTACTCTTAGTCCAGGAGTCTGTTTCTATTTCATAGTAAGTTTATTTGTGTCATATTTTAGATTCCACATACAAGTGATATCTTAACATTGGTCTTTCTCTCTCTGACTTACTTCCCTTAACATGATCATCTCTAAGCCCATCCACGTTGCTACAAATGGTATTATTTCATTCTTTTTTCCGGCTGAGAAATATTGCACGATATATATGCCCCACATCTTCTTTATCCACTCCTTGATCAGTGGACATCTAAGTTGCTTCCCTGCCTTGGCGATTGTGAATAGTGCCATACATTTGTATTTATGTATGTATGCATTTGAGTTGCACTGACTCTCCGTTGCTGAGCACGGGCTTTCTCTTCCTGCAGCAGGCAGGGGCTTCTCTTGCATTGGAGCCCAGGCTCTAAGTGTGAGGGCCTCAGTGGCTGTGATTCTTTGGCTTGGTTGCCCCGTCGCAGGTGGAGTCTTCCCAGACCAGGGATGGAACCCATGTCCCCTGCTCTGGCAGGCAGATTCCTACCCACTGTACTACCAGGGAAGTCGGCTTGCAGTTATTTTTAATCGAATCAGAATGGCATGAATTAGGCTCATGTGTACTTACTGTGAAAACAGCAAGCTTAGGAGGATCACTCATATGATCATCTTTATAAAAGAGGAAATGAAAATGAAAAGAAAGAAAGAGAGGGAAGGAGAGAGGGAGGAAAACGCCTGTTCTTACCCAAATCCTCGGCCTCACCCCTGCTCATCCTTGCCGACAGAGCCCCACTGCCCTTTGTAGATTGATGTGTACACAACGGGGTCCACTCAGGGAAGCAGAGAGCAAGCTGGATACTCCAAGCAGAGGGGATGTATCACAGTGAGTTGGTGTTGCAGCTGAGAGAAGAAGCCGAGGAACGAAACAGAGGAAGCAAGGTAATCAGAGGTTAGCAGATGCCCTCTGCTCCCAGGACTAGAGGGACATGGGGAGGTGGTGGTGGGGGGAATCAGGGCCACCTGATGGGGGGATGATGGCCCCACTGGGAGCAAGGACCACAGAGGAAGAAAGGAGACGAAATGTATTTCTTGGGATTACTATGTACCAGGTGATTGATAATACCTATGCTTATTGATATTGTTATTGTTATTGATAACAATAATGATGATATTAATAATACTTTTAAAGTTAGTCCTATTTATTTTTGAATGGGTATTTCAAATTTTGTTATTCACAGTTCCCATTTACTGAGCACTTATTCTGTGCCAAGCACTTAGTTTTTTACAAGTCTTAATCATTGTGATGGGCTTCCCTAGTGGCTCAGCTGGTAAAAGAATCCCCCTGCAATGTGGGAGACCTGGGTTCGATCCCTGGGTTGGGAAGATCCCCTGGAGAAGGGAAAGGCTACCCACTCCTGTATTCTAGCTTAGAGAATTCCATGGACTGTATAGTCTATGGGGCTGCAAAGAGTCGGACACGACTGAGCGACTTCCACAGTCATTGTGACAAGGTTAGAATGGTTGCTTCTTCATTTTAAAAATAAGACCCAGAGAGGTAGGTAAGTTTGTCTGATATTAAATGCTGAATAAGAAAAGATTTGAGAACTTGAAATCAACTCTACCACTCAATCCTTAAGGAAATCAATCTTGAATATTCACTGGAAGCACTGATGCTGAAGCTGAAGCTTCAACACTTTGACCACCTGATGCAAATAGCTTACTCACTAGAAAAGACCCGGATGCTGGGAAAACCTGTGAGAGGATGAGATGGTTAGATAGCTTCACTGACTCAGTGGATATGAATTTGGGCAAACTCCAGGAAACAGTGGAGGACAGAGGCGCCTAGCATGTTGCAGTCCCAGGGTCACAAACAGTGGGACAGGACTTATCAACTGAACAACAACATATGTGTAGATAGCTTTATATTTTTATTCTATTCCATTACAGGTTATTACAACATATTGAATATGGTTCCCTGTGGCATAGAGTAAATCCTTGTCGATCACCTATGCTATATATGGTAAAGTGCATCTGTTAATCTAATCTCATTTATCCTTCCCCCACTTTCCCTTTGGTAACCATAAGTTTTCTGTATCTGTGAGCCTGTTTTGGTTCTGTTCGTTGGTACTATTTTTCAGATTCCACATACGAGGGATATCACATGATGTTTGTCTTTCTCAAATGTAAGGTTTTCTTGAAGGCGTTGCTGGAGAGGAATTATTTGTATTGTGACATAACATTTTCAAGGCAGAAAAGATCTGGAAAGGAGCCATGGAAACTTCGGGGGCTCAGCCGATGGTGAGATGAGAATGTCCCTTGGAAACTCATTTCCACCGTCTGATCTGAATCCCTGAGTCGAGGTGAGTGCCTGAACAGAAAGCTTTGTACAGAGCACCGGGGACGCTGTGCTTCCTGGCCAAGTCTATCCCCAGTTGTAGATACTAATTTGGTGTCTGGCAAAGAGAGGACACTTCGCAAAGCAAATACACAAATAAATTTTACTGGATTATTAGAATCATAACTGGAAGTGAATAAGCTGGCATCCGGCTTTCAAGCCCAAGCTCGGTGTAGCGGACTGGCATAGGTCAGCCTGGCAGGGCCTCATAGATCCACCTGGTTCCATGAACAGAGGAGAAGTACGCCAGGACAAGCCCTGCAGGGGCCTCTGCAAACCAGCTGCCTAGTGACAACTGCTCTTTGACTCTGCTTCATCTGCAGATGAAGAGAGCTAAACACTTAGTGAGGTTCAAACTGCATGCCAGGCCCTATAGTGATGTCTAATAAAGAAGGTGTTTTTATCCCCTTTTAAGGAAAACTGAGGCCCAGAGCAGACCTGCTCTAGCCCATTTTCCAGGAAGCAGCAAGGCCAGCCTTGAGCCCACCTCTCTCTGGGGTCCCTTCACCAGGGGCACGGCCCCTCTGCTTTCTTCTCTCTAGAAGGCTGGTCTGTGCTCTCCCAATGCACGGACTGGATGAACCAAGGATGGTAACAGGCAACATCCCTCTACTACTCTGATCACTTGATGGAGGCCATCTCAAAATGGATTCCAGGGGCTTCCCGGGTGGTCCAGTGGTTAAGAATCCGCCTTGCAACGCAGGGGACAAGGGCTTGATCTCTGGTCCGGGGAGATCCCACCTGCCGTGGGGTGACTATGTCTGTGTGCCACGATTTCTGAGCCTGAGCACCTAGAACTGGTGCTTCAAAACAAGAGAAGCCACCGCAATGAGAAGTCCATGCACTGCAATGAAGAGTAGCCCGCGCTGTTCCCACCTAGAGGAAGCCTGCGTGCAGCAACAAAGACCAACCACAGCCAAAAAATAAAATCATCTTCCAAATGGGGGGATTCCAAAGGGGAGTCTATCACGGACTAACAAAGGCTGTCACTGGTGCTATCTGGGGGCTGGGGATAAAACTCCCCCTTAGTTGCTCCCCTCCTCTAAATTTCATTCCAGACATGACCACTGGAAAGTGGTGACTGGAAAGAAAGAAGACCAGAGGAAGCCAGATGGCAATAGAGTCAATGGAAAAATACAATACTGACAGTGATTTCGAGAGCTTTGGCCATAAAAATGAAGAGAAAAGTAAGGCTGCAGCTGAAGGGGACCTGGAGTCGGGAGAGGGGTTTGGGGTCACTTTCCAGGTAGGAGAGGCTGGGAATCTTGAGGGGCAGGAAACATCAGCTCTTACACGTGCTGGTGCAGCTTGGTGATTCATTTCAAGCCACAGGGCATCCTTTAAGATAGGGTCGTTTTCACGAGACAGAAGGACGTTCACAGCGAACCTGGGGTTAAACGCAATGCCAGTGCTTCAAGATTCCCTGGGCGATCTTGGGGCCATTGGAATTCTTATGTTAAACATATCTAAGTTGAGAGGTTTAGGAAGGTGTTGGGTTTGGTCAGCTTTAACCTATAAATGACTTCCTTTTATTTCTTTAGAAAACAGCTCTTAGGAACATGTTACATATCAGTGTAAGTTTCCCCAAAACAAACAAAAGTGACTTTAGATAGATCTATTTAGGTTAAAATGGAAGAAGCAAATGGAAGGCTCACTGTCATTGTACACAGACAATTTTTTCTTTATTTTATTCAAGTTGCTCAGTCGTGTCTGACTCTTTGAGACCCCATGGATTGTAGCCCACCAGGCTCCTTTGTCCACGGTATTCTCCAGGCAAGAATACTGGAGTGGTTAGCCATTCCCTTCCCCAGGGGATCTTCCTGACTCAGGGATTGAACCCAGGTCTCCTGCATTACAGGCAGATTCTTTACCGTCTGAGCCACCAGGTAAGTCATTTAGTAATGTTGTGTCAGTTTCGAGGGTACAGCAAAGTGATTCAGTTACACATATATGTCAATCTATGTGTTTCAAACCAATCTTTTTCATATTTTTTCATTATGGTTTATCACAGGATACTGAACATGGTTCCCTGTGCTATACAGTAGGATCTTGTTGTTTATCCGTCCTGTATATTCAGACTCTTAAGTTTGCATCTGCTAATCTCATTCTTCCCCCACTCTCCTCCGTCTTGGCAAACACAAGTCTGTTCTCTATGTCTGTGAATCTGTTTCTGTTTCAGGGATAAGTTCATTTGTGTAAACAGACTTTTTAAAATTTGAGTCAGGTCCAGGTATGATAATACAGCCGGACAGAACGTGCATCAATGCCAAAATGCCTTGTCCTAAGATTACAGGATGAGATGTGTGTGTGCTCACTCAGTGGTGTCCAGCTCTTTATGACACCACGGACTGTAGCCTGCCAGGCTCCCCTGTCCATGGGATTTTTCCCACAAAAAAACTGGAGTGGGTTGTCATTTCCTCCTCCAGGAGATCTTCCTGACCCCAGGATCGAACCCTCACCTCCAGCATCTCCTTACAGCTAGATGAGCCTGTTCTACCCACCACACAATTTGCCTTCCTCACTAGATGATCAAACATGCTTTAATCGCTCAGTCCTGTCTAACTCTGTGACCCCATGGACTGTAGCCCACCAGGCTCCTCTGTCCATGGAGATTCTCCAAAGAAAGAATACTGGAGTGGGTTTCCATGCCCTCCTGCAAGGGATCTTCCCAACCCAGGGATCGAACCCAGGTCTCCCACATTGCAGGTGGACTCCTTACCATCTGAGCCATCAGGGAAGATCTGATGAAGTTCAAATGGGAGAAAGATTTCAGAGCAGTCAGCCTGGTGCCATGGAGCACAAATCAGTTATGACCTTGACTTTGTCTCACTTTGGCCCATCACCTCCCCTGCCCCAGGCGCAAGGAAGAACAGGGACTTGGTGTGGGTGTCGCAGTGGAAGGAACATACTCAGAGAAGATGAGAACAGAGCGAGTCTGAGGACCCTACAGCAGGAGCCTCACGACCTTGTTGTCATTTGGAGGAAGCCACTCCGTCCACTCCTGCCCCCGTCCTGGCTCACCGAGACCCAAACTCAAAGTTGACGGAGGGAGACAGAGAGAGAGAGTAAATATCTGATTGGCTCACCTTGGTTCACAAATTCATACACGAAAGGAGGGGCACGAGACAGGCCAACACGACCTCCCACAGTGGGTGGGGGCAGTTCTCCAAAATAGTCGTGCTATATCCAAGAGGAAAAAGAGCTAGCTGTCCCAACACTGACTACAAAATGCCTTGAGAGCTCAGGTCCCAAGTGTGGTTTTTGAGTCCCTGTCTCAAAAAGGCTGTCAGTTTCCATGAAATTACATTACAGCTGAGAAAAAGTTCAGGGAGCTGACTTCATGATGCAATAAAGAACGATATTCGTTAATCCTTCTACAAATGTCATAAGGAGCTGACTCCAATCCCAGCACAAAAACCCAAGTTCAGAGAAGGCACCAGAAAACGGCTCCCCAAAGACTCTATGCTGAAGAAATGAAAATCAGACAAGCCTCCAGGATAAGAAACAAGGGACAAGAAAACCTTTTCTGAGACTATTCAGGCGGAGAGGGAGAGAGCTCCCACTTCAGGGGCCACACTCCCCAAAACACAGTTGTCAAAGTTATCCGGGGGGCACTTCTTACCTAAGGGTAAAGAATTCAACCCCGATTTCATCTCTCACTGACTCTGTGCATCTCTACCTTAATACTGCAAAAATCTATATTTGGATTAAAAAAAAAAAAAACTAGGTTGGATGGGGAAAATAGGCAAGATATAAAATAGTTACTAATTTTAACACATTTTTTATAATGAAGGCGCTGCTTTGAAAATCTTCTGTTTCCACATATGTGGCTGATTTAAGTTGACTTATTAACTTCAGTAGAACTGAAAGATGTTTTTACTTCTGACAACTCCTAGGTTCTGAACGTTACACACCTCGGCTCACAGCTGTCACTGCATGACCCCGGAAGGAGCCACCTTGCATGGATTTATTTAGAAAATCCTGAAAGGTGTGCAAAGGGGCTTTGCAGACACCAACATCGCTCCCCAGAACTTTTCATCAGGGCAAGGTCGCCCGTCGATCTCGCAGCAGCGGAATACCATTCTTAAACAGACAGCCTCTGACACTGGAATGTGAAAAGAAACAGACCCTGGCAACTCTGATTTTCATGTCAAAAATTTCTGGAAGAAAAAAAAAATTTTTTTCTGGAAGTATCGATAGCGCACTCTGAATCCTCACCGGCCTAGCATCGCCCAAGGGGCTGCAACCAGATGACGCCGGTGCTCCGTTGGCAAGAGTTGGAAAGAAAAAAGAATTAATTCCTGAAAATGAACTTTTCACCATCATTTGGATTTCTGTTCCTGCAAATTCCCCGGCAAGGGCGATCAAAGGCAATCATGCCATTTCATGTCTCATCACACGTCCAGCAAAACCACCCCGAGCACTTTTCCAACTAGAAGAGTTGACAAACGAATCAAGCATGACACACATTGGATGGATACTCATTCCCCTTGCAGCCTAACCCTGCACTCCTGGGATCGGCTGCTGGAACCTGCGAGTTCTGTCAGAATCCCCTGACCTCGAGGAAACCTGCATCATTTTAAAATCAAGGGGTGCCCTTGAAGCCTGCCTACTGCCACCCCCATTCCACATCCAGCCAGGAGTCCTGAATCAGCACAAGGATACCTTGGAAGCGCTTCTCCTGGCAATGAGGGGAACTAGCCTGACCTTGCGGTGACCACAGTGGGGTCCTCTTCAGCAGGCTTCCTGCAGAGGATCCCCCACAAGATGTGACAATTTAGAGGCATGAGACACAGCCTGGCAGTGAGCCCCTAACCTCCTCTGTCCTGAAGCGCAGATGATATCTCTCCCTGAAACAACACCAAATTAACAACTTTGGCAGAACTCAAAAAAGTTTGCACAATTGCACAAACTGGACTGTCTCCTTATAGTTGATGATTGTGTTATCCCTACCTCCTCAAGATGCTTCTCTATAAAATCCACGGGAATGAAAACTGTCTTTGGTTGGTTGCTGCTGTAGCAGGGAAGAAAGAGCAGGTGATGAGAAGATGGGAAAGTTTACACCAGGAAAGAGAAGAGATGGGGCATGTAATAGCTTTCTTTCAAGGACTGAAGACCTAATGGAGAGCATGGATTAGGGGTCTCAAACTCAAGGACCTGCCAGGGCCAGGTGGGTAAGCTTCTGAGTATAACAAAAACTCTCACTGGAGGAGGCACGCTCATCCCAACAGGACCACTTCTACCTGGCCTTGTGGCCTTTGCAGTTGCCAGAAATCCAACTGATGCTGTGAAATCTAGTCCTAAAAAATATCAGCATACACACTACTATATATAAAACAGATAATCAACAAGAACCTACTGTATAGCACAGGAAACTCTACTCAATATTCCGTAACAACCCATATGGAAAAGGAATCTGAAATAGAATAGATATATGTATGTGTTATAACTGAATCACTTTATCATATACCTGAAACTAGTACAATATTGTCAATCAACTATACCCCAATAGAAACTAAAAAATTTTTTAATTTAAATGAAAATATCAACAAACTCACCTTTTAAAAATCTGATTGACTGGGTCCAAATCGGGAAGCCAAGATAAAGCTGGTGGTTCCAAACTGAAACTCAGCTCCGACACCTTTAGAAGTGACTAATGATGTATATGGGCTTCCCAGGTGGCACTAGGGGTAAAGATCCTGCCCGCCAATGACATAAGAGATATGGTTCGATCCCTGGCTTGGGAAGATCCCCTGGAGGAGGGCATGCAACCCACTCCAGTATTCTTGCCTGAAGCATCCCATGGACAAAGGAGCCTGGTGGGCTGTGGTCCATAGAGTCACAAAGAGTCAGACACGACTGAGCATGCATGCAATGATGTATATAATACCAGAGGTCCAACAGGGAGCAAGGGACGCGGCCTCTAAAGTGGTCCATTTGGCATCCACATCAGGAGACCATTTCTCCCAGTGGAATTCTCTATCTCAGAAGGAAAGGAGCCCACTTTGAAAACGGACAGCAAATGGAGAAATGGCAGGCAGGCTCATAACGGAACCATAAAATCTCTTCTAATAAAGGCTGAAATTTTTATTAAGTTCTTATTATGTGCCAGACACTGCTCGAGAGCATATATCTATGTAACATTTTAGTTCTATAATTAACCCTAGTGAACCTGACTATCATTTCGCAAAGAAATGACTCCTTCGCTCTACACAGAGCAAAGGCTAAGACTTAGCAGCACATTCAGACAATTGAAGGAAGTTTGTGTCGCTCCACCCCCAGAGGGATGAGGGGGGCTGGAGGGCTGCAGCCGCCAGACCACGCTGGCCCTGAGGGTTTGGTAACAACTCCAAAGGGTTGTGAGAAGTCAGGGATTAAAGGACAGGAGGGCTTAGCTCAGATTCGCATTTGGAAAGATTTTCTTGATTTGACTAGGAATGTGATCGCGAACCTGGAGGACCGAGAGGGTTGGGTCTTTACCTTCTCATTTTTTCCCACTCTCAGGCTCTGCCTGGAGCCTTGCCCGTTCAGACTAAGCAGAATGCAATGTTGTATATAGAGTAAAATATGGGTTTCCCTCATGGCTCAGTCAGTAAAGAGTCTGCCTGCAGTGCAGGAGATCTGTGTTCGATTCCTGGGTCAGGAAAATCCCTTGGAGAAGGAAATGGCTACCCACTCCGGTCTTCTTGCTGGAGAACCCCGTGGACAGAGGAGCCTGGCAGGTACAGTCCATGGGGTCGCAAGGAGTCGGACAAGACTGGCAGCTGAGCACACACGTCCGCATATTCATGTCAGCCCCGACGTTTCTGTCTTGTGCTTCTATCTTTTGCCTTGTGTTTTGTATCTTGTTTAAGAAAACTTCCCCAAAGGTCATGATGATACTCTCCCATGAGTTTAATTTTTGCCACTTACATCCTAAATCCTCTTGGAGCTGAATTTTTGCATGTGGTATGAAACAGAGAAATATACCAATTGTCCCAAATTCAATCATTTCCACAGTGTTTCTCAGTACCTGCTTTATCGTAAGTCAAGTTCCCACATATGTGTGAGTTAATGTCCAGGCTCTCTATTCTATTCCACTGGTCTGTTTTTCTATTTCTTCACTGATAACTCGTTGGGTCTTTGATAACTTAAAAGTAAGTTTTTCTGCTTGAAGAAAAGTAGAAAGATCAAGCTTTCTACTTTAAGCTTTAAGATCAAGCTTCCCCATTTAATTTTCTTCTTCCAAAGTGTGTTGACTCTTCTTGACTCTTCCTCTTCCATATACCTTTTAGAATCAGTTTCCTGTCTTTAAAAAAAAACTTAGACTGGAAATTCATCAGGTCTATACATCAAGAGTATTGAGTCTTTCTCTTTAAGAATATGTCTTTAATTGGGTAACTTTAATTTCTTTCAGTAAAATCTTATAATTTCCTCAACACAGGGCTTACCCATGTGCTTTCAAATTCATTTTTTTGAAATTTTATAAACTATTTGCTATAAATAGATTTTACCTACATTTCCTAAGACCTTTTGTTGATTTAAGGAAATGCAAGTGACTCTCACATTTTGAGTTGGAGGTCTATCAATCTCACTTTCTAATTAATTCTCACAATTTATTTGTGGATTTGGGTTTTTTTTAATATAGACTATTTTGCCACCTTTAAGTAATGAGAATTTTATTTCTTTATTTTCAACCTTTATACTTCGTTTCTTTTCCTTCTCATTGGCAACACTTTCAACACAAAGCTGACTGCTCTGATGAGTCTATCCTCCTTGCTGTCTTGTTCCCGACTTAAAATACAGCTTTCAGTATTTAGTTGTTAAATGTGATATTTTCTGTGGAAGTTTTTAGATGTCCTGTGTCATATAAAGAAAATGCTCTTCGATTCCAATTTAATTAGAATATTTTTTATTTCTTACAAAGAGGTGTGGATTTTTATTCAAGATATTACCTGTATGTATTGTGATTATCATATGTGTTTTCTCTTTTATTTGATTAATGTGGTGAATTCCATTGGCTAATTTTTTTTTTCCACTGAAAGATCAATCTTGCATCCCTAGAATAAACCCAACTTCTTCACAATGTGTTACATGTTTGATATGTTCCTGGGTTTGTTCTACCAATAAATTTTGTTAAGCATTTTTGCATCTATGTTCATGAGTGGAGCTGAGTTGTAATTTTTTTTTTAACTTTTTTGTTTGATCTGGTTTTGCCATCAAAGTGAGGACTGTTTCACAAAATGAGTTGAGGATTTTTCTTTCCTTTTCATTTTCTGTTAAGAGTTTGTATAAACTGAAATTATTGGTTCCTTAAATATTTGATAGAACTTCCATTTCAAATCATCTGGTTCTATTGCTCTCCTTATGGAAAAGATTTTTAACCACAGATTCAATTTCCTTAATGGTTAATAGAACTGCTTCCTCTTGAATCAGTTATGATAAGTTATATTTTTTTCCTGGTATTTTATTCATTTAATTGAGGACTTCAAATTTATTGGCATCCATGTTTTATTCATAGTATCATCAATTTAATCTCTGTATCATCTTTTTATTTCTAAAATCATTTGTTTGTGCCTTCCTTCTCTATTTTTCTTAATTAACTTTGAAAGAGTTTTGTCAATTTTATTAATCTTCTCAGACAATCAACTCTTGGCTTTGTTTGTCCTCTCTAATTGTATGCTTATTTTTTATTCTATTGACTTCTGAAACTCCCACTTTGCCTGCTAGTTTCTTTGGATTTAATCTGCTATTCTTTATCTCTGTTCTTAAATTTAATTTCTCATTAATTTTGTCTCCTCCTTTTCTAATCTAAGTAGATTTCTCTCTTTTTACTGCTGCAGCTTCATTCCACACACCATGATTTACAGACATTTGTCATCAAACAGCTCTAGACAGTTAATCATTCTCTTTTTATTTACTTTTTGTTCCATATATTGTGCAGAAGTGTAATTTTACGATGCCAAATGCATGACTCTTTCCAGTTATATTTTTCATGATCCTGATTTCTCAGTTAATTGCAATCTGATCAGAGATGGTGGCCTATCTGATTCAGTGCTTCGCAATCAGTTGGGGCTACTTTAAGCTAGAGCAGGAGTTCACAATCTGGTCTGAGTATTAGATCCACCTTGGTGGGTTTTAGCCCTGGTTCCCAGGACACACACCCTTCCAGCTACATCACAATGCCAGATGCTCCTTGCTTTTATAATAAAACACCCCCAGTGAGTCCAACATGAAGCCACATTTGAGAATCAGCGGCGTGCATGTGACCAGTTTCGAAACTGTTCCATGTGTGCTCCCAAACAAGGCGTGTTCTTCAGTCTGGGTGCACAGCGGAGCCACATTCTAAATACAGCCCTTGGATCCAGTTGTCAGTTGTCTACATCTTCTGCTTTCCAGTTTAATCAATAACTCAAGGGTGGGTGTTTGGGGGGATGTCTGTGGATCTGTCAATTTCTTCTTATAGTGCTCAAGGAAATTATCTTTTAAGTTCTACATGCCTGTTAGATTTTATACCTAGAACTGTTAAACCTAAAATTATTATATCATTCTTGAGACTTGTTTTATTCGTAGGAAATGACCATCTTTTAACTCCAGTGAGTCTATTTTATCTGATATTAACATTGAATATCAGCTCATTTTCAGGGGTTGGGGGTAGTACTTAATATTCTTCTTCTTCTGTGCCCTTATGTCTATTTTAAACATAACACTATCTACTAATAATTGTTATCAAACCTATACTAAGCCTGAATGTCAGTTTAGTATCCTTGTCTAACTCTGCACTGAAATAAAATAAATCTGCTTTTTAAAGAACATTTCAGCAGGCATTTCCTGGTTGGTCCAGTGGGTAGGACTCCCACTCTCACTGCCGAGGGCCTGGGTTAGATTTTGGTCTGGGAGCTAAGATTCCACAAGCCACACGACATGACCAAAAAAGTAAATAAATAAAAGCAAAAAGCATTTCAGAGTCAGACTCTTCTCCAATTATTCCAAATAGTCAAAATTACGATATGAGATTTCCAAAACACACAGTCTCATTAACCAGGCTTCCCCACTCAGAGGACCTGGAGATCATTATTACTTAACAAAATACAAGTCTGATTCTCCCTCTCACATTTGCAAAATCATTAAGGTCCTCATCAACGGCAAACACACAAGCACCTTTCAAAACAGCCAGGTTTTATTTGAGTGAGCATTAAAAATTTATTGTAAATGCAATCCTCAGGGATTGAAGGAGCAAAGCCGAACACTGAACCCTGGGCAGCCTCTCTGTCTCGGGTGAGCAACCTTCCAGGGGTCCCGATCCTCATCCGTCCACCTCCTAGGCTGGCGGGAGACTCTACCGGTTGTGCATAAGCTTTAAATCAGCCGGTGGGATGCTCTTCAAGGGTGCAATTAGCATGCCAACAGCCAAGACTGTATTTAAGAAGTCAGAGTTCAGACAATTCCAAACTTGAAAATGCTTTTACATGCCGTCATTCAAATGCTTATTTTTTTTTTTTTTTACAATTAATAAATTGTTTTCAAGGCACCTGTTGCCAATACCTAATTTTCATTGAGCGGTTTTCGAGAGAATGTGGCCAAGTGTCAGTATGTAGTGCCTGCTTGGTGTTGCGTATAATTTTTCGGATATTCTGAATGGCATGTGCTAATTATTTAGTACAATAGCTAATTTTATGGCGCTGAAAGACTGGAACAGAAGGGCTGTAATTACTTATAATAGGAATGTCTCGTTTTTTGTTAAAACCAAAGTGTGGGAGGCAGAGAAGAAAATAAAGGATAATTTTACACTCTCCTCGGAAGAATGAAATAGTTAATATTTTCAAGACTTTGTTACTAGTAACACTGGAAGACTAACCATATGTCCTCCACTTCTAAGGAAAACATTGTAGCTTCGCGAAATTTACAGCAGTTTCTGAAAAACGTGTTTAGATTTTATTTTCCAAAGCAAATGAAAATTCTTTTTAAATGGCGTCTTATGCCACCAGTCTCCAGGATAGCATAGACCTTCTTGAGCAAAAGGGGGAGAAAAGTTTTCAAGATTTTCATTAGCAAGAGGGCCTTAGCCGAGGTGAGTGGAAACGATGTAAGTAGGCAGTGTGGCTTTAAAAGCTGTCTCCAGCAGATTGTGTCCATGCCACAGAACTCACAGGTTCCTTCTCACGTCAGCCTTGTCAGAAGGGCAGGGGGGAATCTGACGCTTAAAACCCTCTGCAAATGGGACTGAGAGTTTTAAACTCTTCATACCTCCCAATGCAGGCATTCCATTTCTAGGGATCGACACCAAAAAACAATCATCCACGTGACATCCGATTCACATATCAAAAAGGACATTTCCCTCAGTGTTTTTATAATCACGAAAAATGGGAAGCCATCTAAATATCTGGAAAGGTTATTCAGTTATGATGCACTTAACCAGGAATCTCAAGCTGTCATTAAAATGATGTTTTAGTGAATAGGGCCCAGGAAGGGGAAAGGCTCATGATTTAATACAAAATTCAAGACCAGGACACAAAGCCGAAGAAAAATCTGTAAACAGAGTATTATATATGGACAGAGTATTATATATGGACAGAGTATTATATGTGGACAGAGTATTATATATGGACAGAGTATTATATATGGACAGAGTATTATATGTGGACAGAGTATTATATATGGACAGAGTATTATATATGGACAGAGTACTATATATGGACAGAGAGTATTATATATGGACAGAGTATTATATGTGGACAGAGTATTATATGTGGACAGAGTATTATATGTGAACATAGCAAAAGAAACTACTTGGAAGGAACATATCTGAATGTTCATAATTATCCTGGGTGGTGAGGGTACAGATAGTGTTGTTTTTCTTTTCCTACAGTAAATTTTTAATAGATATTGTTTAAAAATGCAAGCTTTGAAGAGGCATCTTGCGGTCAAAGGCAGAGAGCCGAGCCTGACTCCTGAAGCCTTCCCAGGATCCTTTTTTTTTCCAGAATCACAAGCATCTGTGGACTCTTCCCATTTGAGCACATCCTAAGGCAGCATCCTTTTCTGCCTCTTGCTGTTTCCTTTCTCCTAACCCCTTCCTCACTTCCCAGCACTGTGTCCCCTAAGTTCAGCCCTTTTTTCTCTCTAACAGTCCCTCCATTCCTTGCTCCTTCTCTTTTCTCTGCTCAGGAACTGTCCAGCGGCCCGTTCCCACCCTGCTGGGGCACCCAGAGCCCAGGGGTCCTATGTATACATATGGTGCTACATATATATGTAGATAGCTAGCTAGATGGTGGGTTTCCTGATTTTATATATATATATATATATATATATATATACATATATATATATATGGTGGGCTTACTGATATATATATATGGTGGGCTTACTGATATATATATATGATGGGTTTCCCGATATATATATATATGGTGGGCTTACTGATATATATATATGTAGATAGCTAGCTAGATGGTGGGTTTCCTATGTAGCACTAGTGGAAAGAACCTGCCTGCCAATGCAGGAGACGTAAGAGACTCGGGTTCGATCCCTGGGTCAGGAAGATCCCCTGGAGGAGGGCATGGCAACCCGCTCCAGTATTCTTGCCTGGAGAATCCCCATGGATACAGGAGCCTGGCGGGCTACAGTCCATAGGGTCATAGGGTCATAGGCCGAACACGACTGAAGTGACTCAGCACGCACGCAGATGGCAGCCACGGAGGGCACACCAGGCTTGGGTGTCTGAGTTGACGGGCACAGAGCAAGGGCTCCTGGTGCCTGGAAACCCGAGTGAGCGGGAGGAGGCTGGGGTCCAGGACCAGGCCGAGCTCCATCACCTCTTCCCCAGGGTGCCCTAAGCCATGTAACACAGGAATAGCATCTCCTCCATCTGCCCACATGGGGACGTCACATTTATTGAGCACCTGCTGTGTAGAGGTGAAGGGCATACAGCAGTGGACAGACGAGGTCTCTGCCCTCATGGATCTGACGCACCAGCAACCCCAGAAACACATCCACGTGGGCTACAGTGCCAGGCGGGGATGGATGCTCTGAAGAAAAGCCAAATCAAGGAGAGATGGAGAGCAACCTCAGGGTGGGTGGGTGCCATCTCGGGGCATAAGGAGGAACTTTCTGCAAAGGCAAGGCTGACAAAGACTTCAATTAAGTGGGAAGTGCAAATGCTTGTGAAGCAGAACATTTTCTACCTGTTTCTATTCTGAAGGTAGGACAGAAAAGATTTTCTTGAGCAGAATCAGGCACATAAGAGAAAGAGAAAGCAAGTTATCTGGGGTAGACACAATGACCCCATGAATGATAAAGCAATTTATAGACTGTGAAGTATTAAGCAGTGGTTCAGGGCCAAGAAAAGGGCTCAGCAGATAACAAGTATCTGACAAAGTTTGAAGGAATGGTGTAGTTCCTGCCCCCACAAAGCCTCCAGGCCTCTGACTTACTGGGCTCAGTCACTACGGCGATGACCACGATGATGGTGATATCCCCGGGCCCACATCTATGCATCCATCTACAGTTTTCCAAACACCTCCACTTTCCCGTTTCATTTTCACAACTACCTCATGGGTGGGCACCCCTTCAGAATGCTTCACATGAGGTTTCCTGCAAGGCAGGTATGCAACTGGTGGGCCTCTCAACTGTGAACATGATTTAATTCAAAAATGTCTTTCACTCCCCTGTATTCCTCTACTACTCAACATGGGGACCTAGAGATGGTTATACTAAGTGAATTCAGACAAAGACAAATATATGTTATTGCATATATGCAGAATCTAAGAAAAAAATGATACAAATGTACTTATTCACAAAACAGGAATAGACTCACAGACATAGAAAATACCTTTCTGGTTACCAAAGGGGAAAGGGGGTGGGGAGGAATAAATTAGGAATTAGGGATGAACAGACACAGCTACTGTATATAAAATAGATTAACAAGGACCTATGCTGTAGCACAGGGAATGATATTCAATATCTTGTAATAAGCTATAATGCAAAAGAATTTGAAAAAGAAAAGATGCGTATGTATACATAACCGTGTCACTTTGCTATACACCTAAAACACTGTAAATCAACTCTATTTTAATTGCAAAAAGTCCTTGTAATGCTCATTCTTCTCATTTGATTCGACTTGAGTGACCCATAGACTTGTAGTCAATTTATTGGAGGGATAATGTAGAAATACATGAAACGATGATACTGAATTTTAGACCTACAAAAGCTGCTCATTTTTTATAGAAAAGAGATGGAGGTCTAGAAGTTGAAGACCCATCTGAGTATCAGAGCCAGGATCTGACCCTCTTCTCCAAAATACAGGGCATATGGCTCTCATCACCCACAAGGTATGACCCAAAGAAGGGTTGATAACGTGGTCAATTTAAGGGAAAACGGTACAATGGAAAAAGGGGCAGTTCCTTCAACATTAAAAACCACATTTCTGAGGGAACTTTTTTATTCCTTTCTCTGTGACCTCTTTCCTTTCTCTTCTTATTTACTACACAAAAATAGCATAGCAGCCTGCATAAAAATCCTTGTCTGTAACCACCAGCATCTAGATTTCATTTTCCATATCTTTCCCACAAATCACAATCCATTTGCTTGCACAAATTACACCGAAAACTTCAATTTTCTCCCTTGTTTATTCCTCCCCATCTTCTAAAGTTGCATTACTTGTCGTTAATAACAATGGTTAAACCATTCAGTTGACTGTTTTATTATCAATTGCTATTTCTTGCAAACAAGCCTTCGGTTATTGTGTTATTTAAAAAGCATTTGGTAATGTGCTTCTGAAAAAACAACTCTACAAAATAGTTTATTAGTGTATTAATTATATGACTCTTGAACCCCCCAAACAAATGTAATGATCATATGAAACATGCCAGCCAAATGCAGTGTGTGTGTGTGATGTTTCCTCATTCTATGTGCCAATAATATAAATAAGTTTGTTTTGGTAGGCAGGCATCTAAACTAGCAGATTCACTTCCAAATGGCCTTAATATTTATTATAATGCCAAAGTAATGTCAACATTATTTACAGATTATGAAAAATAATTTAAGGCTTGAGCAAACTTGCTGTTGGACTATAACAAGTTTCTTAATCACAGAAATATTTATTGTGATGCCGTCGGCACACACACTACTGTTTCCAATAATGAGCAAAGACGATTACGTTTTAACTGTTTTAAGTCTTGTCAAAATATTTTTCGAGAAGACTGGAAGCTTCTGAGGTACCGAGTCACACTATTGATTTTATTGTGGAGTTAGGAGAACCTCACCTTTTGTATCCAAAATTTTATGGTAAATTGTTAGCTTTTCGGAAGAGCAAATAAATCATTATACTAAATATAGGTTGTCAGGTTAGCTCAGTACTTAGCACAACCTTAAAAATTAGGCGTCTTATCTGTGCTTTTTGTAGAACTGCTACTTTATTTAGCGACACATTAAAATAAAGACTTTTTGATTGGCTCTGGAGGAAACAAAGGAAGGGAAGCCAAGAGATAAGAGGCATTAAAACATTAAAAAAAAAAATCACACAATGCTGTATGTTAAAAACGCGCTCTGTTGGAATATTTGGGTCTCTGGGGTCTTTTATGTCTTGGTGCAAGTATAGTTGAAGTGTTCCCTAAAAAGCATCTAGAATGGCCTGTAAAAGAAAATAGCTTATCTCCAAGGTGGTTCGAATGACATGTCTACCCAACAAGCAACCTGCCAATGTCAGCGACATGTTAGACATTTCATTTCCGGGATGGTCGCTCTGACTCCATCAAGTCCACGGAGTAGTACCACTCCTTCTTTCCTTTGACTTGACGATAATTATTTGCAAGTTTGTTTGTTTCTGCTTTTTCAACCCTCCGGAGTCACATTCCTTAGCATAGAGTTTTCATTTGGTTCTATTCTTCTTTAAAACAGTCCAACCTGTTCAATTTTAAAGATGTCTTAATTAGTCTAATCCTTATTGGGTTCTTTCCAAAGCTCCTGTTGGCAGACTCAGATTTCAATTAACATTCCACTTCCATACTGCAAATGCCCTTGCTCAGATTTTTTTTTTTTTAATGTGCTATTTTTTGGATGTCACCTCTCTTCAGCTTTATCCTGCCTCAGAAATCACATGGCTCCTAAAATGTTTCAAGGCATCAGGCACAGGGAAAAGTTCTGGCAATGGCTTTTCACATTTCCAAGAAACACAATTGTGTTGACCAGCATCTTGTTCCCGTGATTGGAAGCCTCAGATGATGAGGGATGCGTATTCTTCTGGTCCTTCCAAGCCAGGCATCAGACCTTTTCTTTTGTGGATGGCAGAGAGTTTAAACCAAGGACATGGTCATACAATTCTGGCTTAGTTTATTAAGTAGCTAGTGAACAGGTAGGAAATGCTTTCAAGTATATTAGTACCTTCAGGCCCTATGTTCATCCTGTGAGGTAAACTTTATCTGTGTCCATTTTATGGATGAAAATGCCTAGAATTCAGAATGCTTAACTGACTCTCACAAGACAACAGAGCCAAACTGATCAGGAGCATTTGAGATGAGATGGCCTTCCATTTGGCCACACTGATATGACTAAGTGAACAAGCCTAATTTTGAAAAATTCAGAGAGAGAAGTGCAGTAGTGCATGTTTATGCACCAGCAACTGAAAGATGAGATATTGAACTTAAGCAGACGTTTTGGATAACTCTGCCTATTCAAGGTAATGCCAAGCTTACTTCCGTGAAGCCACACTCTCTCTATTATTGAGTCAGATGGCTTGAGTTTGAACCCCAGGTCCATGACCTTGGGCAAATGCACCTAACTTCTCGAGACCTCAGTTAATTCATCAGTCATATGGGGATTGTAATAAAGCTTCTTTCGCAGGGTTGCTCTGAAGATTCCATGAGATGATCCTTGCAGAGCTTGGCACACATGCCCGACACACAGGGAACACCACGGACCCTTGACCAAATGTTGGTTGTAGACAGCTGTTTCTCATCCTCAGAACTAGAGACAATCTGGGCTGGATAATTCTTTGCTTGAAGGGCTTTCCTACACGTTGGAGGATGTTTCGACACTTCCCTGGTCTGCACCCACTAGATATCAGTGGCACTTCCTCCAGTCGTGACAAGAAGGTCTCCAGGTGTTACCCGATGCCCCCCAGAAGACACAGGAACACTGCTGTGGTGTGATGCCTCAGAGCAGCCCTGTCCGATATGGTAGCCACAAGCTACTTAGGGGCTGAGCCCCTGAAATGTGGCTAATGTTCACGCTTTGAAGTAATGGCTGGACATACTGGGCTAAATAAAATGTATTATTGAAATGGGCTTCTCTGGTGGCTCAGTGGTAAAGAATCTGCCTGCCAATGCAGGAAACATAGGTTCAATTCCCAGTCTGGGAAGATCCCCTAGAGAAGGAAATGGCAACCCACTCCAATATCCTTCCCCAGAAGTCCCCATGGACAGAGGAGTCTGGGATGCTATGGTCTATGGGATCATAAAGAGTCAGAATTAGTGACTGAACAACAACATTATTAAAATATTTTCACCTTTTTTTAATTATTTTTTTTCACCCCAGCCACTAGAAACCTAAAAAACACACGTGTGGTTTCCATCAGACTTCTGTTGGACAGCACCAGGCTAAAGGATTTCATCTCACTTCTAGGAAGGTCACTCCAGACAGTTATTTCAAGTCTGGATCCTTGTACTTGGCCATCAGCCACCTCCAGTTGCCTGTGAAGCTGTGAAGCTCAGTCATGTATGACTCTTTGCGACCCCACGGACTGTAGCTCACCAGGTTCCTCTGTCCATGGAATCCTCCAGGCAAGAACACTGGAGTGGGTAGCCATTCCCTTCTCCAGGGGATCTTCCCGACCCAGGGCTCACACCCAGGTCTCCTGTGTTGCAGGCAGATTCTTTACCTTCTGAGCCACCAGGGAAGCCCCTCTAGTTGTCAAGCAGCTCACAAAACCCTTCGTCTCTTCTCCATCCCACCTCAGTCAGCGGAACCATGGTTCTCTTCCCCAGTAACTAAAGCTCATACATCTGGTGTCATTCTTAACTCCTCCCTCCTACTCATCCCCTTCTCTCTGATCAAATCCCAGTACACCATTTCCCAGTCTGTTGCAGTGTTCTAAATGTGAAAAAGAAGCCAGCAAAGCACTGTATACAGAGAAAACTGGAAACAGCCTCAATGCCAATAGCGAGGGACCAGTGAGTAAACTGTAGTCCATCTCCACATTGCAACACCATGCAGCTATTAGAATCACAGGTGATAACATTTAATGCAGTTATAGGAGAGAATATTTCACAGGAAATATATTTATGTTTCACACAGAGAAGGAAATAGATTAGGACCAAAAGCACGGTCTTCTTTTTGCCACAGAAGTATACTTATTGATATTCCCATGGAGGTATGCATGAAAAACACTAACTATATTAATAGCAGTTTGTTGATGGCGGGTGAGAACACAGATGAATTGTAGCTCAGCCTTGTAGTTTTGTTTTGCTCACACGTTTTCTGAGATGAACACATATTACTTCTGTAAGAAAAGAGATCTATGAGAAGAAAAGAAGAGGTAGAGTGTTGCTGTCTTTATTGTTACAAGGCATAATCCTATCTGACTAACTATAGCAAAAGCACTGTAGTTGTGAAATCACTTTGTAAATACAGGGGCTGGTCACTGTTATCCAGATGTTGGCATCAGATGATCTACAACAATGCCGTCACCCAGGGGTCCTCTGGGAATGCCTGGAGGCACTTTGATCGTCACAACTGGAGAAGATGCTACCAGCATCTAGCGGGACGTGGCGAAACATCCTGCAATTCACAGGACAGCCCAGCAAGCAAAGAACAATCCAACCTCAAAGGTCAACAATGGAGCTCGGTCTGATCAATATCACTGTCAAGAGACAGGGTCTACAGCTAACATTTATTCAAGGGGCCATGTTTATGTGACCAGAGAAGTAGCTACCCATAAGTTACAAGTCCAGATCAAACCCTCTAACTGTCCCTGGCTGCATCAGCCTGACACCAAACATTCCAATTAGAACAGAAATCTAATTAGTTATCCAATTACTAAGACACACGAGGTTAAGACGGTTTGCTGGAAGTAGCCTGGTCACCCACCGGCACGACAGTGAGGGGAAGTAAACAGAAATTACCTTCTCACGCTACGAGGCGACGCCTGGGTCTGCCGCGAGGCTGGGAGGGCAGAGCCATCTGCTGAGAGCAGTCCTGCTGGACCTGTTTTGTCGACAGTCTACAGTTTTGAACACGGTTTGTCTGGCGCCCTTCACAAGCACTACATTAACTTGAGTTCATTTGAAATTCATCATTTCCAAAGAGATACAAGACACTGGAGGTTTCGTTTCCAGGATTTTAAATGTCAGGCTTCCAAAATGTGCTGTGGAGACACAGCATCTGGAAGACGATGTTTTTGAAATTTATCTACAAACAGGAGCAGCTCCCCAGGCTAGGCTTTTTCAGAAAAACAAAAAACAAGCAGCCCTCGGAACACACACGGCCAGAACCTTGACGGGCCTCCCTCTTCGAAAAACAGAAGAGTTCAAGTTTAAAAGGAAGCCTTTTGCTTCCATGGTGGCTCAGATGGTAAGGAATCCACTTGCAATGCAGAAGACACAGGTTCAATCCCTGCGTTGGGAAGATCCCCTGGAGAAGGGCATGGCTACCCACTCCAGTATTCTTGCCTAGAGAATCCCATGGACCCAGGAGCCTTGTGGGCTACAGTCCATAGGGTCGCAAAGAGTTGGACATGACTGATGCAACTGAGCATGCACACATCAACATAAACACAAGCCAAGTCTTCATGGATGAACCGTGGATTCTCAAGTCCCGAAGCAGCCTGGGGAAGCACAGGTCTCTTGTTGAATGCCTGAATCCTTTTCTCTACTTCATCACTGAATTTTGATTGCCTCACGATCTACTCCTGTGAAGCTACTCCAGGACACCCCTGCAAACATCTAGAATCCAGAATGAAAATGCAGAATTCCAGGTGAAGATGGGTCATCAGCAACCTGGGGCTCGAAGTAATGCAGCCATGCTGGCATGAGTCATGGCTCAGTCTACCAGCCCCGAGAAGATCTGCCTGGGCCACTGGAAGGATTCCTTAAACAGAGCAGACAGGTGAGACCATTTCCTTTGAGGAAAACAGCAAATGTACAGGAATGAGCTCAGAGTCAGGGTTGATATTAGGCATCAGAGTTCTATCTTCAAGGCTGGAACAGCAGCAGCAAGAGAACAAATATCAGGAGAGTTCAGACCACAGGCTTGGAGCTGGAGCTGCCCCCACAGCATCTGTGCGTCTTAGGCAAGAGGTTTCAGCTCTCTGAGCCCCAGTCTCCTCCCTCATGGGACTAATAACCCCCATGACCTCATAGATTGTGTACGGTTTAAATAAGATAATACATGCAGGCCTAGGAGCTCAGAGGAAGCACTGCCTCTGATCAACTGCTACTATTATTACCCCAGCAGGAGGTCCATAGTTGGAAGCTGCAGAGATAAAAATGCAGTTTTAGAAGAAACTCATCAGACAAGTATAAAAGAAGAATGGAGGAAGCGATGCCACATGAGAAGCTACTGGAGCAATTGAGGTGCAACTTAATGAGGATGGCCGTGGATGGGAAACGGGGGCCAAAAGGACAGGACTGGGTGACAGATTAGGTGCTGAAGATGAGGGAAAGGGCAGAATTTAAGAAATAGCAGATCCTAGAGTCCTTCCCTCTGTCCTGTTCCAAAAGCACATTAGACTATTATGTCATCATCACTATAGTCCAGCCCCTTTAAAAGGTGAGCTAGGCGAAAGAAGGAAGCTATCTTGTCGTGGTCAGATCCCTCAATGCACCAATGGTACCTGGCAACTAGCAGATACTCAATAAATGCTGTTGAGTAGATTTATGAATGATTTGTGTGTGTTTATAGATACAGATATATAGAATATATATATTTTATATATGCATGTATGTATATGTATGTAATAACTGTATGAATACACATGTACCCATACATTATACACGTTAACTGCTGCTGCTGCTAAGTTGCTTCAGTCGTGTCTGACTGTGTGACCCCATAGACGGCAACCCACCAGGCTCCCCCGTCCCTGGGATTCTCCAGGCAAGAAGACTGGAGTGGGTTGCCATTTCCTTCTCCAGCGCATGAAAGTGAAGTTGCTCAGTCGTGTCCGACTTGTAGTGACCCCATGGACTGCAGCCTACGAGGCTCCTCCATCCATGGGATTTTCTAGGCAAGAGTACTGGAGTGGGGTGCCATTGCCTTCTCCAATATATAGTTAGCATTTACTTCTAAATATAAAAATATATATATTTAACTTTAAAAAGGATTTGAAACTGTTTGTAAGAAAAGTAAACACATGGACTAGGACAAAAATTAAGAGAAAATAAAGATTCTGCCTTTAGGAAAAACTACTATGCCAGGAAGCTCCTTTCATAAATGATAACATGTAACTGTGAGCTCCCTACTGGCCAAGGTGATAAAGGAAAGCCAACATACTACTTACGCTGGTAGCCCACCAATAAGCCTACAAGTTAATTGGAAGAACAGACATGACCTTGAAGATATCTTGGGATGCATTTACCTCAATTCTTCACAACAGTGAGCAAAGTCATCCACAACTGTTTCCAAAAAATACAAAAATGTTCTGCAATTATATTTTTTAATATCAAAGTCATCTTTAAAGTTCAAGGGTATAGCATGAAATGAAAGCTCAGCACAGACACTTTTCCCCCCCAGTCACACTATTTTGAAAAATCATGAAGTGGATGCATTTCTTTTTTCTGCCACTGACGGTGACTTGGAGCTTCCAAGTCGTAGGCCATGACCCCCACAATGACTGCCAGCTGATAACATGCTGTAGGAAAATGCTTCTGAAGAACATCTCCCACCCTCCGTCTTCCATTTGCCTGGAGCCAACTTTTAATTCCTAGAGCTTGCAGCACGTCCCACTGGACAGGTAGGCAATTGAGCAGATACCACTGTGCCCCTGTGTGCAGATTATGTCAGGAGTTGAGGGGAGCAAACAGTGGGTAAGATGTGCGGCTGTCCTTCCGTCTCTCGGTGAGTTCTCCTGGGACCTCAGTCAGTCACTCAACAAACCTCTAATCTCTGGGGAGATGGAACTGCCGACTGGGTGCTGAGCGCTCCAGGGGACCTCTGTGCCCTCAGCCTGCTGACAGTCAGACCAGGACAGACAGAAGCTCTGGGAAGAGGGGTTACCACGGATGCTACGAATGCACATCAGGTTGGTCCCCACCTTCAAGCTCACCCACCAACAGAGGCAACATCTCCTTGGAGGGTGGAACACCACGCCACATGGCATAATTAAAAGAAACAACAAAAAGACTACCCCGCCCCCCCGCCTTGAAAATCAGAAACTCAGACAGCGTAAATAATGACAAGGAGTGTCTTTCAGGCACCCGTGACAAGTGGGGACGTTATGCTCCTGACAAAGGAGATGCACAATGGCAAGCTTTTGGATGAATAGGGACCACGTCTGTCTCACTTGTGTGGCACGCCATAGGCTGCCAGGTACCTGTGGGTGCTTAATAAATGCCTTTGACGGGTGATGAATGCCGTCATTATTACATCTGCCATTATATTTTTAGTGAATGAACCTCCCTTATCAATCTTTATAACCACGATCTCCACGGTATTAATTCAGCCGTCTCCCATACCAAGTGCTTTTCTAAATTCCAGTCCTCAAACCTTGTCAGAAAACAATACATTTGATTTTTGCCATGTCGCATGCCAGTTTTAAAGAAAATTTAACTTATAGGCTATCTTCTCAAATGGTTCCCGCATAATGTGACTCAGAAAGAATAGAAAAGACTTCTTTTCCACTTTCTGATCTATAGTAATACTTGAATTTTTCACACGACGTTGAAGACTCCTTTCAAAATGCTCTTTGAGATTAGCAATATGTGATTTTTGAAAACAAAAAGCCATTGTTTCTCGAAGTACTTGCTTCAAAAGTAAATACTTGGGAGATTGCTTGTGAACGACAATCATTTCCAATTTATTATTTTTTTTAATGTTCGCAACTTAAATCAGGGTGGGTACAAAACCGAAAAACACACAGATGTCTTTTCATAAACCCCAAAAAGTGACTCCTTCTGTTCCACTGGTCATTTTGAACTGGAGTTACCTCCTTAGGCTTCGGAGTCAAGCTGAGGACCATTCACTGCTCAGATAATCTCTTCCTCTTCCGAAACTATCAAGTCTATCATTTCTAACACTCGTTTGACAAAATACATGAAAACTTCTCACTCCCTGTATCTGTTCCTCCCTTTTCTTTGCCTCTTCATCCCTCCCTCCCTCCCTCCCTTCTTTCTTTCCCCCAACAAGGAGGCTAGGGAGTGTGTATACAGACCTCAGACTCAAAGTCCAGCGATGTGAATGGGACTCTGACAGTCCTGCTGGCAGGACGCGGGGTCACAGAAGGAAAACAGACCATCAGCAACAAAGCAGCATGCCCCATGGGGAGGGCCAGGGAAGCAGGCTGAGCAGAGTGCTGGGGAGCTCAGCGTCGGGAGTCAGGAGTTTGTGGGGGGACTCGGGGATGAGAGGCATTGAGACAGCTGGAGGATGCTATGACTCTTTCGCAGGCAGAGGTGCGGGGAAGGGCTGGACATCCTAGGCAGAGGGGAGAGCCTGGTTAAAGGTGTGGAGTCAAAAACGTACACTTGGGAAGAGCAAGCAGCCCAGCTGACTCCAGTGACATGGGCCATCGTGGGGTTCGGTCAGGTGATGAAGCCGTTACATCCCAGGCTAAGTGTCTGGACATTGTGTGTGTGTGCCTGCTCAGTCACTCAATCATGTCAGACTCTTTGAGACCCTGTGGACTACAGCCATCCAGGCTCCTAGGTCCACAGGATTTTCCAGGCAAGAATATTAAAGTGGGTTGCCATGCCCTCCTCCAGAGGATCTTCCGGATCCAGGGATAGAAGCCGCATCTCCTGCATCTTCTGCATTGGCAGGTGGATTCTTTACCATTGTGGTCTGGACATTACTTGCTCCAAACTCACGCACTGGGTGGCTCATAGCAGGTGTTCACTGTTCAAGACACCGGAGAGTCATCAAATTATTTAAACCACACCACGGCACAACTGGGGCAGATTCAAGTGTTACGGGGCCTGAAGCTTAAACAGTTTAGGTGAGGGGTGCTTTAAGAAAATGAACCTAAAATCATACAACCCTGGGAACAAGTGAAAGGGGTCAAGGAAGGTGAGTGGTTCTGTCTTAAATTTCTTCAGCTTCCTCAGCTTCTGGGCATATGATTAATTATGCCGGGCAAGAAAAAAATCCAGGCAAGGATGAGGAGGATGAATTAGCAAGGCAACCAGATCGCTGCCTCGCAGCATATAGTTATTTCTCTCCTGTGCCATCCTGTGGGCATCGTGCTTGTTTATCACCCCAAGTCGATGGTAAATTATATAGAAGCACTGATGTCTCATCTTCATCCACTGCAGAACCGAGCACAATGCCTTGCGTGGAGTATGTGCTACAGTAAGGCTGAGTAATTGATGAAGCATGACCAGTGGACATTTGGTATTAATATCTCCATCAACAAACTCTGCCTCTCTCGTGGTTTTCTTTTTTTTTTCCCTAAGAAGAGTAGCTGAGTACATATTATGAACCAAGTATGGGGAATACAGCGTCCACTATGTGTCAAATAAATGAGAATAAATACTGATATTAATACAAAGGCATCTCTCACAGCCCCCGATAAGCTCACAGCCTATAAGAAGACAATGCCTTAATGATACTGAATATTTACTGAGTGCCTGCTGCAAAGCAATGTGGTTTGAATAACATATCTCATTGAATCCTATCAATCCAAGAGTCAGGCAACATTATGACTCCCATAATACACATGAGGTCCCATGGTAAGGGAGTGTGGAGAATGTCAAAATGTGAACCCAGGAAATTTGCTTTCACGGTCCCCATTTATAACCACACACACAAGACAATTAGAATCTAACAGAAACGTAAAAATAAGGTAGCAGCAGAGGGCAATACATGCTCTGACATAGAGAGGTACATGGGGTGCACAGTGGGACGTGGCCAACTCTCGGAGGTCAGGAAAGGATGCAAAGAGGAAGGCTTGAGTCACGTCTTAAAGAATCATCAGTACATATAAAACTGAAAAGCAGTAAGAGCCTGCTACATGGCACAGGGAACCATATTCAATATTCTGTAATAACCTGCAAAGGGAAAGAATCTGAAAAAGAATATATAGAGATTTCCCTGGGGATCCCATGGATAAGACTTCGCCTTCCAATGCAGGGGGTACAGATTCGATCCCTGGTCGGGAAGCTAAGAGCCCCCATGCCTCGTGGCCAAAAATCCAAAACATAAAGCAGAAGCAATACCATAACAAATTCAACGAAGACTTTAAAAATGATCCACATCAAAAAAATTTTAATAATGCGTATATAACCAAATTCCTTTGCTATATACCTGAAACTAACATAACACTGTAAATCAACTGTACTTCAATTTTAAAATTTGTGCAATCAGCGGGAGTTCACGAAGCAGATGAAGAAAAGGTAAAAGCATTGTAGACAGAGGGAGCAGGAGATGCAAAACGAGCTCTGAACACCAGGACCTGTAGTTTCAAGCTATGACAAAGCCACCTAGATAGCCCCTCACGTGTACCTGTGACAGAGAATAGGCACAGGACCTTTTCACAGCAAATCCTCAAGGCTGTGATTCACAGCTCCAATGGGTAACCGTGGCAATGAGAAAGTGAACAGGGCACGTGATCCCTTTGAGTGTAATTCTTTAGCAGCCCAAACGAGGCTAACAAAAGAGAAATTAACCACAATGCTGGGTCAAGGCACTTTGACCCATGTGTCCACTTAGAATTTCAAATAAAATTAGAAGATCCTCTAATAATTATATAGGATGGCAAATAAGGTCTGGGGCAAGCACATGTGGCCAAAAGTGACTAATCGTGTTTTGCAAAAAAGCATTCAGGGCTGACCCTTCTTGGGATAATACTGCAGGGGGAGTCAAGACAGGAGAAAAGGTTACCAGTGGTTAATGTGAAAGAGTAATCCATCCGCCACATGCCCCCACCCACTCCTCCATATTCATAAGAAACTTCCGTCCATCCATATTCATTACTGTCCGCAGAGTCTTAAAGTAGTCAATGCAAGCTTGGAAGATTTCAGTTCTAATAAAAGTGCCTGCAGGGACGAATGTTGTTGGCGTCACCCAGCAACTTCAAAATTAAACTCATAAAGGGAAATAGAAAGTGGGTGGGACTGGGACAAGCTGGGACAAGTCAGATTTTCCTTAAAACTTCAAGATGTGCCTTCCTGGATTGGGTGCTGTCTGGGTGCCAATCACTGTCCCCCGAGAGATTCCAAGTGGAGTTCTGGGCTCCAATCGCCTGGGTAAACACAGCTCTGCTGATTCCCTGGGACGGGAGGAGGGGCAGAAAAACTACACCCCAATTCTCTGCTTCATTACTGCTTCTGTAACAGGGAAGAACAAGTCTGACTCCACAGTAGATCTGTTTCTTTAACACCGTAGTTCTGCTTCTTTTACTCGGACTTCCTTCAAAGGGGATTCTGCAAAGAACAGAACAGTTAAAACTCTTGCAAGAACAGTTGTGTTGTGTTAGTCGCTCGATCAGTCCAATTCTTTGCGATCCCACGGACAGTAGCCCACCAGGCTCCTCTGTCCATGGAATTTTCCAGGCAAGAATACTGGAGTGGGTTGCCATTCCCTTCTCCAGGGTATATTCCCAATCCGGGAATCGAAGCTGGGTCTCCCGAATTGCAGGCAGATTCTTTACCATCTGAGCCACCATGGAAGCAAAAACAGTTGTTCAGTCGCTCAGTTGTGTCCGACTCTTTGCAACTCCATGGACTGCAAGACACGAGGCGTCCCTGTCCTTCACCATCTCCAGAACCTGCTCAAACTCATGTCCATAGAGTCGATGATGCCATCCAACAATCGAATCCTCTGTCATCCCCTTCTTCACCTGCCTTCAGTCTTTCTCAGCATCTGGATCTTTTCTAAGGAATCAGCTCTTCACATCAGGCGGCCACAGTATTGGAGCTACAGCTTCAGCATCAGTCCTTCCAGTGACTATTCAGGGTTGATTTCCTTTAGGATTGATGGGTTTGCTCTTCTTGCTGTCCAAAGGACTCTCAAGAGTCTTCTCCAGCACCACAGTTCAAAAGCACCAATTCTTTAGCACTCAGCCTTCTTTATGGTCCAACTCTCACAACCCTACATGACTAATGGAAAAACCATAACTTGGACTATACCAACCTTTGTTGGCAAAGTAATATCTCTGCTTTTTACTATGCTGTCTAGGCTTGTCATAGGTTTCCTTCCAAGGAGCAAGTGTCTTTTGATTTAATGGCTGCAGTCACAGTTAACTGCAAATATCCCCTCTGCCAGGCACCAGTGGATTTCAGCTTTTCCTTTCTCATTGACTTAGGCTAACCAGTGAGACCCCTTCATCTTCCCGTGTCTACTGTGCCCCGACCTTCCTAATAGGGTGACTCAACAGTAAAGAATCTGCCTGCAATGCAAAAGACCCAAGTTCGATCCCTGGGTCGGGAAGATCCCCAAGAGGAAATGGTAACCCACTTCAATATTTCTCGTCTGGAAAATCCCACGGACAGACTGTAGCCTGGCAGGCTACAGTCCATGGGTTCACAGAGTCATACAGGACTGAGTGATTAAACACCACCACTACCACCAATACCTTCCTAAAAGTGTCCTTACAGATCACCAGCCCAGGTTGGCTGCATGAGACAAGTGCTCGGGCCTGGTGCACTGGGAAGACCCAGAGGAATCGGGTGGAGAGGGAGGTGGGAGGGGTGATCAGGATGGGGAATGCATGTGGCTCCATGGCTGATTCATGTCAGTGTATGACAAGACCCACTGCAATGCTGTGAAGTGATTATCCTCTAACTAATAAAAATAATAGTAAAAAAAAAAAAAAGTGTCCTTATCCATATCACCTAAAATCAGGTGATTTAAAATAAGTGTTTAAAATAAATAAATAAATAAATAAAATAAGTGCTTACAAATTTTCAAAATGCTTCCAAATATATAACCATCTCCCATCCTCACAAAGACTCCCCTTAGTCATGGCAAGTACATATTATTATTTATCAATTTCATAGAAAAACTGAGACAAAAAAAAAATTAAGGACTTTGCCTAAAAAGTCACACTGTAGTAGAAGAATATCAACTCGGGATTTTTGACCAGGGAGAAAGTGAATTTCTACCCACCACATATCTCCCTCCCCCTCCCCCTTCCCCTTCCCCTTCCTCCTCTTCCTACTCTCCCCTCCTCACCCACCCCTGCAGGAAGCTTGGGGAGCTTCTTTGGAGTGATTACCGGGGCACTAGTCCAAGTTGAGTCAGGTTAGGAACCTTTAAAGCTCTTCCCCCCTGTATTATGTAAGGATCTCAAGGGCCCGCTGTCTGCTTGGCTGTGATGCCTGGTCTTGTGGACAAGTAGGAAGTACTGCCCACAAGTGGGAAGTGCTCATTTCTGAATCAGAGGAAGCCATCAGGGACTCTAGGACTCAATACAAGGAGGAGGGCTGTGTGGTCAGGCAGGGCTGTGGGGCTAGAAATATATATACCTTTAAGCCAAGGCAAACAAAGACATAGCTAAGCACGTGGAGGAATGTGCTAGGCACCCCAGACTTCTTTCAAACTAGTGTTGAACAAGGCGAGGTAGGTCCCGAACAAAAACTCGCCCCCATCCCAACCCACACTCTCCAGATTTAGACTGACAAGAAATCTGAGTTCACTTGACCCTGAAATGAAACCCACCCCGGGGCAGTGGGCCGGGAGGTAGGCAGCTGAGACACCGTTGCCCGGAGATCCGCAGAGGCATTGGCTGTGGCAGGTACCGAGTTGGAGACCCGGCTCGCAGCCTGTCTCCCCGCGCATCTCCGGGACCCTTCAGCCGCGTCCCCAACGCATCCCCAACTGCAATCGCTCGCTGCGCCCCTCCTGAAATTCGCGGGAGATTAGAGGCGCTCCAGGAGGAAGGGTAGATTCGGAGAGGAAACGTGAGAAGAGTGAAAATATGTATCAAATCCAGTTAAACACACGAGAGACTGAAAACACCGCGCCCAGAAGCCAAACATCGAACTCCCATTTGGACTCCGCTGCATCCGCACCAGGCACGCAGGCCTGAGGTTCCGGGAAGCACCTTGGGGCCTCAGGTGGCCAGGACCCCGGGGGATACCTGCGCCCACCCCCCGCAATTCCGCAGCTGGAGACAAGAATTGCCAAGGCGCGGAGAACCGATCCGGTCAAATCAGCCCGCACTTTAGAAAAAGAAAAAAGTCGCAGTCGATAAGTTACGCAGTCTGGGTGGACTTCGGAACCTGGGTCCGCGCGGCCCGCTACCGCCGCCGCGCCCACCCCAGCCCCGGGCACACTGCCCGAGGGCATCGCGAGGGGGCCGGACTCCCGCGCTGGTCCCACGCTGCCCCTGGCTGCCACCCCAACGCAGGGCGCCCTGGCACACGTTCGAGTTTGCAAACCGTCTGGGGGTGAGAGGGCGTCTCTGGGGGGCGTCTCCGCTCCCGCTGCCTCCCAGGCAGACACTCATCAAGGAACCCCGAACCCTGGAGAGCCTGGGCGGATGCCGAGCTACTGCGCTTTTACGCTTGGGAAGGGCGCACCACCCCTGCGCGGGCCAGGCGATCCCGACACCGCAGGGCTGATCTTGGCGGCCGGGCCTCACTTAGTCTGTTTTTTTTTTTTTTAATGATTGTTCAGTTCTTCTCCGGCCGCCAGGAAGTGAAAATTCGGAGCCGAGCTGGGCTCTGGTCACCGCATCAGCCTTTCCGCCTGCTCCCCAGGAGACCAGGAAACTTTCCTCCTCCAGACCCTTCAACTTTCGCCGGGTCTTCCTTTCCTCGCTTGACTTCAGGATTGCAAAGGCAGAGACTTTCCTCAGGGTCAGCCACAGGTGGCTGGAGGCACTGGCTTCGGCGGCAGGTTGCCAGCATCCCCTTTCGGGGTCCCTACCCTCCTTCAGCGCCGGGCGGGAGCCTGTCCTTGACTGGAGTGCGCACTGCTCGGCGCTTCCTGCTGGTTCTGGCTTGCTGAACCGGGCGGCGGCTTCCAACTATCCCTGAGCGTTTTGTCTAGAAGGGATGCAAGACGAATTACTGAAGTGACATAAAAATCCTGCTTTGATTTAAAAATAGATTCATTAAACTATAAAAGCTTGATTTTTTTTTTTCCCCTCCAGGGGCTTGGGGTTTTTTTTTTTTTTTTAATTTTTTTAATGAAAGAATGCCAAACAGATAGCTCAAATAATAAAGTAACCTTCTAACACAAATACAATGGAATAAAAGTGTACCGCTGACAAGGTAATTGAAAGCGTTACAATAAGCAAATAGTTGTGTATTTCAGGCAGCTGACTGCAGATTGAGACACAATGTATACCAAGTGGTGAGTGAGCAGGGTCTTTTCATCTTGACACTGACCCTATGTCCCCATTTGCTGAGGCAATCAAAAGTCTAGAGTGAGACCTTTGGTGAATAGGAGGTCTGGAAAAATTGGTCCCCTTCACCCACCCTGGAGAAAAGATGAGGTCAAGATGCAGCACCTTAGTTTACAAAATGGGTAAACTGAGGTCCAGAGAAGTCTTGCCCAAGGCTGGTGAAGGAGTGACTAAACCAGACTTGACCTAGCTCTCCACGATAATGGGCACAGCACTCGAAGCTTCCCTGACCGTCTACTGGTTAAGACATGCCTTCCAAGGCAGGAGGTGCCGATTCAGTCCCTGGTTGGGGACCTAAAATCCCACATGCTTTGTGGCCAGGGGCAAAAAAAAAAAAAAAAAAAAAAAAAAAAAAACCAACAACCATAAAACAGAAGCAATATTGTAACAAATTCAATAAAGTCTTTAAAAATAGTCCACATTTAAAAAAAAAAAAAAAACACAATGCCCAACTTGTAAGATTCTCGGCTCCATGCTACAGATGGGAAAACTGAGGCTGGGAGCGACAAGGTGAATCAACCTCTCCTGCTGGGAGTGGCAGAACTGCAGCTCTACAGGAAATGCTACTTCATCTGCTCCTGCCACAGGTCTGAGGACCGCTCGAAGTTGTTCCCATCTTCAGACCTGGGGTGCTGTTCCACTTGGCCGTGACTCTGTTCAGGTCAGTGACCCCCCCTCTTCCATCGCTGTGGAATTTAAAAGTGGATCGTTCTGAACCTCTGATGAAATGCTGTGGAATTTTGTCTTATCGCTGCCTCATCTCTGTAAATGAAAAACAGCTCCAGAGCAGGGCTCCTGCAAGAAGAATCTTGGTCCTATAGGGGTTAAGCAGGTGTGCTAGTCCTGGCAGCAAAAGCAAAGTTAGGATTCTGAATCCTCAGTTTTATTGTTTAAGAGGTTCAAGTTCACAGCTTCCTGCACAGAAGCCTCTTCATTTTTTTAGAGCCAACCTTAAATAAATGCCTCTAAAAACTTGGCCTGTCATTATCCTTAGCTGTTAATGAAGCTTTGAAAACTTTACATTATGTTTACAGTGCACTGTGTGAATTGCAAAATGAACTAGAACCTGCAGCAAAGAAATTTAAGTTTTTCAATCAATGCAACAAAAACCAGGAGACAGCCTCTTCTTCTTAGATAATATAGTCTCTCTGATAGTTCTTTCTAAGGGGGGAAAAAGGACTTTTGAAAAAGTAAACCTTTACCTTTAAGGTAAAACATAACACCTAAGGGTTCATAATTTCCCCCTTGCATGGCAGTCTGAGTTGAATAATTCTGCAAAGACAAGGTAGTGAAGAAGAAACAAGGAGAGAGCAAGTAGACTGTGTGAGTGAGAAAGCCATTCCTTTGCCATATAGGAACCCAAAAACACAGGCGGCGTAAACCGTTCACACAGTTAAAAGCAACAACAGAAAACAAAATTATACTATGGCTTAACTCGAGTTCTAAGGCAAACTCCAGGTAAATTTTATAATTGCTTTTGATTTTTAAAGCAATGTGCTAAATTCGGGAGACCAAAAATAGATTTAAAAGAAGCGCATAAACAAAACCTTGCACAAGGAGAAACAGCTGATGTTTTGCAAACCTCTAGCCTAGAAGGTACTCTTAAAATATATTCTTTAGAACATTACTACTCAATTTCAAAAATGAAATATATGTGCTTTCTTCCTTCTCTAAATTTCAAAGCTGGGGAAAAAAGGGTTTAGAAGGGTTGGAAATTTGACCCTAAAAATTGTTATTGTAAAATGGAACAGGTATGTAAGATTTTATGAACCGAAGAAGGGAAACTGGGGTTTCAATCAGATAAATACAAAAAAATAACCTGCCAATTACTCACAACAATTCAATTCTTGAAATTTTGAGAGAATAAAAATTAATCTTCAATCCAACTTCCTGAAGTATTTAATTTGTTTTAAAATTAAGGTTATACCTCTCAAAACAGATGCAAAAATGACACAAATTTTAATCATCCTGGCAGTCCAATTAGACTGTTTCACCATGTCCTATTATCAAAGCTGTGAGTGCAGAAAAATAGAGAAAAGAAAGAAGAAAGAAATAAAAAGGAGTGTTTTCTAAAATCCTAGCTTAGATTTGCATTAATACAGAACATTTCCAGAATTCCTTCGTATAAATGGCTGTTAACAATATAAATTACCTAATTTCCCCTTGCAAAAAAAAATAAATCCTATTGCATTTTCTAATCTTAAAAAATCTGGCATTTTGAGACTTGTCCTAAGAATTTAAAGCAAGAAGATGTCCGTGATGAAGAATCTCACACATGACTATACAGTGACTGGTCATTTTGAAGACCGTTTCCCTGTCTGTGCGTGCTATGCCTGCTAAGTCAGGACACAGTTGTGTCCGACTCTGTGCAACCCCAGGGACTGTAGGCTGCCAGGCTCCTCTGTCTACGTCTACCCTGCACCAAAAACTTCCAGTTCATGGGATTGGAGGCAGCAGAGGCCTGGTCTTAAATTGGGCTTTGTGACCAGAAAATAAAGAAATTACAATGTCTGCTTTCTCTCTTTCTTCTTGCCTTCCTCTCTTTTTTTCCTTTTTCCTTCCTTTTTTTTTTTTTTTTAATCTCATTTATTTGAGAGGTGACATGGGAGAAGTAAAAAAGAACAGGATGTAAAGCCAAAAGCCTTGAAATCTTACATGAGCTCTCAGTTCCCAGCTGGGTGACCTCTGTCTCGTTACTGAGTTTCACTGAAGACTTGGTTTCCTATATAGATACGGACGTGGATTTGAAAAGAATACAGACAGAGGTGTATAGACGTAAGTGTAGATTTAGGTATAGATATGGCTCTGAGTATTGATATTGGGAAAAGATAGAGATATGGAAATATGCACATGGAGATAGAGAGAAGAGATAAACACAGATATGAAAGGATGTTGATGTGGAAATAGATACAGATTTATTAGAGACAATATGCTATTGATAATAATGAGAATTATCTCTCCTACCTCACAGGCTTAATGGCAGACAGAAGAAAGAATGGATGCTATTGTTTTTTGCAAACTGAAAGTGTGAGAAATATTCATATAACGTTACCTCCACTTGACCAGTGCCTGGTGCTTTTTCAATGAATTTAGCAATTCAAATATCAAGTGAGGAAGACTTGAGTGGAGGGCATCATAACTGGGGTTTGCCTTAACATTCATTTTTCTGTGTTTGTTCACACCACATCCACTTCTCTGAGTGCTTTGCAGGTAGAGAAGAGAATTTGCCTTACTTGACCTGTTTTTAAAAAAAAAAATTAGCACTATTTTTTATTGTGGACACAATTTCTTTTTTCCTTACTAAAATGGTATTGGAAGCATTAATATGATTGAACATGCACTGTTGGTTTCATATATCCCGATCACATTTTCAGAAGCAGTGATTCAAGCTTCTAAGTCTGGGGCATTTGGGGATCTGATTCTACAGACCCTGTTCTGGCTAGAGACACAAGCCCCTGAGTCTGTTTCAAGTTTTCTCAATGTACAGGTATCTTGACTCACTTTTAAGCATAATTTCTAATGATCAGATCAGTCGCCAGCATCCATTAAGGACCTTTCCTGAGCCAGACATACGGACCACATGTGGCCTCATGCCCATTAATTGCTCACTGTCTCTCTCAACGTTGGAACACTAGATCGTCTTTGATCTGTTTGAGTGATGAGGAAACTGAGGCACAGAGAGCAGGCAGGAAATCCCCTCGCTGGTCAGGGGCCTCTGGACACAAGCCCAGTCCTCAGCAGCCTGTGATCTCCATGGCTTTTAAGGAAATAAATACAAAGCACAGATATTGAGTGCCTTGATCTGCCTGTAGTCAGGCATAGGAAAGCCTGGCGTGCTGCAGTCCATGGGGGTCTCAAAGAATTGCACACGACTGAGTGACTGAACAACCACAAACGAAGGCATTTCTCCAGACACAGTTAAAGACCCAGTCGGCAATCCCAGGACTTGGATATTTCACAGGCAGAGGTAACGAGGGAGGGCCTTCAGCTCAGGGTTGTTCCAGCAACTGCATTATTCCAAGAATGAATACCCACAGTCAAGGGGGAAACAGCTAGAGGTACCCAACTCGCCTTGAAGCATCTGTGTGCAGCAGACTCACGGTGCCTGGCAGGGTGGCTATGGTGCCTGGCAGGGTGGCTACATTACCTGCCCTGCTTTATCTCTAACACAGGAAGAAACTGAGACCCAGAGGCACTGAGTTGCCAGGGACATGCAGCAGGCAAGTGGAGAAGCCAGGATGTGGATCGTGAATTCTGACCTCGGGCTGAGGTCAGTGCTGGCACATTTTTCCAGCACAGGTGAAAGTTGGAAGATTGGAGGAAAAAGTTCAGTTTTGCTTGGATTAGAGTCATGAGTAGCCTAGCAGGGAGAAATCCCACCCCCCAAAGCTTCTTGGTCCCTGACTTCACAGGCGCCCTCACTGGGGAAGGGAAATATCACATATGCACCGACTTTCTTCCTAGTGAGTTGAAGGATGCACAGGTCTCCGTCCTGGGACATCCAGAAGCGCCCACTTAAATCTACCTGATCTGCTAGCAGGACAGTCCCACGGGGTCTGTTTGTCAACTGGACATTTTGGCTCCCAGTTCTTTCTGTCCCACGGAAGCTGTATATTTTCTGAAGTCCTGTGTTGGCACTGCCTTCCTGCAACACAAAATATTATCAACCAACTCCAAGTCGTGGTTCTCTGTCTAGCTTTTGCCTCTCACACTGGTTACAGAAACATGCGTGACCCTGTGACTTGGCTCTTTGGCCTTTGACATGGGCACAGCTTTGAACTCTCAGAGAGTAAGAAATACTGCTAATTCTCCACTAGCAGAAAGAGGCTGAGTGAAAATAAGACACCTGACGCTTTTATATTATCATTATTGGTGTGCCATGACTTTCTTTCCACCTCCAAGACCATTTGGACTCACACACCAGCACTTTGAATGTCAGCACTTGTTCCAATAAAATAAGTAAAATAAGTTTTGGGCTAAAAGTTAAGGGACATAGGTCAGGCCCAGCCTCTGAGTCACTTGAGTTAAGACACTTACCCTTGCTTCCCTCATCTATGAAGTGGGATTAAAAAACTTGCCCTGCCTCGATTCACAGGAGCAGGCATGTTGGTGAAGATGGAGCTGATGCTGAAGATGGAGCTGGTGCTGAAGATGGGGTGATGTCTAGCCTCTATTGGGTGCTTATTTTGTGCTAACTCAGTCATTGCACATTTATACATAATTCCCACCATTACCTTATGAGGTAGGACTTTCATAATTCCCCCAGATTCCAAAAGAGGAGACAGAGGTCAAGAGAGTTCCCTTACCCAAGTCACAGATCTGCCAAAGACTTGATTCTTTGCAGGTTGGATTTGAAAGCGTATGCAATAACTGCTTTGACTAGCCTGGAGAAAATGCATCTAAATGTTAGAGTTAGGAAGCACGTTAAGCATTTTTGTTGCAGTATTCATATAAGGCACTTTAGTGGGGTCTGGAGAGTTAATCCTAGATTTGCCTCAATTTACTATCCCAGGCCTTGTAAAATAGAAATCTTCATTATCCCTGCTACTTCTGAAATTCTAAGCTTTTTATGTAACAAAAGGCTGCTATTGGGCCCACCCTCAGGGATGAAGGTTTGAGGGAAATGCAAATTCTCCAGACCCAGAGTGAACCAGTTAGGGATTTAATGCTGCTAATCCAGTTTCCAAAAATGCCTTCCATACTCCACTTCCAGGTCCTGAAGCAGCGCAGATCCTTAGGCTTTGACCTTGGGCTACACGGGGCCCCATCTCCCCCCTTTGCCCCAGGGCCCCCATTATTGAGAATCTAAACCAGCACATTGTGTTCACCTCTCTGGACTGGATGAAGGACCCAGTGAAATAGCAGATGGGAGAGGACTCAACCCAAAGAGCACAGGAGGATCTGTTTCTTCTTCAGCTCTCCTTGGGCTCTCTTCCCAGTTCCATGGTCTTTTCTTTTTAGTTCTCTCTGGGTTTCTTTTCGAGAGTGTGTGTGTGCTCAGTCATGTCCCAATCTTTGCGACCCCGTGGACTGCAACTTGCCGGGCTCCTCCATCCATGGAATTTTCCAGGCGTGAATACTGGAGTTGGTCACCATTTCCTCCTTCAGGGGATCTTTCTGACTCAGGGATCGAACCCACATCTCCTACAGCTCTTGCATTGCAGGTGGATTCTCTACCCGTTGAGCCATTAAGTAAACTCATTAAAAAGGCAGGGTGTACATTTGCACTTTGGATTTTTTTTTTTTTTTGGCCCCTTCACCCTCTCTCTGTTAGTGAGTGGAAGTGGAAGTGAAAGTGTTTGTAGTTCAGTCCAACTCTTTGCGACCCCATGAGACTATAGCCTGCCAACTTCCTCTGTCCATGGAATTCTGTTAATGAGGCTGGTTCTTAAAACTGAGTTCCGTCCTTAGGTTTCTCCACTCATCATCCCCAACCCCCAGTACCTCCAGGTCCCAGCACCTTTCAGAAAAGACCTAGAATCAGACAAGCTCCAAAAAAGGAAAACACAAGCCACAAGCTTTCTTTCAGTGGCTAGTTTGATATACCTGATTATATTCCTACTGTGTTTCTGCAAGAAAAATAAGATAAAAAAAAAAAAAAACATTATCAGCCATCTGCACAGGGAAGGGGAAAAAAAAACAAAACAAAGAAATGACCCGAATAGTCTATCACTTTTAGGTTTTAGGGTAATAGTGGATTTTACCTTCTTACTTTGATTCATTACCTTTGCAAAAGCATAAATCTGTCATTTTGGCACTAACTTCTATCATAGGCATGTTAAGAAGAAGAATAATCACAACCTCAGTGATGTGGATTTTATAACTGAGTTATTTTCCTTAAGTGCCTGGGCAGAGCTGGCTAGAAAGGAGCACAGATATTGCAAAAAAAAAAAAAAGATTGTTTGGAGACTCATTTCAGAACTTTATATTGTTTTTAGGTAGAAAGGGAGTTTGCTTCACGGAACTTTTCTTTTCTAAACTCAAAGTCGTCCCTGGTAGTAAAATGGTCCTATATCCCCCTTTCCTGGGTAGCATTTATGAACCCCTAAATGGGCTGCTTGGATTGGAAAGAATCCTTCTCCAAAAGGAAACATGCTTGTTTGTTTGTATTTAAAGTATATCTAAGGAGCCTATGATGTGCCCAGCACCAGGCTAACATTTAATGATGTGGAGTGACTGCATCTGATATATTATGACCTGAAATCATCTTCCTAATATTTCTCTATTAAAATTTGTTTTATAATATGTGCAAGAGTCTTTTTTCTAGGGGCAATAAAACAATGTTTCGTTAATGATAGAGACAAATTAATGTGTGTGATCCCAGTAATTTTCACTTTAAACATTAGGTCTTCTCTTGCCGAACATTTTCACAGCAAGTTGATCACAATTTGACATGCATACAATTTAGGGAGATTGATTCATTATACAATTGAAAAAAATTCTTGAATTGCGATTGTCAAATAATGATTGTTCAGCTAAGGAGTTTTGATGTTCTGAAAGTAGCCTTATAAATCTACCCCACTGAATCAACTTGCAAAAATTTCAAAGCAAAATAAAAGACTTGGCCCTGAAAAGTGATGCTTATGATGGAGAGTTAAGACCCACTCAGCGTGAAAGAATGACCTCAAGTGCTGGTACTCCTAATTCCTAAACATCAAATAATATTCAGTGATTTGTCTTTTTTTTTTTTTTTTGGTATGAAAGGATTGTGAAGAGATAGTATCAGGGTCAAAAGATTAATATTTGTTGAATGCCTGCTAAGACACTTTCACACTCATTAGCCACCCCAATAGCAGATATTCACATCACCATATAAGAACACAGAGGAAGGCACCGGTAAGTCAGAGATGCTGAACAACTTATCTGAAGTTACACAGCAGAAAAAGACCGAGCTACTCATCACGACCCCACAGCCCATGTTTATCCTCCCTTCTCCACCCTATGCTTCTACAAAAATGCCCCCGAATCAACTTTATTTTATTATGTTCTGGTTACAGGAATAAATGCAGAAACATCAGAAAAAAATTGAAAAAAAAAATTACAGTCAAAAGGCAAAAGTTCATGCATTCATCTCAATACCCATAAAGAGTCACTTCTCTTCCCACTCTTCCTTCTGTGTTTTATCACCATGATCACACTGTATCGGAGGATGAGAAGTGAGTCCATTCATGGAGCCTCAGGACAACTAGAATTGTGCATTGTCTATGATTTTTAAGTGAAGAATTCCAGCATGTTGATTTTTCCGTCTCCCCACTAAACTCGGCAGCAGTCTAGAGCCCATCTGTAGTCCTAAACCAAGTGCGGTCCAAAAGGCAGAGAAAAAGCTCCATCTCTGTGGCCTGGGCCATGTGGTCTGGGTCTCTCTCCTGTTCATCCCATTCCTTTTGTCACTGAGCACCACCTACACCCCTCATACTTCCTTGACAATCCTCTGCCTTTTCTCCCCCAAACACAATGGAAAGTTAATTGAATGTTTTAGACCTTGGCAATATCAAAGAAATGAAAAGAACGTAGGTTTCAACCATATTTCAATAATAAGTGCATTAATTTTTACCTTTTAACTGACACTTGTACTAATTTCCTTAAATGCTCTCTCTGGTTCTTTTTTGATCTGTCTGGCTTTGTTGGGCTGCAGATGAAGGCTTACTTCAAATGCAAAAAGATTAGCTCTCTTTTCCTTAATAGCACAATTACAGATTGTGTGATGTCTCCATCATGAAAGCGAGCGGGGACAGACTTTTAAAGTCACACGAGTTTATTACAAAAGTGGCGGTAATAATTTTAATTACTTTACTCTACAAAAGATAGCAAAATTGCTCTAATTGTCTAGTGGCATTTAGGAATTGTTGTGGGGAAAATGGGAGAAGAGCATTTAGTAGGTTTTGTCCCCCCTTTCAATGTGACTTGGATCATTGTTTTAATATTGTAATAGGTCTTTAACCTGTAGCCCAAATTCCAGAGACCCCAGGTACTTGAGAGTCTAGGAGAATGCAGAATAAGTTTCTCGATGTAATATTCAAAATGAACTAGAAATGATAACTCTAAGTACTATTTGTGGGTTGCTATTTAAAGCCCAGGAAAAACAAAGAATAAACTCCTTTAATTTTGTCAAATGCGTACAATGTTTAAATTCAGCAGTGACTACAGTTCAAAAGACCAGATGTTCTTGTGTATTTATATAATTATTTTGCACAATAGTTTACCACTGGCAAAAAAAAAAAAAAAAATCCAAGCATATTGTTGTATTTGGCATTTCTGTGCTTGACAAAAAAGCTAGAGATTGCATTCTATTGAATTAATTCTAATTTTATTAAAGCCAAAAAGAGAGAAATAGAGAGACCATCATATTAGTCTTATACTAAATTAAGTCCGAGAATAAGAAGCAACATTGATCTGAGAATAAAAAGCCTCAAGTCTAATGCATTCAGGTTCACAAGGGAGAAACTGGAACCGTTTGACCCATTGTCAGTCTATTTTAAGATGAACATTTGTTAAATTCTAATGAAAAAATGTTGCACTTAAACTCTGGCAAAGAGACAATTAGTACTTTCCCCAATCCTGCCAAGACTTTAAAAAAAAAATCAGACTTTAAAAAAGTAGAAGAAAAAACCATGAAGAATAAGCACTTTTAAAATAGTCTTCTGGAAGATGTTATATTGTGATAAAATTAGATGCCTGCAACCAAATTACCTAAAACTAAGGAGCGTCTGATTTATATTGTAAATGAGTACTCCGGTAGGAAGTTACACAGGTTCCCGTAATGAAGGATTTTCCTGACAGTAAATTTATTAATTAAAAAAGAAAAATAGGCCTTCTCCATGGAAGTTACCCACATAAAAGGAACGACTCTGGAATAGAATCATAGAGTGCTCTATGATATAATGCAGTTGAAACAGATTTAGATTTTTACATTTCTAGATTTCTAACTCTTTGTTCACATAGATGATGAGTGTGAAAAATGTTTCTGGGAGGTGGAGACGATTGAATATCACATCATGGAAGGAGAGTGAAACCTTTTCTCATTTCATGTTACCCAGATTTAGTGACTGGGTTTTTTTTCCCCTAATAAATAAAAGAAAGAAGTAAAGAAAGAGAGAAAAATAATTAAGAAAGATAGAAAGGAGAAAGCAAAAGCAAGGGAATTAAATAAAAAAGGAGGCGAGACAAGAAAGAGATGAGAGAGGGAGAGGACAAGAAGGGATCAAGGAAGAGAGGGAAAGAGGGAGGAAGGAAATGAAAGAGAGAATAAGAGAGATGGGAGAAAAGGACAGGGCAGGGAAGGAGAAAGAGAGAAGGAGGGAGGAAGGAAAGGAGGAAGGAAGAGGGAGAGAAAGAAACTGACTAAAAACTAGGAGAACTAGAGGCTCAGAGAAGCTGCTTGGTTGAGAGAGCAAAAGGGGAGATTTTGCACTGCCCTGTGGCTCAGATGCTGCTGTTTCATTCAGAGGAATGGACGGTGGGGAAGTGAGTTTGGATGCTGGAGAGAGATTTCTTTGGAGGAAGTTAGCATTTCAGCCCTCAGACTGGCAAATTGGACTAAATCCCTTTGTCAGCCACACCGAAGGATGCTCAGAGCAGGCTTTTTTCTCTGCCCTTTGGCTCTTGGGTACTGATCTCACTTACCCTCCGTTTCACACGGAGGCTGTTGACGTCATAACGCTGGGCAGAGGTGGGGTACCGTAGGACTGTCCCTCCAGAAGACTGGCATGTTGTCATCCTTTCACATGACTGTTTCCTAGATATTAGCCACAGAGGAGGATCAGTGAATAATTAGCGATGCAATAGGTTCGTACACTGCAGGGAAGGAGATGGCCTGGACATCATCCTCTCCGGAAAATTCATCCCCTGAAAATGCTGTGCCTGTAACGAAAGGCAACCTCCTCCCTGGGATACACGAAAGTTCCCTTAGAGAGCCTTCCAGCGTTTCATTCCAGGGGAGAACGGCTGGCCTCCCCCCCACTCCCCGGCCTCAGAAAGCCTCCTACAGATGCCCCGGAGACAAGGTAACCCTGAGAGCATCTTGCTGAACCTGGATCCTCCCTGGCCCTCCCGCTCCTGGGTTAATAACCACTCCGGGGATGCGCCTGTGCGCACGCCCGCACTGTTCCGTTAGCCGTTTGTGCTCGGTGGGGAGAGATGGGGAGGCAAGGCAACTTAGTCCTTGCCAACATCTCCAATGTGTGACACCGCAAGAAAGACACCGTCAGGAGCAGTTGCTAATTTATTTTAAGTGCCCCCTGAGTTTTTAATTTATCTAGAAAAAATAAATAGATAAATCCGAGGCGCTCCCTGCCAAGCCAGCCCAGCGCTGGGTCTGCCAGTGGCGGTGGTGAAGGTTTTCGGGTGACAAACGGCTGCCGCCAGCGAGAGGTGTCAAAATGTTCAGCCAACAGAGCTGACTATTCCTGGTTGCATTAGAATAGGATCTCTCACATTTGTGCGGGGCTGACCTTTCCTTTTCCGAAATTGGCTGCTGACACACACGCTAAATTTTTTTTTTTTTCCTTTCCTCTTCCGATCGTCTGCAATTCCAAACAGTACTGCAGGCTCCTCCAAGCCTGCCTTCAGCGGCGAGTTTGGAATGCAATCCGTCTAGTTTAGAAATTCATTATCCAAAGTGAGGAGCCCGGCGAATATTATAGTTTCATAAATATGCAGATTTTGTTTATTTAAACATTTTTTTATTACACTTTGTGTTTTCCTAAATTGGGTCATCATTTTAATATAATTGGAATCTGATGTGTGTCCTGTTTTCCTTAAAAGCCATCTGGTTCATTTTCGACTTTCAGAAACCAAATTATTTGTGGTAATATCGGGCCTCGCTCACTGCTCCTTCTGAACCAACTTACGGTTTCGGGGTGTCAGACAAAGGAAGTCCAAGGCCATTTCAGGAGGGCTGCCTGCGCCCCGCTCTTATAAAGGGTTTCCAAGCTGGACAGCCAAGGGGGACCCATGCTGTGACAATCTTTGAAGAAACCCAAGAAAGCAGCATTCAGCTGAAGAGAATAAGCAAAGTCCATTGGGCACCTTCTTAGATGGAAGGCGATGGATTAACCGTCACCCATATGGCTAAGAAAATGAGATGTGGCTCCAATAGTTTGATCTCTCACCAGACCATGAGGTCCTAAGGGTAGGAATCTTAGGCTGTGAGCAGCTCCCCTGATCCAACTTCTTAGGTCTGAGCACCTAGTAGGTGCTGAAGATGTATTTTTTTGATTGATGGAGACCCCAGAAACCCAAATTTGAATAAAGAGAAGTGTGATGTATTAGTTACCTATTACCGCCTAACAAATTACTCCAAAACTTAGTGACTGAGATCCACACGCATTTATTTATCCCCCAGTTTCTACAGGGCCAGGAATCCAGACATGGTTTAGCTGGATCCCCCAGCCTAGGTTTTCTACAGAGGCGTCAAGAAGTTTCCCAAGACTGCAGTCATCTCCAAGCTCAACCGGGGCAGGATCTGCCTCCAAGCTCTCGGTTCCTTGCAGGCTGTTGAACTGGGTGTCCCCCTCAGTTCCTGGCCAGGTGGGCATCTCCATGGGGCAGGCCCCAGTATGATGACAGGCTTCATCTGAGCCAGCCAGTGGAGGCCAAGAGATAGGTCAGCAAGATGGAAGGAGAAGACCAGGTCTTCTCCAGCCTGGTCTCAGACATGACGTCCCATCCCTGTGCTTCCTCCACTGGTAAGGAGGGCATCAGGAGATCCAACCCACACTGGAGGGAAGAGGATTACACAAGGGCATGAGTCACTGGGAGCCCTGCCAAGCTGCCAGTCTACCATATGTGTGTATGTATCAGTGCTACGGGTCAGGTTTAAATAACGAACCCAACAAGGCAGCCAAGCCTATATTTGAAAAAAGAAATTAAAATGTAATGACTTAATTTTAAAAGGTTGTACTGCCTACCCAATGCTCCTTGGTATCATTCCCTTACTCGTTTAGTAAGAAGTATGATGGACGAAAAAAACCAACATTTCTTCCAAAGTTTACCTGTAAGATATTTTTTTAAAGTTACAAATACAACCTGTAGATTGTTCCTTTAACCAACAAACATACATTCAAGTCATCCTAAAGCAGAGAAGAATGCCACATGAGTTAACTTGCCACTGGCTCTGTTTTGGGGCGACTTAAGTCAGACCCCAGCTCTGCAGGCTGGCGCGTGTCTGGGAGCAAGTGTCATACTCTCATTCTCGGGGTCCTCACTTGGAACTGCATCACCCTTAAAGGGCAGTCGTCAAAATGGTATGAGCCAAAAAACTGTGGCTCACAACTCCTATGTGAATCTGAAATCAGTTTCGTGTATCAGCAAACTTTTTCTTAAAGAGCTATTTACTCAGGCTTTGCAGGTGTTATGGTCTCTGTTGCAACTCTGCTTGTGTAACGCAAAAATTCTCCAGTCATGGAGAATGCATAAATAAATAGGCATGGTTGCATCCCAATAAACCTTTATTAACAAAAACAGGTGGCAGGCTGGATTGGCCCCAGGGCCACAAGTTACCTGCCAACCCCTTGTTCCGTGGATCATAACTAGCATTTAAAAAAAAAAAAAAATATATATATATATATATATGTTAAGCAGAATGGAACTATCAATGTGCATTTCATACAGGACAGATGAGTACTGTTTTTAAAGTCTTGGTTTCAGCAATAGCAGAGATATAGATATAGCTATAGATACACACACACACACACATATCACTTCCTGAGTTGAAATGTAAAATATATATATTTTCTGTCATGTGATTTTAAAAAAAGAACAAGAAAGTCACTAAGTGAATACATGTGACATACTTGTTATGGCACCTGGCCCATCGCACACGCTGAATAAATGTGAGTCACAATTCAAATTCTATGCTGTGTATCTGGAAAAGATGAAAACGAACTTGAAAAGATGCATGAACCCCAATGTTCATTGTGGCACTATTTACAATAGCCAGGACATGGGAGCTACCGAAGTGTCCATCAACAGATGAATGGATAAAGAAGATGTGGTACATATATACAACAGAATACTACTTAGCCATAAAAAAGAATGATAAAGTGCAGCAATATGGATGCACCTAGAGATTATCATCCTAAGTGAAGGAAGTCAGCCTGAGGAAGACAAACGCCATATGAAATCACTTACATATGAAATCTAAAATGTGATGCAAATGAGCTTATTTACAAAACAGAAATAGACTCACAAACTGATGGTTACTGAAGGGGAGTGGGCAGGGGAGGAATAATTTAAGAGCTTGGAATTAACAGATACACACTATTACATAAAATAAACAACAAGGTCTTACTGCATAGCCCAGGGAACTATAGCCAATATCTTATAATCACATGTAATGGAAAAGAATCTGAAAAAATAGACATATTTACATATATCTGCATATATAACTGAATCACTTTGCTACACTAGAAACTAATACAAAATTGTAAATTTCTTATACTTCAATTCTTTAAAAAATTAGTAAATAAATAAAAATTTTAAATGCTATGCTATTTGCAACTGGGGTCATATAGAAATGAGCTGCAGTCACGTCTTGGAGAAGAGCATAATCTGAGAGAAATCCATAGTTGTGAGAAGACCAGCCCTTCAGGAAGGTTATTTCAAGGCTGTGCAATGGAAGGGGTGAGACACATACATTTGTAACGTGGGCTTCCCAGGTGGACCTAGTGATAAGGAACCTGCCTGCCAATCCAGGAGACATAAGAGACATGGGTTTGATCCCTGGGTTGGAAAAATTCTGCTGGAGAAGGGAATGCAACCCACTCCAGTACTCTTGCCTGGAGAATTCCATGGACAGAGGAGCCTGGGGCACTATACCCCAGTGGGTCGCAGAGTTGGGCATGACTGAGTGAATAACACTTTCACTTTCCCAGCCAGTAAGGTGGCTGGTGAGAATGTATTCCCAGGTCTCCTAACCCACTGCTTGGCCTGGCCAGTAGAGAGGTTTTCCCTGGACACTGGCTTGAGAAAATACTAACACTAAATAAGGAGACAACAGCCAGTGATGCTACCTCTGGTGATTGGATGTGGGGCAGAATGACATGGAGGTGGGAGGTTGTATTAGGGGGAGGAAATGGAGATGGGGCAAGGTTTGGATAGGGAGTTGTTGATTTTTTGTTTGGAATATAATGTCCTATGTGTAAGTGTAAGAAAATGGAAGTGTAGTCAAAGTGTTTCTACACAGGTGTTAAAGCTCTGGAGATAAGATTTAAGACCTTCTCTCCTCTGCCCAGCCAGAATTGGCCCACCATCATGGCGCAGCTCAGCACCCCGCACCCACCCAACACTTGCATACTTACTCCCAGCACACAAGACCCCTGTTCTCTGAAGGATGACTGTGCAATGATACCCCTAGTGTCTCTTAATGATGGTCTGTCTCATATTTTGCAAATTAATATTGGGTCTATGGCCATTCCATAAGGAAAGGCATAAATCTGAGTCCACCATGTTAGAATTCCAATTTCATGACCAGGAACTTTTGCAGTGTGCAGTCTGAAAAAATGGAGCATTTAAAGCCTATTTTATAAAATTGTTGTGATCACTGAATTAGAAAATAAAAAGTTCCTAACACAGCACCGGACATGGAGCCAGCATGTGAAATTTCCATCCTTTGAACCTTTCTCACTAGATGCTTGTGAGGATAAGATAAAATAGTGACTCCAACTAAAGGGATGTATTATTGAAAGAGATGCTTGGAGGTATTTTTTGCCAGTTCTCAGGATGTGACAAGTCTGACAAGTCGTTTGTAATTTAATTCATTCATTTATTCATTCTTCAAAACAAACATGTTTTCCTTTATGTTATTCTTAAAATGTCTTAAAATGTTTATAACATTTGCTTTGGTAATATCACTCCTTGGACTTTAGCCCACTGAAAACTTCTAAGTACAAAAATACTTTAAATAAAGTCCACTGAAGGATTATTTATGGTGGTTGAAAATTGGAAAGAACTAAAACAGCAAAAGAAGTTAAGTATATTATGGTAAACTTGTACAATGAAATGCTAGATTATCCATTAGAAACTTGATAGAGAGAGAATTATAATGATACAGACAAATATGAGGCAATCACATGCAGAAAAAAAGCAAACTGCGTGTGTTTATAATGCCTCTATATAGCTCCTGATTTTAAGAATAAATTAAAGATCCAATCACATTTATAAAATCTTAGAAGTTCTTCTAAGTATGAAGCTGTACTTAATAAAACTTTTTTTGTAAAAATTTGTGTGTATAGAAAGCAGAGTGCCAAAGAATTGATGCTTTGGAACTGTGGGGCTGGAAAAAACCCTTGAGAGTACCTTGGACAGTAAAGAGATCAAACCCGTTAATCCTAAAGAAAGTCTACCCTGAATATTCATTGGAAGGACTGATGTTGAAGCTAAAGCTTTAATACTTTGGCCACCTGATGTAAAGAGCCAACTCAATGGGAAAGACCCTGATGCTGGGAAAGACTGAAGGAGAAGAGGGTGACAAAGGATGAGATGTTTGGGCGGCATCACTGATTCAATGGACATGACCTTGGGCAAACTCTGAGAAATGATGAGGGAGGCCTGGCGTGCTGCAGTCCACGGGATCACAAAGAGTTGGACATGACTGGCAACTAAGCAACACATAATCAAACTATAAACATAGCAAACAATTAAATTCCTAGAATATAAAATAATTAAGAAACTGGTTAAAATAATTATGGTACAGATAAAATATTACACATGGTATAAAATCTCTCAAACTACTCAGTAGAAACAGTGGGTTAGAAAGCAGGGCATACAATGTTGTCCATATATTTTTAAAATAACCTTATTTTTGTATAAACACAGAAAAATTGATATAGCCCTGAATAGCTGAGGGAGTGATAGATGAATAGTGTGATTATAAGTGATTTTATTTCCTTCAAGATTTTTTCAGTTCACCAATAGGCTCTGTCAATAGACATTTCTTTGAAATCAGGAACGAAAAACCAAACTCTAATATCATATAATTTTTAATGCTGTTCATCAGTAATCAATCAGTGCTCCAACTTCTAGCCACGTGGTAGCCGGCACTCCTTGGCCTCTTTGGATTGAGAAGAGCATATGACTAGTTCTGGCGAATGAACTACACGTGGTAGTGAAACAGAGAACTTTTGGGTTAGAGCGTTGAATCATGAGTCATAGACCCTCTAGAACTCTTTTCCCCTTTGGCATAGAAATCAAGGTGTTTATTGAAGTTGATTTGCTCCATCAACTGGCTCCCCTCAGTGGTTGCCAGGGCCAGAGCAGAAAACAAGCAAGTGACAAGTAACCTGAGGTTGAGTTCAACCACTGATACGCGGGGATTTGCTTGTTTGTTATCAGTTCTATACTGATTGGTACAAATATACGGGAGAAAATGGCTGGAAGCAATGTTCATTGTCTTTATGTAGTAAGATCTGTAGACTTTTTTCTATGCTCCCCAATGATCTATACCATCTTTTTCACTGGAAAACAATCCAATCAACTCTGCAAATAAAACCAGACATCACTGCAAGACAGTATTACCAGTTTGTTCTTTTCTTAGAAGATTTGGTGGATTTTCATTGATTCCATCCTGTTCTTTTCATTTTCTTCCCCTAGAGCAGGTGGACTGGCTTGGGTGGGCCTGGAAGACTTACAGGACCTGATTCTGCCCATTCACCATAGCAGGAGGAAGTGAGGTGCAGCCTACAAGTGGGGTTTGGTGAAACCTGAAAAGAGCAGGTAAGGATGGTGGGTCTCGGTCCATGCTCAGAGCCAAGAAATTTAGGTCTTCACCTTCTCTGAATTTATTTTAATAACAAAACTTTTCAGAATGAGTTTGAATGCAATCATACTTAGGAGCAAAGAGTAGGGAGAACAAAGAAGGCATTTTCCACTCCTTTATTTTAATCTCATATTCTATAAGCATGCTGGAGCTCTAGCCTATGACACAGGAGTTTATGTTGCCATTCTGGATAATGTTTGGGATTGGCCTCCTGTCACTTTCTTTCCACTTGAAAGTGAAAGTTGTTCAGTTCAGTTCTTTTTGCAACCCCATGTACTGCAGTACACCAGGTCTCCCTGTCCATCACCAACTCCCAGAGCTTACTCAAACTCATGTCCATCGAGTTGGTGATGCCATCCAACCATCTCATCCTCTGCCATCCCCTTCTCCTGCCTTCAATCTTTCCAAGCATCAGGGTCTTTTCCAATGAGTCAGTTCTTCGCATCAGGTGGCCAAAGTATTGGACTTTCAGCTTCAGCATCAGTCCTTCCAAAGAACACTCAGGACTGATTGCCTTTAGTATGGATTGGTTGGATCTTCTTGCAATCCAAGGGGCTCTCAAGAGTCTTCTCCAACACCACAGTTCAAAAGCATCAATTCTATGGAGCTCAGCTTTCTTTATAGTCCAACCTCACATCCATACATGACTGCTGGAAAAACCATAGCTTTGACTAGACAGACCTTTGTTGGCAAAGTAATGTTTCTGTTTTTTAGTATGCTGTTTGGGTTGGCCATAGCTTTTCTTCCAAGGAGCAAGTGTCTTTTAATTTCATGGCTTCAGTCACCATCTGCAGTGATTTTGAAGCCCCCCAAAATAAAGTCTGTCACTGTTCCACTGTTTCTCCATCTATTTGCCATGAAGTAATGGGACCAGATGCGATGATCTTAGTTTTCTGAATGTTGAGTTTTAAGCCAGCTTTTTCAGTTCTCTCTTTCACTTTCATCAAGAGGCTCTTTAGATCTTCATTTTCTGCCATAAGGGTGGTGTCATCTGCGTATCTGAGGTTATTGATATTTCGTTCAGTTGTGTCCAAGTCTTTGAAAGTTGTTCAGTTGAGTCCAACTCTTTTCGATCCTGTGGACTGTAGCCTGCCAGGTTTCTGTCCATGGAACTCTCCAGGCCAGAATATTAGAGTGGGTAGCCTTTCTCTTACCTTTTCCAGGGGATCTTCCCAACCCAGGGATCAAACTCAGGCCTCCCGCATTGCAGGCAGATTCATTACCATCTGAACCACCAGGGAAGCTCTCCTTCCCACTTAGTCAGACCCTTCAGCATCTTTGACTCTATCACAAGCCCTTCCTGAGATGTTCCTGGGGTGCCAGTGTTAGAACATAAAGGCATTTTTCTGTGTGGAGGTCCCGAGATGCAGTAGAAAGTACAGAGAGTGGAATCAGACGGGCCTGGTTCAGGTCTCAGCTCTGCCTGTTACTCTTTGGGGACCAGGATCTCAGGGTGACTCCGCCCCGCGGTGGAATTCATTCTGTTAGTGAAAGACGCCGTCTCTCGTGAGCATGGCCTACATACTGGGATTCCAGATGCAAACACCTAGAAGTGGCTGGAATTTGAAGGCAATCTGCTTGTTCATTTTAATATTTATTTATTTATTTGGCTGCACTGAGTCTTAGTTGTGGCACACGGGATCTTTGTTGCCTCTTGAAGGATCTTTCTTTGAGGTGCGTGGGCTCAGTAATCATGGCCCACACAGGCTGAGTCGCCCTCGGCATATGGGAGCTTAGTTCCCAGAGCAGGGATCAAACCCACGTGCCCTGTGTTGAGAGGGTGACCCTTAACCCCCAGACAACCAGGGAAGTCCTGACGACAGAACACTTTAGAGAGAAGCCAGTAAAGGCATTCCTGGTGGGGGAGAAAGCATGAACAAGGCTCTAAGTGCTTCAGGAAACATGAGGCAGAAGGACAAATGTCAGAGAAAATGCAAAATCTAATCTCAATCGAAATGGTTTACTCAGTCTTTTGAATGATCTATATCAAGCCCTGGGATATTTGCTGTAACGGCATACTATTAATTATTTTTTTATCCAACAAATATTTCTTCAGTACCTCCTCTGTGCCAGGCATCCGTGAACTCTTCCCTCTTCCCTTCCTTCTTTTGTATGAAATAAACGTATTTCACAATAAAAAAAAAAAATTGCATCACCACCATAGAGCAAAAGCGGCATCTTTGTCATTCATCAGAGGCCACCAGAAAAACAAATACAATTAAAAAGACAAAAGCCTCATATTCCCATAAGATGCCATTGCCTGAAGCAAGTTCTGAGCCCAAGATCTCACGACCTTTGTTAAAAAATGAAGTTTAGCAAGTGCCAGAGAAATGTTGAAGATCGACTGGCAACATACAAGTCTTTTCTCTTTAATAAAATCAGAAAGATGGGGAAAGAGTTGATGAAGAAAAGTGCATCCCTCTTGTGGTAAACAGTGTTTATATTCTGAAATGCTCTGGGACAAATATGTAACACACTTCAGGGAAAACCAAAACAGGAAATCATGGTCCTTGCTAGTGTTTCAGATAATATCCGTTTACTGCATTAATTCTAGAGCCTTTATACCCCCATTGCTTGATTAGAGGGTGACCCTAAAATGTAGTCGTTATGATTTGTGTTCATTCGACGGGTGACTCTTAAGTTTGTCTGGTGGCACTTAACTGGCAAGCGTTAGGGTCAGGAGTTGAATTCAGGTCCATCCACTGACCCATAGCATCTTCTCTTTGTCACCTTGACTTTTTATTGGGTCATGATGTAATGGCCAGCTGATAAGCAATTTCATATTTTCACCAAATAAAATCGATTTGCCACCCAGTAGATAGCATTACACTCCAGAAACAGAGAACCTGCCTTTCCTGAGATGTAAAAAGCAAACCATTTCTTTTCATTATCACCTCCATTCCTTCCCCAAACACTCTGTGTTGCGATATTTCTTGTATCCCCTCAGGTGCCCAGGTTTTTCAGTTTGGTATTATAGAAAGAGACCGATAGAGGGAGGCGTTGGGGAGGAAAGGGTTAAACATTTTATTATTCTTGTTGCATGTGTAGTAAATTGTGTAATAGTTTTCATGTCTTAATTACTTAAATTTTATATTGAGCTATAGTGATATTATCTCTCTTTTTGTCTCTCCACAATTGTATTTTATAATAGCTTTTATTAGAACCTACATGAATGGAATTTAAAATGAACACATCATTGCCGTTCATCGTGCAGTATAGAAAAGAGAGCACTTCTGTGATATTTGGCATGAAAAGTACTTTCCTTTGTATTTTATGACACATAGCAAGTTATATTAGGTGGGGACATATTTTGAACAGAATGGTAACTAAGGGAGACCACCGAACTTCTTTTTTCTGCCTTTAGAAGCTTCCTCACTGAAGAAGGATGGAGGGATTCAGCGTATCAAGAAAAACTCCCCCACAAAAACATCACCTAATTATAGTAAAATGCAAACGATATATATATATTTTTGAAACTGAGATTCTCTTTTAGAATAAATTGGACGTGGTCTACGTATTAGAGAATTGTTGGAAAATTGGGTGTTAAATTACAATATCGGATTTCATTTGTTAGTGCAGTAGTTACATTTATTTTTTTTAAATCCAATAGTTAATATTATGTGTAGCAAATTGCCCAAATTGTGTCTACTCTGGCTCCTTTTAAAAGGCTGTGATCTCCGCAACATGGAATTTTCAAAATAAACCAGTAACTTGCATGCTAAGAAATGTAGCATGGGCTTCAGTACAGAGCTGCAAAGGGTTTAGTTTGGTTTTTCTTTTCCCGTCTCCCCCTGTTATTTTTTTAACCAAGTGTAGAGGAATCCGTAAATCAAAAAGTCTCTTGCATATAGAAGCTCAAATACAAAAGGGAAAAATTTCAACAAAGGATGCAGCGGGTACTTGAGAGTGACGGCTATAGAAATAAATGTGAAGAAATATTATAGATGCATATTTAATATTGTTGTGTTTATTGCTTCATTTATAAAAGTCAACCAGCTAGAAACTGTGAATGAATAAACTCCTCGCAGGATATAAGTTAGATACAGTGTAAAGTGTACCTTAACTCTTATGATTCCCCAGGCAATTAATTTAGAAAATCAGTGCTTCATTATAATGAATGAGGTTCTTCTGGTTGGAAGGAAAAAATGCAAAAGCAGTAGGTATTTATTCTTGACCACCATTCCTCCCCACCTTTTCAGTTACTGCCCTCCCCAAAATAAATGTTCTTCGACAGTCAGCTCATGGTACCTCCTCTGGGAAGCCCCTCGGGCTTTCTTGGAAACAATAATTCTCTCTCTGTCTTGGCGCCCACTGGTACTTTGAGTCTCAAAACAGTCTAACTCCAGACCCATAATTGGCAGCCCCACTTCTCCACTAAGTGGGGAGCCCTGTGCGGGGAGGGACCTTGTCTGATCATGTTTATGTTCACAACACCTGTCCATCTCTTCTCTCATGTTGGATGTTCAAAAACGCTGCTAGTCGAATAGCTGCAGTTGAATGATTCCAGTGCCACGTCCCCTGCCCCGTCCAGGATTAGGTTCACAACCCCACCCCAAAATGACTAATGCACTGCCTCTGTCCTCAAGAGAGTTCAAAGTCTATCAATTAAATGTTACAATGACAATGAGAGGGATCTAAGATAAAATACAAATTTGGAGTGACATGCTAGATGTTTTAACATCATCAGAGACGTTCAAGGGCTGGAACTCCGTGGGGATGGTGTTCCAAGATGAGAATAGTAATCCCGTGTATAAAGTACTCCATAGGGCTTGGTCCTGTGCATATTTCTGGGAAAACTGTGTTCTCTAATGCAACAGTCAGATGGTCACCATGTTTCACTTAAGTTCATGTTTTACATGGAAGACAGGCAAGGAGGAAGGAGGAAGAAGGGAGAGAAGGAAGGAGGGAGGGAGAGAGGGATGAAGGAAGGAAGGAAGGAAGGAAGGCAAGGCAAAAGAGGGAAGGGGGAAAATACAAAGTCATCAGACCCCTGTCTTCCTTACAAATATCTTTCCATGGTTTTCCAGTTACCAACTCAAGTTCACCCCCAGATGTGGATTCTTTTTCACTCTGCACACAACATCCCACCCTTTACTGAGAGGAGCCCTCGTTCCCAATCCTGGCCACCCTGGGCTGGCCAGGGCAGGTCTTCTGCTCTCCCCTGTCCAGCCCCACACTTCCCGCCTGCTCTCCATAAATCCCCCATGACTGACGAGCGAAGAGCTCTCCAACCCTGAGATCTGGTATTTTCGCTCCCACTCCCCACTCCTCGCCTGCCCTCCGCGCTCCCCTTCAGTCCACTTTTATTTCTCTCCACTGTTTATTAACATGTCCACACTGTTACTCAACATAAAGGGTTTCTTGAGGAACTCATTTCCCCACATTTGTTTGGGTGTTATATGGATGCTCAGAACGGAGATCCAGAGGCACAAAAATAGATTTTGTTGATTTATGAGACCTCGCTGTTTTCAATTCCCATCAGTATGGGCAGGCACGGCGCCTTCAGGAGATGAAGCATCTGCTTCCCCCCCGTTTCATTTGTGAACTTTAGCACCAGATGTAAATCATTCATAAAACCCCAAAGTGTTGGAAGGTACTCATGCCTCGTTTTCACAAACATATACTCCACATACTGTACACCGTGCTTTTCTCTCATTTGTTACAAATGGTGGGAGCAGAATTTTAATGACGACCGGAAATAAATTTTCTGCAGCAGGGGACAAAAAAAAAAACCAAAAAGCAGGTAGTTCTGGAAAACCTCGCAGGCACTCCTGGCTCATCAGACTTCTTCTGGAAACGAAAAGGTGTCACATTAGGTTATCACCACCCATCACCAGCTATGAAGGATCTTAAGGGAGATAAGATATATTGCCTTGCTGCTACTCTTTTCAAATCTTTGCAGGGGTGGGGGGCATCAAATCTGTGTTAATAAAGAATCTCTCAAAGGTGACTGGAAAGGGCACGTGCTTCTGGTTGAACAATGACCTCATCTTCCTCTTGGCCATACCCTTCTCATCACCATGACTGAGTCCCAACATTGGATTACATTTGCAGAGCATCTGAGTAATGCACAGTTGCTCCTGCCAAGCTACTTATAGTCTTGCTGGAGGGACGGGAGGTGGGGAAGGAAACCAAGAAACACATCAACCGTCCCACTCTGAAGTGGTGTAGCAGACTTCTCTGTCTGCCTTTTCCATTTTCTAGCGGAGGGTGGATTTAGATTGGGAGGTCAGTTGAGGAGATCTGCCATTTTCTGGCCAAGTGAAAGGCAACTTCCCCCAGCAAGTTTAGATAACCTGTCCAATAGAGTGACACAAGAGAGAATATGGCCAAAACCAAAGCATCCCAACCGTGGCAGCTCCTGCTGCAGAGACCCCAGGAGCGGCCCTCGTTCCAAGCCCTTCCAATCAACTCTCTCCCATGAAAATCATCTAGAATCAGTATCTGTCGTTTGCCGCTAAGTTATCTTTATAGATACTGCTGGAAAACACTGGAATCATTAGGAAAGGCAAGGGTTCAAGGAGAACAAATATGGAGTGATCAGTCTAGACAAGGAGGGAGGAAGCTATCAGAGAATGCTTCCTGGAGGAGGTGATGTTCAAAAGATCATGAAAGGAAAGACAGGAGCACAAAAGATTTACTTTAAACTTCTTCGCCAAACACAGACCAAAGTTGTGAGACCAAGGGCTTTGGCTTTTATTAGTAGAAGGACATAAGTCTGCCAGTCTGTGTCTCCTGAACACATTCTTAGTGTAAAGTATGCAAAATCCATAGTGTTTTCCTAAATTTTCTCAACTCTGCCTAGAGGCTCCAAGTTCTAGCTCTTTGGACTATACCCACTGTCTGTCTTTTTTGATTATTTTTATTTAGCTAGTTATTTTTGGCTGCATCGGGTCTGGACTGCCTTGCTGCTCTTGGGCTTTCTCTAGTTGCAGTGAGAAGGGGCTCCTCTTTGCTGAAGTCCGTGGGCTTCTCACTGGTGGCTTCTCCTATGGCAGAGCCCAGTCTCTGGGAGAACATAGGGTTCACTAGCTGTGGCGCACAGGTTTAGTTACTTTGCAGTGTGGAATCTTCCAGAACCAGGGATCGAACCCAGTGTCCCCCATATCGGCAGGCAGATTCTTAACCACCGGACCACCAGGCAAGTCCCCAGCCACCTGTCTTGCTTTCTCTTCGGAAGGAAAAACACTCCCATTGATTCCTTCCAAAAAGAAAGTCTTCAATTCCAGAATTTTCTCCTATAATAATTGTGGGGGTTGTGGAAAGAGACTCCTGACAATCTCTCTCTTACAGAGATTAGAATAAATGGCAAGCGTATGTGAAGAAGGGGGGGTACCATTTGGAATTTCCACAGTAACATTTTCTTGTTGCTTTTAGGTCAGCGGGAAAGAGAGGACCCCAGGGATCCTGCATTTAATAGCTGGGTTGAAATTTTAATGAGAAGATGTCTTTTATCTCTCCAAGAATTCATCTATTCACTCCTTTACACATCCGTTTGCTCCTTTATCAAACAACGCATTCATTCTTGGTGGTACTATTTAAAGATTCATCAACTTACAGGTGAGTGCGTGCTAAGTCGCTTCAGTCGTGTCTGACCCTTTGCAACCCTATGAACTGAGTAGCCTGCCAAGCTCCTCTGTCCTTAGAATTCTTAAGGCAAGAATACTGGAGTGGGTTGCCATGCCCTCCTCCAGAGATCTTCCCAATCTAGGGATAGAACCCGTGTCTCTTATGTCTCCTGCATTGGCAGGCCGGTTCTTTACCACCAGTGCCACGTGGGAAGCCCATATAGGTGAGTAATATTATAGAAACATAATGAAAAACAGATAGATTTATCTCTCAGAAATTTCAAAGAGGCAAGATTCTAATTAGGAAATATGTTTGAGGGTCCTTAACTAGCTGAATAACTAGTTCCTCCACCTCGGGTTCCTCTCCTCCAGACAAGAATGACAATCTCCTCTCTACCTGCCCCAGAAGGTTGTCAGAAGGACTAGATGAATTCAAGGAGCCCACCAGTCATTTGCTTGGTAACCCAAACCTGTGGTCAGTCACATGATGCTATTGCTTTAGCCTGGGCTCTGGCCTCCTGACACTGGGAAGAAGTATGAGCTTATAAAAGTCATTTCTTCTCTCTGTACCCCTTTCCCTCCTCTGGCATATGGAAGGGGCAGAGGGGTAGAATACCCAAATACAAATATTCTTTCAAACTCAAAACATTTGGGATTCTTTACAGTAGCTGGCAACCCACTCCAGTATCTTGTCTGCAGTACACCGGCAAGCTGGCAGGCTACAGTCCATGGGGTCACAAAGAGTCAGACACAACTGAGTGACTATTACTCACAGTAATTTTCACCGTACATTTCAAGAGCTATGATCCAAGACCTTGGGTCATTGACTAGTTTATTGAATAGTTGTTGTAGCAGTCTTCTCCTTGCCCACTGTACCTCTGTACCACCTGCAACTTCTGATGGGACATATAGGGCAAGCGATAGACCCTACACATGTTGTAATGACTTTTCGTCTTGCTGATCCCTGTGTTGGGTTAAAGAAATGATGTCCCCTGACCGAGAGCCCATTATGCTCAGATAGTGAACACCCAACGCTCAAAAGACACTTGCTCCTTGAAAGAAAAGCTATGACAAACCTAGACAGCATACTAAAAAGCAGAGATATCATTTTGCCAGCAAAAGTCCATACAGTCAAAGCTATAGTTTTTCCAGTAGTCTTGTATGGATGTGAAAGTTGGACCATAAAGAAGGCTGAGCCCCGAAGAATTGATGCCTTCGAATTGTGGTGCTAGAGAAGACTCTTGAGAGTCCCTTGGACTGCAAGATCAAGCCAGTCAATCCTAAAGGAAATCAACCCTGAATATTCATTGGAAGGACTGATGCTGAAGCTGAAGCTCTAATACTTTGGCCATTTGATGTGAAGAGCCGACTCATTGGAAAAGACCCTGATGCTGGGGAAAATTGAAGGCAGGAGGAGAAGGGGACAGCAGAGGATGAGGTGGTTGGATGGCATCACTAACTGAATGGACATGAATTTGAGCAAGCTCCAGGAGATAGTGGAGGACAGGGCAGCCTGGTGTGCCATAGTCCACAGGGTTGAAAAGAGTCACATATGACTTAGTGACTCAACAATGACAACTAGAAATGCTTAGTCAGTGCCCTTATCCCATGAATTTCTCCTCCCTGTGAAACAGAACACTGTCTCTGACTTCCACCAGCTCTGATGTCTTGCTTCCTTGTGACTTCTTCCCTAAGACAACCAGCACTACTCACATCCAGCCCCTGCAGATATCTCTCTTACTTTTTAAATATTAGTGAAAGCAGCTCACCCCTTGGGAGGGCTCATTCCCTGTCTGCTGCTCCTTTGGGAGATTTTCCCACCTCATCCCATTGAATTTTTACAAGAACATTATATTGAAGGTCCTATTACTTCTCATAGTGGAGCCTGGTGGAATCAAACCAAGCCTAGATTAATTCTTAACCATGGGGCCCTCTTTGCCAACCTTTGTTCCCCTCTATTTATTTCCCCTTCTGTTTCCATCCTCTCATTTACACACCCACCTACACACGTGCACACATACACATATGTGTGTTCACAAACATGTGGGCAGATAAGAAAGTGGAAGGGGATGCCACCCAATCAATCTTGCGATTTTGAATCAATCTTGCCTTCTCTCAACCTTAATTTCCACTGTAACTTCTTTATACCTGAACACTTAGCTCCTTCTTCAATTTAAGAAAAGTTCCTCCTAACATCTTCATTATAACTTCTATTTCTACTGTTCTGTTTTTTTCCCTAAAATGTGTGATAAGTGATCTTTTCCTCTGTTACTCATACTGATCAGGCACTCTCTCATCATTCTTTTTTTTTTATTTTTTATTATTATTATTATTTTTTTTTTATTTTTCAATAGATTTTGTCATACATTGATATGAATCAGCCATAGTCTCATCATTCTTAGCTTCTTTCTTTGCTTCTTCATCCTAGGAAGGTTCTCAAGTTTGTTGTCCATGTCTCTTGTCTTAATTCTTTCGTGTCAATTTTCTGTTTCCTACACTAAAATTGAGGTAGCTTTTCTTCTCCTACTCCATTTGTATTTCCTTACATTCTTTGCTTATTTCACCTCTCAATTTGTACCCCTTATGCCATCATGTCAGCCCACTTTGTTTTTTTTTTCTTGAGGCTTTTTGCCCTTTTTCTAGAGGTCTTTTCTTTGGCCTATTAAGGATTTTAAATATTTTTTTAAAATTGGCAAACAAGGACTTCCCTGGTGGCTCAGTGGTAAAGAATCCACCTGTGAATGCAGGGGATACCAGTTCGATCTCTAGTTGGAGAAAATTCCACATGCCAAGGGGCAATGAATCCCATGTGCCACAACTACTGAGGCTGCACTCTACGGCAGTCTAGGGCGTGCGGACTTCGTGGTTGCAGTTCCTGGGCTCCAGAGCACAGATCAGTAGTTGTGGCATCTGGGCTTAGCTTCCCCTTGTATGTGGAATTTTCTCCAACCAGGGATCGAACTGGCGTCCCCTACGTTCTCCATAACAAAAGAAGTCACTGCACTGAAAAGCCTGAACACCACAACTGGAGAGCATCCCTCACTCACTGCAACTAAGAAAGTCTAGGGCAGCAATGAAGACCCAGCACAGACAAAAATAAATAAATAAATAAATAAAATTGTTAAAAAGAAAAATTGGCAAACAAGAAAGAAAATTGTCCTGGGTGCCTTAAAGCCACCCAGAGATGAGTATCTATTTTGTCCTCTGCATAGACACAGGAGCTTTCGTAAAGCTGTTGTGTGTTGAAAAAAATGGGGAATGAGGAGAAGCTATTAACATGGACTTTCCAAGAGATGGGACCTACCAACTTCCAGTTCCGGTCTGGTTGAGTCAGATTCCTAGGTGGCTGCTATCACCCCCCGGCACTGCCCACTCCTCTCCAGGCCAGCGTTTTCTCTCTTCCTCAGAGAAAATAACTTGTTCTCCGGGAGGAAGAGTGAGGATGCTCAGCAGCGGGCAACTTGGCAGGAAGCTTGGCAGCCTGCCACCCAAGTCACCGTGCAGGCAGTGTAGATGTCAAGGTTTGGGAACTAAAAATACACAGTGAATATGCAACGTGCAGACGTGTGGGGCAGGGGTGATGCTCATAGATTTCATCCTGGAGCCACCAGAACCTGCTAGAGGAGATGAGTATCCACAGGGTCCCACCCATGAGACCCAGAGGTGTATAGACCATGCCTTTTCACATTTGCATCTTCCTGGTGCTTCCTTTTGGAAGACTGGAGGGGAAAAAAAAGGCAAATTCTCTTTTGGAGGCTTCGGTCCACTCCAGGAAGGAGCCCAAGGGCCTCCTCCCTCCGGGTCGGCACACGGCTCAGAACAAGGGCCTCCGCCAGTCTCAGGGATGACTCAGGGCACATCTCTCCTGTTTTAGCTGCTGCCGTGTGTAATCAATCCGATGTGACTAATGTTTCTCCTGGCGATGAATCACGCAGCCTACCACAGGAAACCAGGCCTTTGGAAAGGCAGAGCTGAAAAGGAGATAGTCTGGAGGCCGCAGGGGTGGGTGGGGGTGAGGAGCACTGTTCTGCAGCGTCATTTGCACTATTCCTTTCTCAAGGCCCCTCAGCCCGAGTCCAATTCCCCCTGGGGTACTAGAGGCACTGCGCTCGGTTCCCACAGCTCTGTCTCCCGTGGCAGGGTGCTTCCAAGACAGCAGGAAGGAAATAGGATGGATATTCACAGAGGGAGTCTGTCTGCTTACGTGCACCTTTGTTCCTGCTGGTTAGGGTTTCAGATGTGGACCTCACGAGTAGAACTCAGCCACATCACACCCAAAACACCAGATTGGGAAGTGCGTTTGCTATTGCATATCTCAGAATGCTCAAAGCTGGGTCTTTGCAGATGGGCTCGCTCAAACTCTGGCCTTTAGAGTTTGAAACCCTGGTTTCTCAAACTGGCGAGGTGTCCCACATGGGGCCCCATCAAATTGCTTATGAATGCTTCAGTCCTGGTGCCACGGCAATCAGCAGAATAATGCCCCCCAGAGTTGTCTTCCCAACTGGGCTTCCCAGGTGGTGCTATTGGTAAACAACTCGCCAGCCAATGCAGGAGATGCAAGAGATGCGGGTTGGATCCCTGGGTCGGGAAGATCCCCTGGAGAAGGGCATAGCCACCCACTTCCAGTATTCTTGCCTGGAGACTCCCATGGACAGAAGAGCTTGGCAGGCTACATTACAGTCCATGGGGTCACAAAGAGTCGGACATGACCAAGCTACTAACACCTTCACTTTCAAAGAGATCTCTGTCCAAGCCCCCAAACCTGTGAGTATGTCATTTTACATCTTACGTCTTTGTAGAAGTGACTTACTTACGATCTGCAGATGGGGAGAGATCCAGGATTGTCCGAGTGGACCTGATGGAATTGCAGTTGTCTTAGAAGAGGGAGGAACGGTGATGCTGGAGGCGAGGTCGGGGTGATGATGGGCACAGCTGAGGAATGTGGGCCGCCTCCAGAAGCAAGAAAATGCAGGAAACATCCTCCCCTAGAGTCCCCAGGGCAGAACAGAGCCCTGCTAGTGTATTTTAGACTCCTGACCAGGGTTCAGTGAGATAAATCTGTTTTATTTTAAGCCCCCAGATCTGTAATTTGTCACAGCAGCAACAAGAAGCAGTGTTGCCTATGTAAATTGGTATAGCCATTATGGAAAACAGTCTGGAGGTTGCTCAAAAAACTAAAAACAGAGCTACCATATGATCCAGCCATCCCACTCCTGAGCATATATCCGGACAAGACTATAATCTGAAAAGATACAAGCACTCCTATGTTCGTAACAGTATTCACATAGCTATTTACAATAGCCAAGACATGGAAATAACCTAAGTGTCTACTGGCAGATGAATGGATAAAGAAGACCTGGTTAATAAACCAGAGGAATATTACTCAGACATAAAAAAGAAGGAAACGATGCCATTTGCCGCAGCACAAATGGATCTAGAGATAATTGTACTAAGCAAAGTAAGTCAGAAAGAGAAAGACAAATACCGCATGACGTCACTTATATGGGGGAATCTCAAACACGACACAAATGAACATATCTTCAAAACAGAAACGGACTCACAGACAGAGAACAAACCTGTGGCCAGTGGAGAGGGAGTGGGGGAGGGAAGGATGCAGAATGGATAAAAAACAAGGTTTTGCTATATAACGCAAAGAACTACATTCAATATCTTGGGATAAACCATAACGGAATATGAAAAAGGATATATATATATATATACACACACACACATATATATAAAACTGAGTCACTCTGAGCCACTTTGCCGTACAGGAGAAATTAACCCAAGATTGTAAATCAATTATGCTGCTGCTAAGTCGCTTCAGTCGTGTCCGACTCTGTGCGACCCCACAGACGGCAGCCCACCAGGCTCCTCTGTCCCTGGGATTCTCCAGGCAAGAACACAGGAGTGGGTTGCCATTGCCTTTTCCAGTGCATGAAAATGAAAAGTGAACGTGAAGTCCCTCAGTCGTGTCCAACTCCTAGCGACCCCATGGACTGCAGCCTACCAGTTATACTTCAACACAAGTTTTAAAAATAAGGAAAGAAACAAATATGGCCCATTTTGCTTTCCCATCAGTTTCCTCCGTGAGGGGAGAGCATACAAGGGCAGAGGCAGTGTCTTACTCCTCTCTGTGGCCCCAGGACTAGCACAGAGCTGGGCGCGTGGCAGACATTCGGTTAACACATCTGTCACTGATGTAACACATCCGAGCCCTCAGAGGGGAGATCAGAGCCCAAAGCTCGCAAGGCACAGAGGCAGACCTGCGCCCAGCACCCTGCCTTCTCCACGACCATACCCCAGGCTCTGCAGCACCCCAGGACACTGCTTCATCAAGCAGGCAAGGCAAAGGGGTCGGAGAACAGAGATTCCACGTCTCCCGATTCTACCTTTTGGTTGTGATTTTGGCTGCAAGTCCCTGAATGCTCTCTGCACCTCAGGTACTGAGCTAAGCTCTTTATCTGGTTTAATTCAGTGCCTACAACCGCCAGGTGCAGTGAGTCTATAATGATCCCTGTTTTTCCATACGGGAAACAAGAGAGGGTAAGTAAAAGAAAATAAGACGTCGGTTCTGTCTGACTCCAGTCCTGGTCTGTGCCCAGCCTCTTAGAAACTCTATTCCTTGCCTAGTAATACAAAGACTAATGCCCACGTCAAAGAATGTGGAGAATACACTCTTTCATTCATTCATTTATTCAGGAAATTTTATTGGGTACCAACTTGGTTCCAAATACAGTTCTGGACATCAGAGAATACAGGGATGAACAAAATGAGTTCCTACCCCCAGAAACTGGAAGAGAGACAACCTGTGTAAACAGACAAATGTATAATATGAAACAATATCAGATAAAGGCCATGAAGCATGCTTTTAATGAGATAAAATAGCATTAGAGAAATTTGCATGGTATGTACACATGGGCTTCCCAGGTGGCGCAGTGGCAAAGAATCTGCCTCCCAATGCAGGAGACGCAAGAGACTCAGGTTCGATCCCTGGGTCAGGAAGGTCCCCTGGAGTAGGAACTGGCAACCCACTCCAGTATTCTTGCCCAGAAAATTCCTTGGACAGAGGAGCCTGGCTGGCTACAGTTCATGGGGTCACAGAGTCAGACACGAGTGAGCAACTGAACACACACACGTAGCATATAGGAAAAGCTTTAAAATGTTTGCTGGATATCTGAACGGACACAAGGGCACAAAATCAGTTTCCTCACTCTGAAACATCCACAGCTTCTGAGTGCCAGGCCAGGTGGGCTGGGGATGGGAGTAGGGAGCACTCAATGGGACCCTTGTCCTGAGAGGCAGGGGGTTGAGGCAGCATCCTTGGTCTCATGGAGCTCCTGCAATGAACTTGTGGCCAACACCGCCAGTAATAATAATGCCCTACCCTGAGATGACAGCCTTCAGGCTCTTCTCTCTGTCTCCACCTCTTATCCTCCAGTCTGACCCGGAAGAATCCTTGACCCCAACCAGACAAAGTCCATCCTTCATTGCCTGAGGGGGAACACACACAGGTGTAGTAAAGCAGGTCAGGTGTAGAGGGCATTAGAGAGGTGAAAATGGTGGAAAACTGTTTAGTTTTGGTTTTTTCCCCTCAAGAAAAAAGGCTTTATGTTGTGAGTTCCCAGATTTTCTATATATTGATAGTTTATCTATTTCATTTTATTTTTTTGCTATGCCTCAAGGTGTGCAGAATCCTAGTTCCCCAAACAGGGGTCGAACCTGTGCTCCTTGCAGGAAGCACAGAGTTGCAACCACTAGACCACTAGGAAAGTCCCGATATTGGTCAGTTAAAACATCATGAGCCATGACCATTTGCATCATGCAGGGTGATGCCTACAGAGGCCAGACTATCCCAGAGCTTGCCAGTGGGGTACCCAACATGTAGTAGATCATAGTGGTCATGATGATGGTGGTGACGATGATGATGATACAGAGCGTGGGACTCCTGCCAGCAACGTGCTAATACTTTACAAGTGGTTAGATGGATGTTCCTCTAACACGTATAATGATCCCTGTTTCCAAGAGGAGGAGACAGGGGTGCCGAGGAGTGAGATAGCTTTCTCAAGTCCTTACACCCAGCAGACAACGTAGCTGGTCCAAATCCTGAGATTGGTTCCTCTCCTGAGTGTCTGACCTGGGCACATTCCTACCTCTGGGATAGAGGCTGAGTACAGGTGTCCTGAGGCTGAATCAGGCAATGCCGAGAGATACAACTGCACCTGATGGGGCTGTTTCAGCCAGCCCTGGAGGCTGGGACCAAGGTCAATGATGCTGAGACTTCTTTAAGGACTGCAGGACCCTGGATGGGGTCTATGCAACCCCCGTTGTCTCTCCAAGGCAACTGAGGACTGCTCAAGCCCTCATCGGCTTTGCTAAATGCCTCACCCATTAGTTTTATTCAGAGCCCTGTATGTGTTTGAAAATATTCCTCTTCATTATTCATATTGTGCCACAAGAATGATATATTTGAAGAAATCATCATGAATAAAGTGGCCAATTTAACAGGGAGATTTACTAGGAAAATACTCAATAAAAAATAGTCAGCCACCACATTTTCTGGGAGAGGGGAAAAAAATGTTATTTGGGCCTTCAGAGCAATAGAACAATGCTCTGAGCTGTGGGATCCTGTTCAATAATGTTTCCTATAACAATTTACGGACAAAGAAAGAAAATTTTATTTTTAATAATGATAAAAGAGGAAATAAAGTGGCTTTGGTTATAATTAAATCCACTTGCAGAGAAAGAAATCTTCCTCTCTTCCCCGATCGTTCTAAAATAGTTTTGGGGAGGGTAAACACGTGGATACATTAAAAATAGAATTGCTAATAATCTTGCAAGTGAATGTTCTGGGTTTGGGAGGCCAGATGGCAGGGCGGTAAAGAGCTGAAGTTAGAAGCCCTTCTTAACTTGATTCTCACTAGCTCTGAAGTCCAGGGCAAAGTAAGTAAGTATGCCTAAACCTCCAATTTTTTTTTTTTAAACAGGGTTACTATTATACCTAGCAGAGATGACCATTTGCCCTCCAAAGTTCATGTTCTCCCTTCCAACGAACACCATTCTCACTGGGAAGAGGCCAGTACACTATAGATCAACTAGTACCAAAACAAACCAAAGCATTTGCCAGATGCTGTTGGTGTAAAAACTCCCACTTCAGAAGAGTTCAAGTTACCCACGTGACATCACTCATCGAATGTGGACTTGGGAAGAGACCCACAGAATCAGTTCTTTTCCTATTTGTTTGTTTACTTGGCTGTGTTGGGTCTTAGTTGGAGCACACGGGATCTTCTGTCTTTGTTGTGGCATGTGGGACCTTTCGATGAGGCACGCAGACTCTCAGTTGCTGCAGGTGGGATCTAGCTCCCCATCCAGGGGTCAAATTCAGGCCCCCTGCATTGGCAGCATGGCAGCTCAGCCTCTGGACCACCAGGGAAGCCCCCAGAGTCGGGTCCTGATGGCGCCACAGGTGTCCCCAGGCCACAGTTCCCAGCCAGCCTCCCTCCCTGCATCCAAGTGTGGTCGCTGGTCTGTGCCACTTCCAGGGCAAGTTCCTAAGACTTGGGCCGCCTCCTCCAGGTCCTCCTTCGGCTTTCCTCCCACTGCAGGAGGACCACAACGCGATGGGGCCCCAGGATGGGAGACGCCTGAGCTCCTGAGTCAGAGTGTGAAGGGAGCCGTCCTGCATGGAAACCACTGAACTGTTACTTGATGATCTGGAAATACCCTTTTGGGTTTTTTTGTCTAGCAGCTAATGTACTCTAACTAATGAACCAACATTTGAGGATGATAATACGTGTTGACCTCATGGAATTCTATGTAAATCACTTAACCCAAATCCAGGCTCAAGGGGACATTAAGTGTTCTCCCCATTATAGAGACAGACTCATCACTTTTCATTCTTTTGTCATCATTCTGTTCCATGGCAGTGATTTCCACCACGCTTGCCTTCTAGCTCACTTACTTGTTCTTTTGCCTCATTTATTCTCCTATAGATTCCTTCTAGTGTATTTTTCATTTCAGTTATTGTATTGTTCATCTCTGTTTGTTCTTTAAATCTTCTAGCTCTTTATTAAACATTGCTTGCATCCTCTTGGGCTGTGCCTCCATTCTTTTCCAAGATCTTGGATCATGTTTGTTATCATTACTCCGAATTCTTTTTTCAGTTAGATTGCCTCGCTCTGCTTCACTTAGTTGTTCTTCTGGGTTTTTATCTTGTTCCAAGAGATAGAATAATTAGAGTCATACATTGTTATTTAGAAAGAAACTTTACTTTTCCTGGATATAAATATGCTGCTATTGGCAGATATCTGTTTCTTAAACACCTTCATTGAACATTCTGTTAAATGCAAAGATGTATAAGTCATCTTTTCCTTCTACAAGGTACCTAAACTGCAATAAAGAGCCCCTGTACATCCATCATAGGGGGAGAGAGAAGGCACCAGAGCTCCAGTGACAGCAGGGATTTCTAGTAACCATGCAGTGGTTCCTAGGCACGTGAGGGAACGGACCCTTTGCTAAGCACCCGTCCTAGGGGCAGACTTTTCTACTGTATTCATTTTACAGAGAAAGGAAACGATCTCAGTAAATGTCAGAAGTGGAATTTGAACCCAGGAAGTCTGAGTCCAGAGCCCACACTTGGAGGCACCACACGGCCCGTGGGACAAGGGTTCCAGGAACGCACAGGGGTTACCGAGAGATGGGGTACCTTTGAAATGGTCCCTGAAGCAGGGGGGGCCTTGGGGACCCGAGAGACAGATTAGGCCATGAGAATCTGGGGGAGAAGTGGGCTCAGAATGTTAAGGGCCTCACAAGCCTGGTTAGAGAGTTTGGACTTGACTCCAAAACTCCAAGAACTTGAAAATAAATTCTAAAAAAACAGACAGAGTTTGGATGATTCGGCTTCTTCCCCGCGAACGACTACCCGGGTTTAACTCCAAGACGGAGCTTTTTCTCTGATTAGCTCGGATTCCATACACTTAGCAGTTTCTCTCCAGGACTCAGATTTATTTAAGTTCACCATTAAAATGCAAGCTGGAATCTGCTCGAACATCTCCATAGCAATGAATGTCCTCAAAACCAGCGCCAATTTTAATGATTAAATTATCCTTATTTTATTTTCGGTTCTTATATCTCGACGTTTTCCCACAACTTTATTACACTTTGACTAATTTAATTGTACTTTGCCAACACCAGTGAGGTGTGACCCTCCCCAAAGAGACCTATTCCAGCTGTGAAATAGACACAGTTAGAAGATCTCGAAACACCGTAATTGTAGCGTTATGGGGCTTCTTATCACAACAGTTTTAAATCACAAAGTATAATCTGAATTCTGCAGAAGAAAGTCTTCAGCCCAAGGAAGTTCTATACTGATGGTGTGATTGCATCAGTGCTAGAAAATGCTGCTTCAAAGAAATGGGGTTTTTTCAATATTTTGTGAAATATTTAAGGAAAATTAATACTGTTATCACTGTGGCTGTGAATAGGGCTAACTTAGGGTCCAGAAATCATTAAGTGAACCTCATGTTATAACTAACATAATACAGATCTTAGAATAACAGCCACAGAGTCAGTTCTAGTGAAGGGGATAAACCTAGAGCCTGTTATATAAAGTGAAGTAATTCAGAAAGAGAAAAACAAATATCGCATATTAATGCACATATATGGACTCTAGAAAAATGGTACTGATGAACATATTTTCAGGGAAGGAATGGAGATACAGACATAGAGAACAGACTCTTAGACACAGTGGGGGAAGAAAAGAGTGGGACAAGCAGAGAAAGTAACATAGACAAATATATGCTACCATGTGTAAAACAGATAGCTGGTGAGGAGTTTCTGTATAACGCAGGAAACCCACCCAGGCACACTGTGATGACCTAGAGGGGTGGAACAGGGGAGTGGAGGGAGGCTCGAAAGGGAGGTGCTACGTGCATAATTATGGCTGATTTGCATTGTATGGCGGAAACTATCACAACATTGTAAAGCAATTTTCCTCCAATTAAAAAATAGGTTTAAAAAAATAAAACAACAGCCCCAGATGGGCCTGTGCCATCAATGGGCAACAGCTTTCCCAATACTCAGAGAAGTTTTGACCCACTCCCAACCTAGGCGAGGTCAGAAGCCTGCCTCAGTGGAGGCTCAGAAACTCTTGGGAAAAGATTTTTAAACTTACTTTATTCATCTGTTCAAAACTTTCTGACCTGACCAAGCTGTCTCTCGTTGACTCCTTTAGGTAGTGGTGTAGACATCACCTCCTCCAGGAAGCCTTCCATGCACTCTGCCCCTGAATCACAAGCTCTGGGTTCCCAGCATACTTCTGGATCATAGTGTTCTCACCGGGAATATCCTAGAGTGCCTATTTTCTTTCCCTCTCACCAAGGACTCTGTGGGGGTGAGCCTGAAGCTCGGGTCAATAAGTGTTGGGCAGATGTAACTCCTCCTCAGGCCCTGGTTCCCAAGAGTCTCAGGTTCAGAGGAACTCCAGCCAGAGTCCCTGGATAAGGGGATGATATTGGAAGCCCACTAATCTCTCTTGCTGCTAACCCCCCAGACTGGTTCCACATCTCCTTTCTTCTCTCTACAGGTTATAGAGGAATCAGCCACATTTCCGTTTTGGGAGTGGGGATGGGGAGGGCAAGTTCACTGGAGGTTTCTACATTTGCTCAGTTCAGAGACAATTTCCTCGTAACCAGCTCACCCACTATATTTAGGTGGGTGCCCCACGCCACCACCTTCCCCCAACAGAGGGAGGAAAAATGCAGAAAGGAAGACGATATCCGCCTAAAGAATGTGTGGCTCCTTCCACCCCAAGAAGTCCTCTCTTCCTGGGCCTGTTTTGCTGCTGGAAGGAAAGAATGAAGACCTTTCCCCAAAATAAATAAATTCCCTGGAAAAGGGACTAGCACTTCCCATAATCCGGCCTTCTCATTCAATTACTCAGTCCATAGTCATTTGCTAAAATTTCACTAACCATCCTCCGGAAAAGGTAAGATTCTCTTATCTTTTAATATATCACAGACATCGAATCCTGAAGAGCCAAGGGGAAAATAAGAGATTAAACACAGGACTTACCCTGACCCACAGCCAGGTACTGTCCTAGTATCTGTCTTGATTTACCTTGCCAACTTCCTATGAGGTGACACCTTTGTTACTACATTTTCCAGATGAAGCAACTAAGGCAGAAACCCATTAGGTAGCTTGTCCAAAGTCTCATCACTGCCAAGTGGCAGCTCCAGGATTCAAGTCCAGGAAGCCTAGGTTCTGAACCACTCCTTTGAGTAAAAACCACCATCCATCATGATACAGTGGGCTTACTGCTCCAGTGACATTTACTTAAATATTAATTCTACAGGTGTACCCACACAATAAAAGGAGCAAATTGCAATATATGTAGCGGTGGAAAGAGCAAGAAAGTTTTCTCAGAAAGACAAATCAGTTTACTGAGGTTTTGAAGGATGAATAGGAGTTGGTCTGGGCAAGAAGTGGAGGAAAGGGCATTCTATGCTTGAAGACCAGAGTAATATGTTACATGGCTGATGTGTGGGGGATGGACGGAGCAAGGGAATGTACAAAAAGGAGATGTTAAAGAGGTAACTTGTGGTTAGACTCAGAAGAGCGTTGCATAAAATAAGATGCAAATAATTCTACTAAACTTAATAAGAAATGATAACAACTGTTATTTGGGTTTTTACCTTATTTCCTTTCCTTTCCTACCCCCTTCTTGTAAGCATTAAAGAAAGAACTCTGGAGAGCTACAGGGTTTTGGCAGGTCCATTCAGATAGCCTTCACTGTGGACCTGTAAGGAGTGAGCAAGCAGTAGGCATGACTCTGCTTCCAGGAGCCCACAGACTAGACAGGGAGGTCTCCAAGGCCATGAGCCCCCACTGCACAGTGGGGACAGACACGGGGGGGATTTGGCTTCACACAAGGGCCCAGTCTCCCCATTGTTTATAATTAGAGAATCGCAGAAGTTCACATAATCTGTAACCTGAAAGATGAACCTTGAAATAGCAGAGCATTATTCCTCCACAAGATTATTTTTAAAATGTACTCATCAGATGTATTTATACCCTGCATCCTTCAATTAAAAAAAAAAAAAAACGATTTGAGGACAGCCAACATGAAACAAGATGAGTAAAATAGGAAAAGAAATAAGAAAAAGTGATGTTAACAAACAAGGGTCAGCACAATGGCCATGACTGAGTTTAGATCCTGGCTGTGAGTTTCTTAGTGGCTAAAGTAAGGAAGGAAACTCCGTCTTTCCTTCCTTAATAATACGGATTGTCCAAAAGCACTGAATGATGCCAGAACCCCAGTGGAGATAGAGTTAACTTTGAAGGAAATATCTTGAGCTAGATGTTCATAGGGAACACAGAAATAGCATCATATGGTTTACAGGAACCATAGGTGAAAGTCAAAGACACGACATGTAAAGCAATGCGCAGCAGAAAGGGGGTGTGGTCCGCTTTCGGAAACGTCCTGGGATGCTAGTTTCACCCTGCATTTGTGCACCCCCCCAGGTGGCTCAGGGGTAACAAATCCACCTGCCAACGCAGGAGATGCAGGAGATGCAGTTTCGAACCCTGGGTCAGGAAGATTCCCTGGAGGAGGAAAATGGCAATTCACTCCAATATTCTTTACTGGAAAATCCCACGGACAGAGGAGTCTAGCGGGCTATAGAGTCCATGGGATCGCAAAGAGTGGGCCATGACAGCACTCACACAAAGCCACTAACTTTTCCGTTCAACGCCCTATTGTCTTCTCAGCTCAAAGGAAGGGTGGGGGAGCTGGCCACAGTAGGAAAAAGATTCTTCAGAGAGGTATCACGTGAGCTGATGCTTAAGAAAGAGGCAGAAGAGAGCACAAAGGCACCAAAGAATGTGAGGACTTCTCAGGCCCAGGGGATGGGGTTGGGGGAAAGCAGGGTGATCCCAGGATTCAGCTATGAATGTGGGCAGCACCTGAGCCTCTTATGTGAAAATCGCTGCAGGACAGATCCAGAAGGTTGACCTCAGTCGCGGCTCTGATCCCAGCTCATAGAGGGACATCAACCTCTTTTGCTAACTCCTTCAACTACAAGAAGACAGAGTTTGACCCTAGAAGATCTGTATCTTTCTCTTCCAGCAAGAAAATGGTAATTCCTCAAGCCAAAGGCCAGAATTTTTTGTGCCAGAGATGAATAAATGTTTCTTGGTGTTTAACAGGATCACAGGAGTTAAGTTTGGCAGCCTGGGGTTGGCTCCACCCAGCCTTTCTTTTCAAAGCCGGTAACAGCTTCAGTGAGGTTTTGCTTTCCATGTTGAATTTTATGTGTGGATGTGCTCAGTCGTATCTAACTCTTTGCAACCCTGAACTGTAGCCCGCCTATCAGGCTTCTCTATCCATGGAATTTTCCAGGCAAGAATACTGGAGTGGATTGCCATATCTTCCTCCAGGGGAATCTTCCTGACCCAGGGATCGAACCCACATCTCCTACATTGGCAGGTGGATTCTTCATCTCTGAGCCACCTGGGAAGCTCATTAGATTTTAATACCCAACGACCAAATCCTTAGAGATAAACAGTCCAGGAACCAAAATATAAGTTTTACATGCTCATGGGGTGACTAAATATTGACTCAAACCCATGTGTAATTACACTGTCCTCTGCTCTCAGAGCCATCTATCTTCCTAACAAGATAATTTGATCAGTTACCAATTAGGAGTTTTCCAGCTGTCCATTTAGGGACTCAGTGACCGGAAGTGCAGTCAGACGAACACAGCCAGTTTGCCTTGCTCCTGATTCAGTAAAGACTCTAACAGCCGTTGAAATTTCACTTTGGTTCCATAGAGTCATGAAGACATCAGTGCATTTTCTGCACAGGGAAGTTTTGGCAAAAGCAAGATAAAGATTCTCGTAGCATCGTTGGTTGGGGTTCCCTGGTAGCTCAGCTGGTAAAGAATTTGCCTGCAACGCAGGAGACCCCAGTTCAATTCCTGGGTTGGGAAGATCCCTTGGAGAAGGGATAGGGTACCCATTCCAGTATTTGTGGGCTTCCCTGATAGCTCAGATGGTAAAGAATTGGTCTGCAATGCAGGAGACCTGGGTTGATTCCTGGGTCGGGAAGATCCCCTGGAGAAGGGCATGGCAACCCACTCCAGTATTCTTGCCTCGAGAATCCTCACGGACAGAGGAGCCTGAGGGACTACAGCCCAGGGCGTCGTGAACCATGTGGTCGGAAAGAGTCGGTCACAACTGAGCAGTGAAGCAGAGCGCAGCGCATCACTGGTCACGTGGTCAATGCTGAGAAGGGATGTGTGCGAAGCTCCTGACCCACAGTGAGCATTCAATGAATAACACTTTCCTCATACCAGGGTTATTATTATTCAATCTCTCAGGTGTACCCCCTGGTCTAACAACTTTGTGTTTTAATCAATATTTTTTTAATAAAAGAAGGTGAGAGAATTTCAGCATCAATAGCATCTGAAAATAAATGCCTCTTGTGCCATGACCCAGGGTCTCCAGTCCACACCAGAGCTCCCACTGGGGATACAGACTCACCTTTGCAGTTCGACCCTGAGGGTGCTGACCTACTGTGCATCCTCGGCCTCTGCTGACAGCGATGGGCTCTGAGTGGCATTCAGACCTTGCTTCTGAGGCCCTGATGCTTTTGACACTTGGAAGAGATAACAAATGGGAAGCTGTGATCCTGGGGATTAAAGGCCTTCATTTCAGCCTTCTCCAGACTGCCCCCCCTCCCGACTCGCAGCCTCCACCCACAGTTTGCATGTGAATGTCCTTGGGGTGTCCCGTGTGTTCACTGGGCTTCCCAGTTGGCCCTAGTGGTGAAGAACCCACCTGCCAATGCAGGAGACACAAGAGGCCTGGGTTCAATCCCTGGGTCAGGAAGATCCTTTGGAGGAGGAAATGGCAACCCACTCCTGTATTTTTGCCTGAAAAATCCCATGGACAGAGGAGCCTGATGGACTACAGTCCATGGGGTCGCAAAGAGTCAGACACAACTGAGTCACTAACACTAAATAAAGAAGCCCCCACAGGAAAGGAATCCTGGGCTCCCCGAGGGTCTCCAAGACCACCAGCCCTGGGTTAACCCCGCAACCCTCAGCAGCTGGGTCTGACATCCTGTGCAAGGTCACAGCTGCTGTAGCATCACCTTCACATCCTTGGCCTCGTGGGTGTGGGGTCGGTGTGCCTGGTCCTTGCTTTGGCCGATGAGCTTTTTCCTCTTACTCTGTAATTTTTATAAGATGTGTATTTTTTGCCTAAAAGTTATTTTGTTGAATTTTTTAAATCAATTTTTAGTGGAATACGGGCTTCCCTTATGGCTCAGCTGGTAAAGAATCTGCCTGCAATGTGGGAGATCTAGGTTTGATCCCTGAGTTGGGAAGATCCCCTGGAGAAGGAAAAGGCTACCCATGCTAGTATTCTGGCCTGGAGAATTCCCTGGACTGTATGGTCCATGGGGTCGCAAAGAGTTGTGTTAGTTTCCCATTCTGTTGGATATTTCAAGTAATATTGTATCACACATGTTTTACCAAGTTACTCATTCATTCCTTGATTCACCCATTGGTTTGTTCATTCCCTCTATCAGTTGTCTACCAATGGGCAAACCCATAGTTCTGAGACACAGTGATGGATGAAGCAGGTCTCTGGCCCCAGGATGCTGAAAGTCTCGTGAGAGATGCAGACACAACACCTATGGGATCACACAGTGGCAACAGCTCTGACGGTAAGAGACAGAAGAGCCCCGAAGGCATGCAGAGGCCCGCCAACCCCTGGGCGGGCTGGAGAGAGCCGGACTGGGGTGGGGCCAGGTGAGAAAGCCTTGCTAGAAGGGAGGGCATCTCAGCGGAGCCTTTGAAGGATGAGTAAGAGCTCTCCAGGTGAGGTGTTCCTAACGACTGTAACATCACCTTCTGGCATAGGTGACGTGATCCACGTGGCCTCTCCCAAAGATGGTTCCACCTCTCCGAGTGGGAGTTGGTGCTGTGGCCTGAGCGGTTGCTGTAACCAAACAGGGATGAACTGATCCAAGTGAGACTCGCTGAAAGCATATTTGATTAAAGCCAAAGAGGCTCTGAATTGCCTCCGGGGCAGGTGGGAGGGGGGGACTTTGGGTGACCATCGGCTGGGAAGAAGGGCAAGGGGTTGGTTTTAAAGCTGAAGCACCATCGTAGGCTTCCATTACCAAGCACATTGTGCTCTTACACGTTTATCTGGGGGTGGCTTGGGGATGTGGTGTTGAGAGAGGTTTTGGAGGAAGGGCCTTCAGGTCCTCTAAGCCATGTCTTCTATTGAAATCAATTCTGCCATCATCACCAAAAACATAACCCAGGTCCTTTGCACCTGAAGAGTTACCCATTAGGACAAAAACCCATGAAACAGAGCATGTCCTCCTGATGGGCTTATCAGAAAAAATGCAAGAGGCCGTTTCAATTTAAATTCCAAATTTAATGACACAATATTAAATATTTATGTTTATGGTGTGTCGCCAATGTTGCATTATTCGTTGTGTATCTGAAACTCAAATTTAACTAGGGTTCAATGTTTTGTTTATTTGCTAAGTCTAGCCACTAGACCATGGAATATTTTTTGTCCCAGTCTGCCACCCTTTCCCCCACTAGAAGGCGTGGCTTTCTGTCCAGGGGGCGTGCCTCCACCTCCAACTCAACCATCATCAACATGAGACGTTTTCTGGCTGAAGTGCACTGGGAAGCCACTCAGAGGTGGCACTTCCACGGAGCGTGGGTCCTTCTGGGGGCTTTCATGCCCCTTGATAGCACTGGAGAGTTGGGTGAGAGGCCTCCTCACTTTGGGGATTGTTTCATCAATAACGCCTAGACAAAAAAGTGGGGGTTCAGGGGGATGGGGGTAGAATTTGCAAAAGGAATTTGGAAAGAGATAAAATGTCAGTAGTAGTTCTACTGCAATCCACTGTGACCCAGAAGCTGATGCAGCATGTCCAGCCATCCTGCTCCACCACCGACCTGCAGATGAGCCCAAGAAGAAAGCGAAGCACAGGAAATATTCACCCACCTCCCTGCCTCCCGAGATTCCAGTCCCTGACCCATCACTGCTATGTGACTGCCTTCTGCGGTCCACTCACTGCCGGGGACCAGGTCCTCCTCCGCCGGAGAAGCTGACTTCAGACAACACGGACCGGCCCCCACTCTCTCCCTGAGGGCAGGCGCAGTTAATCTCCTTTCCCAGCGCAGCAGCTAACACGGTTAAAGCGCGCACTCGGGCCAGTGGGGTCCGTCCTCTCCCGGCAGGCCATGCCTCACAGGGGGCCCGGCACATAGTATGTGCTCAATAAATCTTCCCTCCATCCGAACCTGAAAGAAGTGCCGGTCTCTGCTGTCTGCGCTGCTCTGATTATAGGGATAAATAAATGGGCTTTTCTGCAACAGCAGACACCATTCACTGCTAAATTCACTTTGATGCACAAGGAAAAAAAAGACCCTCTGCATCCCCTATCGCCACTGAGGAAAGAGATAAGGCTTATACTTAGAATGAATTCCGGCTTATATTTATGTAGAGAAGTAATCAGACCATCAAAGCAGAACAAGAAAGTGAAAGGGTGTTAAGACAAATGAATTTAAAAGCACACAATACCCTGTCCCTGATTTGCTTTCCCAGGCAATGAAATATTTCAGAAGATTAAAAATGGTTATGTAACACCCAGAATCCACATTGTCAAAAAGATTTGTAACTCAATGTTTTCCTACCTAGGTACCAAATGAAAGAGTTTCATCTAGGTTTTGATCATGGCAATTTTTTTTCAAGATATAAAATATATTGAAATATTTAAATTGCTTGTCAAATGTAAACTCGCCCGTGTCCTGACACTTTTAAAATATAACGTGGCTTCAGACATCACTTCTCCTGATAGGATTTTTTAAGTTGTTTTATAATGCATTAACAGCGAAGCTCAGACTCCAAAAGACTACTGTATTTGTAATATTCACTTTTTTTTTCCCTCATCCCCTGTAATTTCCAGAATGTAATTCTGCCCCCAGCTGGTTAAAACATCGCTGACATCAGAGAGAAATGGGGAACTCTTCAACATCGCTGCTCATCAGAACAGACGCTAGGGGAGGGTGAGTGCGTTTTGCTGGCAAAACTAACAGGTGCCTTGGGGAGTGAGTGTCCCCAGCGCAGGAGGGTTTTGTTTGTTGGTTCGAGGCGAATCCACGGTGTTTCTCTTTGCACGAGCAAGAGAACTTGAAAAAAAAAAAAAAAAGGAGTGTGCATTTCAGAAAGACCCAGTTTGCGATTTCTGCTCAAGAGCTTACCATTAATGAGGTATCGATCGCCCGGCTATGATAATTGTCACTCGACATCAAGCAGGACGGAAAGTTAATAAAGATGAAGCTCAACATCGTGGCCGGCGTCCAAAGGCACGCCGAGGAACTCGGATTTGTTTTCTTAGTGTGTGTGTTTTCGCCTTTTCCATTAAGTTTTCTACAATTTATTCTGGCTTGCTCGAGTCGCTGGGCGAGTGCACGACCGGCATTCCCAGTTGGCACCGAGGTGCCCGCACGCCCGGAGGGGCCTCCTGCCCTTCCAGGCCCCGAGAGCAGCCAGGACGGGGCCAGAGGCCCGGTGACGGCTGAGCCCACCCGCGATCTTGAGGGCTACTCCTTGCGTTTATAAAGGCTGCACCTTTGACCCTCCTGGACTGTCAGGCGCATCCCCAGCGGAGGCAGGGACAAGAAGGGGATGTTCAGTTGCTTGTCTGACAAGGGCCTAGGAAAGAAGTCAGGAAGTGACCTGGAGTCTAAGTTGGTGATACCCGGGCTCCCAGTGAGAAACTAGAGACCTAAGAAATGCCAGAGGGTTTTAGGCAGAGTGACTATTTGAAGCAGCAGAATCCTGGCATTCCTGACCTGTCACCTGGCTGCAGGTGACCTAGCTGCACGGGGTCCTGGGTGGGTGCAAAGGACTGAGGCTGGGCTCTGGGGCCACTCTGGGGGCCATTTGACTCCTCAGCACCTCCTTTTACCATTTGTGAAATGTGCACGCGTCGGGATTCAAAAGATAGATAGTACATCTGAAACTGCTGCCACACTTTTTAGCTCAGTGAATTTGAACGTCCTGTCTTTTCCTGGGATTTAAAACCAGAATTGGCAAACATTTTCTGTAAAAACCCATATATTGAATATGTTAGGTTTTGCAGGCCAAGTGGCAAAATCTAAGATATCATGTAGGTACCTACATAACATGAGAAGAAAAACTTTTTCCGCAAATTTTTGTTGATGAAATTAAAATCTAATAACTGAGTGTAAATTTTTATAACCCAGGTCTACACATGAGCAGAATGGACTTCTCTCTTTTTTTGAGATGACGTTTGATTTGTGTGTGTGGTGTTGCTTCACTAGCGTCCAATTCTTTGAGACATTATAGACTGTAGGTCGCCAGTCTCCTCTGTGCATAGCGTTCTCCAGATAAGAATACTGGAGAGGGTTGTCATTTTCTACTCCAGGGGATCTTCCTGACCCAGGGATGGAACTCATGTCTGTCTCTTGCATTGGCAGGTGGGTTCTTTACTATTAGCTCCTGGGATGCCCAACATTTGATTTAACTGATGGTAAAATTGGTGTTTCCTACCCCCCACATCAACTGCAAATGTTCACTGTGAAAACCACTCTTAGCTTGCAGGCCACAGGCTGGCTTTGACCACAGGCAGTGGTTTGCCCACCCCAGGTTAAAGACACCTGCAAGCTCATACAGCCAGCCTCTCTTGCTCATCTCTGCCCATGTTCTCTGATGCCTCAGGCTCCATAATCAAACAACTCAGCTCCCTTCTTTCTCAAAACCTTGTCCTATGTCACCTCCTCTGGGAAGCCTTCCTTGATCACACCTTGCCCATGGTAGGTGGTAGAATGAATGTCCCCCTATTCATAACACAGCCTCCCATGGTGGTCTGTGGAGAGACAGGGAGCACCTTAAGCATAAGCCCAAATTTCTTATTCAGCTTATTCAGGACATGAATCCCCAACTTCTAAAGAGTTGAAGGTCTGTCCTTGGGGAGGAAGGAAGGAAGGAAGTCTGGATCAAGCCTGGGGCAAGAACCCTGCCTCCTCCCAGCTCTGCTGACCAGTAACAATAATAATTAGCATGACCTCGTGTTCAAGGTGAAGTAGGCACTTTATTGTATTACTTCATTTAATCCTCACACAGAACATGAGGTAGACGCTGTCATCTTTCCATTTTACAGGTGAGGAAAATCGAGGTCCAATTGTGCATGTCCCATGGTTAGTGTGTAATGGAGCTGGGATCCAGACCTCTGGGCGCCTCGCTCTTCAGCTCACCATTCGATGGCCACGGCCTCACCTGGTTCAAGGGCAGCTCCTCACCCAATGCCCTGTCCCATCTCAGCGGTTTAGCTTCCCAGTAATTCAGAACTCCCAGTAGAACAGAACTCCTGATCTCCAAACAAAAGGCACATATAAGATAAAACCAAGACTCGTTCAGACTCTCCATCCCAGTGAATGGCAACTAAAGACAGAAGAACCCTTGGTGTCATCTTTCATTCATCTCATTGTCCCCCATGCCCCTGGTCCAACTGCCCAGCGAAGCCTTGGCTCTGCTACCAACACGAATCCAAATCTGACATCTTCTCGCCGTCTCCTCTGCTGTCCCCTTGCTTGTGGCCGCCTGGACCACGGCAGCCGCACCCTGCCTCGTCGTCCCCTCCACTGATTTCACTCAGCAACCAGGTGATGTCTTGCCTCACCTGCCGAGAGAGAACGTCAAATCCTTAGAGCGGCCTCTAAGACAGGACTCATCTGGTTCCTCAACCTCACCGTCATCATCCTTCCCTGCTCTGCCCTTTATCCTGCCTGTTCCAGCCGCTCTGGCTTCTTTGCTGACCTTGAACACACCAAACAAGCCTCTGCCCCAGGTCCCTGCGTTCGGTATACTCTCTGCCTGGAACACCCATCGTTCACACGGCTGGACACGTGCTGCCTCATTTCCTTCTGAGCTCTACCCAAATGCCACCTTTCCAGAGAAGCCCCTGATAAAATGTCATGTTCAAAACCATACTCCAGGGACTTCCCTGGTAATCTAGAGGCTAAGATTCCATGCTCCCAATGCAGGAGGCCCGAGTTCGATCTCTAGTTGAGGAACTAGATCTCACATGCTGCAACTAAGACCTGGTAAAGTGAAAGAAAATGAAGTCGCTCAGTCATGTCCGACTCTTTGCGACCCCATGGACTGTAGCCAAACAGGCTCCTCCATCCATGGAATTTTCCAGGCAAGAGTACTGAAGTGGGTTGCCGTTTCCTTCTCTAGGGGATCTTCCTGACCCAGGGATCAAACCCGGGTCTCCCGCATTGTAGGCAGACACTTTACTGTCTGAGCCACCAGGGAAGCCCCAGTTCTCTTTACCTGGTTTTATTTTTCTCCATGATTTCATGATCACTTGCCATACTATACGTATGTCCATCTGTTAATTTCTGATCTTCTCCCACTGGAGAGGGCAGGGAATTTCTCTGGCATTGATGTCATGATTAGAACAGTGCCTGGCACAGAGTGGGAGCTCTAGAAATGTTTGTTGAAGGAAGGAAAAGAAAGGGAAAGAAAAAGAAAGAAACTGGACCACTCACCAGCCTACAAGCAGACCCTCCTTCTTTCTTCCAAGCACTGTGTATGTGTTAAGTCATGTCTGACTCTTTGTGGCCCTAAGAACTGTAACCCGCCAGGCTCCTCTGTCCAGGCGATTTTCCAGGCAAGAATACCGAAGTGGGTTGATGTTTCCTTCTCCAGGGGATCTTCCCGGCCCAGGGATCGAACCCACGTCTCTTGACCCTCCTGCATTAGCAGGTGGGTTCTTTATCACTGATGGCCACCTGGGAGCCCATTGCACTTCCATGCACTGGTAAATGCCAAATGCCAGCTTCTCTGCCCAAAAGCCCCCTCTCATGATTTTCTCCGCCTGATGACATCTGTCTTCAGAGGCAACATCAGCTCCTCTGCAAGCCGCAGCTCTTGGTGCTCCGGCAGGGGGCCAGGGGGTGGGGGTAGGGGGCGGGGGGTGGGGGAGTGGAATCTGCTCCAGCCTCTTTCCTGCTGGGTCACTGTAGCAGCCAAGGTCCCGGCAAGAAAAAGAACTCACCAGTGAAGATGAGCCTTTAGTGGAGAGACTCCTCACAGAAGTGAGGGTGTAAAGAGAGTAAGCAAGAGATGGTGCCGAACTGTCCGCATTCCTGAACTGGAGGGACAAGGCAGAAAAATCAAGGTAACGATGTGAGTGGAGACGCTGGGTGGGAGCTGAGTTGTGGAGGTTGCAGCTCTCTCCCGAGATGCAGAGATGGAAGGAGGGGAGAGAAACATCTAACCTTCCCTCCTGCCCATCCATCTTCTCCCAGTACCTTGCACTGACCCACTCCACTGGAACTGACTGGCAAGAGAGCCTGTGTGGGAGTGAAAGGCAATGAGGTCAAGCTTCCAAAGGTGTGAATAGCATGTACAAAGGCCCTGTGGTTGGAGGAGCAAGGGGAACCAAAAAAAAGCCAGTGGAGCTGGCCCAGGGAAGTGGGACACCATGAGAGGACACCAGGCCACGTGGGCCTTACAGGCACCTGGCCCACCTCCCGGGTTGCCTGGGGGATGTCCTCAATGACACCGCCACCCCAGAGGTGGAATTAGCGACAAACCACACCTCAACCTGCTTCAGTCTCCCAAAGGGCCCTGGTTTGGGCAATAACTGGTCTGGTCTGCCTTCTGGGGGCAGGCCCACGAGTCCTGACCTCACCCCAGGTGCAGTGGGGACCCCCAAAGGGCTGACGGGCTGTGAGCCCTGCTCTCACTCTGGCCCAGACTTCCTTTCATCAAGAGCAGACAGATTGCAGTGAAGCAAATAGGTTTTAGGAGCTATGGGATCAGGACTGAAAAAGATGCTACTGAGTGACTTCCCTTGTGGTCCAGTGGCTGAGACTCCATGCTCCCAATGAAGGGCACCTGGGTTTGATCCCTGGTCTGGGAAAATCTATGACAAACCTAGACAGCGTAGTAGAAAGCAGAGACATCACTTTGCCAACAAAGGTCTATATAGTCAAGTGTTAGTTGCACAATCGTGTCAACTCTTTGCAACCCCATGGACTGTAGCCTGTCAGGCTCCTCTGTCCATGGGATTCTCCAGGCAAAAATACTGGAGTGGGTTGCCATTTCCTTCTCCAGAAGATCTTCAATCTTCTCCAGGGATTGAACCCGGGTCTCCCACATTTCAGGCAGATTCTTTACCATCTGAGATACCTGGGAAGCCCCCCAAACACTCAAAGCTATGGTTTTTCCAGTAGTCATGTACAGATGTGATAGTTGGATCATAAAGAAGGCTGAGTGCCGAAGAATCGATGCTTTTAAATTGCGGTGCTGGAGACTTTTGAGAGTCCCTTGGACAGCAAGAAAATCAAACCAGTCAATCCTAAAAAAAAATCTGTTCTGAATATTCATTGGAAGGACTGATGAAGCTGAAATTCCAGACTTTGGCCACCTGATACAAAGAAGCAACACATTGGAAAAGGCTGAAGCATTTTCCAAACTCAAACTCAAAAGGATGTGAGTTTGAGCACACTCAGGGACATAGTGAAGGACAGGGAAGCCTGGCGTGCTGCAGTCCATGGGGTCACAAAGAGTCAGACACGACTTAGTGACTGAACAACAATAGAGAATGAGATCCCACATTCCACAGCTAAGACCTGGCACAGCCAAATAAATACATACATAAATGAAGAAATATTTAAGATGTTATTGGAGCCATCCACACCACCCTCCAAAATCACTGTACCCACCTTTAGCCACTCATGGGCTCCAGGACAAAATCCAGACGCCCCTCTCTTGTCACCTGATATGCCCCCTTCCACCTTTGGCTTCTGCCAGCCCTACCCAGCCAGGCACCACTGAAATTCTCTGATGTGGTCAAATTCTGTGATGCACACAAGTGTCCGTGCGTGCTGTTCCCACCAGCTGGACCGCCCTCCTCCTCTGCCCTGCAGCAGAGTCCCAGGCTTCCAGTAAGGTCCAGAATCTTCTGACGCATCCAGGTGCTCTCTGTAAGAACCTGCTGCCCTTATCTGTCTCTTATTTTCCCACTATTACATCGCGAACTGCATTAGCACAGAAGGTTTGCTTTTGCAAGACAACATTCAGTGTTTTTTAGGTTTCCCTTGTGGCTCAGTGGCTCTGCCTGCTATGCAGGAGACTGGAGTTCAATCCCTGGGTAGGGAAGATTCCCTGGAGAAGGAAATGGCAACCTGTTCCAGTATCCTTGCCTGGGAAACCCCTTGGACAGAGGAGCCTGGCGGGCTACAGTCCATGGGGTTGCAAAGAGTCGGAGATGACTGATCCGTCTAAGAATACAGCGTTTTCAGCCCACTGCCTGGAGGAAAGATTCTCAAGATGAGGGAAAGGAAAAAGGGGGAGAGGGAAGGGTAGGAAGAGAGGGAGAAAGAGAAATGGAAGGGAGGGAGGAAGGGAGAGGGAAGAGGTTCTAAGTGATTCGAGCTTCTTCTTTCTTTGCAGCCTACCAGGCTATCAATGAACTAGGCTCTCCACGCTAACTTCTGAGATCTGTAACTTTTCTGCACTCAGTGCTTCCTGCGTACTTCCCCTTTGGTCTGATTTTTCTACATAACACAAACTTTCAACGTCCCGCTTGGAGTTAGGTGGAAGCACACTTCACTGCAAAACTTTGCCTCACCATCTTGTTGTCTCAAACATCCTGAGGTTGTATAATAACCCAAATGTCTTTGTTCTCATGACGGGAGTATGCATCAAGAATCAAAGAAGCAGGAGGAAAAGGAACGTTCCAGGCTATTACTGTAACAATCCAATTACAATGCCTATCAAACTTAACTTCACAGGTTAGAGCTCCTAATTGCCTGACAAAAATTGACACTTCAGTCGCAACAGCCTAATATAATCAGAGGCCAAATTAAATTTGATCGTGGGCAGAAAACGATGCTATCATTCGAAGGCATGGAAACAGGAGATCAACTAGCATGATACCAGGGATCAGAAATGAAAATGATTCATTAATGGCAATGCGTTTCTGATAATGGAAATGACACAGTTCAGACGGCTTCGTAAAAACACTATTAATTAAAAAGATGATAGACCTAACAAGCCGTAGAAAGCAGAGGACTTTTTTGGGGTGTGCTGGTTAAGGTGAAGGATGATGGCGGATGAGAACAGGGAGTTGACGTACTTTTGTGAGAAGTATTTCACTGAAGCATGAGCCCAGTTTACCGGCCGTTGTTCTGTGAATCGACTTTCTCCTGGGGCCCATGTTCCAGGACCATAAAAAAACGGAATCTGTGGCCATAATACAGCTTTGCAGTGAGTGCAAATAGCACTGGCTATAAAACAGAAGGGCCCAATTCATAAAAGAAATTCACTGGGGAATTTTGCATACAGTAAAAGAGAAAGAAAAAACCTAGAGGAGACTTTGCATTGTGTGTGTGTATGCATGTGTGCCCACACACATGTAATAGGTTTTCCATCCTACAAGGTCGACATGATTTCTAGGTTAGGGGACTGAAATACACAGAAAATAAGCCAAATCTCAGAGGATATCAGGGCTTGGGGACAGAAATGTGAAGTAGCCGCTTTGGGCTAAAAAAAGAAACTCACAGGGAAATTAGACTCTGTGAAAGAGTTGTGTTTTTGCCATTCAATTTTTAACCGAAATGTACCGAGTGCCTTTAATGTGTTAGGTCTCCAACTAGGATCCAGGGTTCAGGACTGAATAGGGTGGACACTGTGCCCATTGGTGGGGAAAGTTCAGTCTGGCCAAAACGAAGGGCTTGGCGGTGTTAGAGGTGTGATGAATACAGGAAGGAATCACAGGGAGTGACGCCACCACGTGGCAGAGGGCACAACTGCATGGAAAGCCAGGAGGGCTTCTTGGAGCAAGCCACATTTCCGATGAGGCCTGAAGAAGTGGAAGACTGGTGAACGATAAGGAGTGGGAATGAGGGAAGAATTCCAGCCTTGGAACCTTCAGCTGCTTCTGTGGATACAACAGAGAGATGAGGTTCCCCCAAAACATAAATGGACCACTCAAAGTCACTCATGGGTTACCAGAGCTGGAAGGGGAAAGAAAGGGTTTGACCTGACTTGTTGCTGTAAGAATAGGAATGGGGCCAGGTGGGGTGGGGGTGGGGGGTGCGGTCCTTGGCTCCGGGTCTCTTCCTCTTAAAGGAACAGAGATCTGGCAGACGAGAGAGGACCGTTCATCCTCCACCCGGCTGATTTCAGGCATAGCCGTGTGACTTGCTTTGATCAAGGAAATGTGAGCAGAACTGGGGTCGGCTGCTTCCGAAAAGAAGCTCCAAGACCATCACACAGCTCACCAAGTCCTCTTTCCCCTCTTGTCGGAAGGACTGGAAAATCCTAGGTCCAGGGCCTCCCTTAGAATTCTGGAGACAAAGTCACATGAGAAAGAGCTGCTGCCCTCCCCCACACCTGCAGAGATGCAGCCCGAGCTGAAATCAGTCTTTGTTTCTGCAGCACACAGAGGCTTTGGGGTCAGCTGTTGGAGCAGCTGGGCCTAGTCCATCCCGACTGAGACAGCAGTCAGCCGACGAGGCCATGCTGAAGGAGCCAGTGGTGGGGTCTTCCTGGGCTCCGTCAGAACCCAGGAGCTAAAGGGGCAGGGAGTTCGGGGTCTGGAGGGGCAAGGACCCAAGTCATTGATGTTCGGAGTGGAGAGATTCTGCTTCCATATAAAGAAGAACCTCCCAAGTAGATCGCCAAGTAATCTTTGTCAAATGAGCTGCCTTAAGGGGTAGTGAGCTCCCTGCCCCTAGAGGAGATCAAAAGCAGGTTGGGTCCTGGCTGTGACTCGGCCCTCAGTACCAGGTGACATGGAGGAAGAGTCACTTAAAAGCCTAAGATTTGGTAATTGTTTGATTCTGGGTAGGAAGCAAGTGTCACCTGCCCTGGGGACCTCCAGTGAACAAAGAGTAGGGCCCTGGAGACCACACCGGTCAGTCCAATTAGATCAGGTCTGGGCCAACATGATCCAGTGACCACTGACAGTTCAGTTCAGTTTAGCTCAATTCAGTCGCTCAGACATATCCGGCTCTTTGTGACCTCACGGACCGCAGCATGCCAGGCCTCCCTGTCCATCACCAACTCCCAGAGTTTACCCAAACTCGTATCCATGGAGTTGGTAATGTCATTGAACCATCTCATCCTCTGTCATCCCCTTCTCCTCCTGCCTTCAATCTTTCCCAGCATCAGGGTCTTTTCCAAAGAATCAGTTCTTCGCATCAGGTGGCCAAAGTTTTGGAGTTTCAGCTTCAATATCAGTCTTTCCTGTATGGAGCCAGGGGGAAAAAAATCTAACATGCCTTCAAAGATGCAATATGCTCACTCTCTCTCTCTCTCTCTCCATTTCTCAAAGGGCAAGTTTTCCACCAGGAGGAAGCTGTTGAGGCTGTAATCCTCGCTGGACAGCACAGGGACACTGAATGGCCATGCAGGAGTTCCCAGAGCACAGCGGTCTCCAGGGGCCCAATGGACCGGCCCGGGGAAGCCCCGCAGCTGGATGGCAGCCTGGCCCCGCCCAGCCAGACTACTGCATCACCGGACACTTACTGATGAGCGGCTTGGAGGCCGGGATCCAGGGATCTGCCCCAGAGTGGGCTTGACAGAGCTCCTGATGGAGGATCTCATGGCTCTGCAGGCGGGTCTGATGTGGTCCATGGGGTTGGCAGGAGAAACTGGATCCCAGATGACCCCCAGCTCACAGCTGTGTGCAGAGTCCCTTGGGTAGGGTCCTGGGCTCGCCTAAGATCGGTACCTTGGCTCCTGGGAACAACCGCTGCATTCAGGGACCCCCTGGCCCACATTCCATTTCCCCACCACATCCTCCCAAAGCAGAGGCGGGGACAGAGCCTGAGCACTCATCAAACTGTGAGGTCTAACCCTCCCGGAGGCCCTGTACACATTTCACAGATGAGGAATCTGACACTCAGAGAGGTTGAGGAATTTTCCCTAAGTCCTGCAGCAGAAGGGGTGGAGCCAGAATTCAGAACCAACGGTGGCTTCATAGCTGTGCTGACCCCTGGGTGAGGGCGAGGCCAGGTATTCTGGCCTCTCACCTCCCTCTCTGCCTCCGTCTCTCATTCAGATTTACTTTCCCGTCTGTACACACACCCCTGCTCCAGCCCTGCACATCCACCCTGCTTCGTCTCCTGGCCTCTTGGTTCTGCTCCCCTGTAATTTCAGCAAATCTGGTTCTAGGCTGTTGCAGAACCTAACCCTCACCCAGTCCGCCCACAGCCTCTTAACAAAGTTCCCAACAGCTAACGGAGCCAGCATTTACATGTCTCTCCCAGATACCCAGCTGACAGGATCCGTCACCCCAAGGGAAGAAGCTCGCCTGATGAAAACAAGGCTTCCTGGACCCCTTCCTGCTCCAGCCTCTGGAAAAGCATGGATTTTTTTAGAGAAAGGTGAGGATGGGAGGCAGTGACCCCCAGTCCTGGGACACACCCCATCTAGATCTGATGGATCTGAACCTCTAGGTCCCTCATAACTCCTTTTATTCCTTCCGTGGACCCTTTGTCCTTTCATCCACACAACCAATAATTACTAAGCATTTTCTAAGACCAGGCCTTAAACTATTGGCCAAGTCATGGTGGTAAACCAGACAGGCATAGCCTTGCTCACATAGAGTTTCTGATCCCAGTGGGTAGACAGACTATAACTTCATAATAAATTACTGTTGGAGACACTTCAGGGGGATGAGCTCTCCAAATGAAATGGAACAATGATGTTCCTTGGAAGAAAAGTATGACAAACCTAGATAGCATATTAAAAAGCAGAGACATTACTTTGCCAACAAAGGTCCGTCTAGTCAAAGCTATGGTTTTTCTACTAGTCATGTATGGATCTGAGAGTTGTACCGTAAAGAAAGCTGAGCACCAAAGAATTGATGCTTTTGAACTGTGGTGTTGGAGAAGATTCTTGAGAGTCCCTTGGACTGCAAGGAGATCCAACCAGTCCATCCTAAAGGAGATCAGTCCTGGGTGTTCATTGGAAGGACTGATGCGGAAGCTGAAACGCCAATACTTTGGCCACCTGATGCGAAGAACTGACTCACTGGAAAAGACCCTGATGCTGGGAGGGATTGGGGGCAGGAGGAGAAGGGGACGGCAGAGGATGAGATGGTTGGATGGCATCACCGACTCAATGGACATGAGTTTGAACAAGCTCCAGGAGTTGGTGATGGACAGGGAAGCCTGGCGCGCTGCGGTTCATGGGGTCACAGAGAGTCGGACGCGACTGAGCGACTGAACTGAACTGCATGATGCCCTGAGAGGAACTCTCTCCCCCAGCAGACAGTGCAGCAGCTTCCATGCTGTCACAGGGGTGTCCCGCTCCATTAACATTTGAACGGAGGCCTCCGAGGTGGCTCAGCCGTAAATAAAGAATCCACCTGCCATTGCAGGAGACCCAGGAGACTGGGGTTCAATACCTGCTTTGGGAAGATCCCCTGGAGGAGGAAATGGCAACTCACTCCAGTATCTGTTGCCTGGATGATCCCACGGACAGAGAAGCCTGATGGGCTGTAGTGCATGGGGTCACAAAGAGGCAGACATGCTGAACATGCAGGCACAGACAGACAGACAGACTGAGCCGCACCCTGGGAGCAGCCAGGTCTAGACCCTGGGAGAACATTCCCGGCAGAGGCCAGAAAGGAGAGGCCTGGCTGGGCCTGAGGATCTCAGAGGTTGCCATCCTTCTTGGGTACCAGCTGGGCGGGAGCAGATAAAGAAGGATAAAGGCTTTCCCACAGCTGCCGCCGGAAGAAGGTTCTCTCCCACCCCCGCCTCTCCACCCAAACCTCGTGGCTTGAATTCTCCAACACATTCATCACAATATGCCACTGTTCTCTGGCTTATTTCTTTAAAGACAACAATATTTATTTCTTCTATTGGCTGTGCTGGGTCTGTGCTGGGTGGGCTTCTCCTTAGCTGCAGTGCCCACCAGGGCTTTTCACTGCCGTGGTTTCTCTTGTTGCAGAGCGTGGGCTCTCGGGCTCTCGGGCTCAGTAGTCGCGGCCCACGGGCTTCGTTGCTCCATGGCCGCTGGCATCTTCCTGGATCGGGGATTGAACCTGTGTCCTCTGCATTGGCAGGCAGATTCTTTAAGCCCTGGACCACCAGGGAAGTCCCCAATTTATTTCTACTTCTGGTCTCTATTTTCTCCTCTCAGTTTCCTAACCTGTAGCCATGTCTTCCCCATCTTATTCTCCATGATTCCTCTGCCTGTGAGCATTCACAGAATGGATATGTGAACAAAGGTGGAGCCCCCGCCTTCGTGAAAGCCTCTTGTCCTGGCATAGGTTTGCAGCAGCAGGCTCAGTAGCCAGGGCTAGGGAGGGAGCTGGGTGAGCATCGGGCCGCCAGGCAGCAGTCGCGCAAACAAAGGTCCTCTTTCTGTCTTTGGTTCTGCCACACTCCGAACAAAAGCAGCGTGGACGTGGTGGGTTCCATAGACAGCGATACTGGGAAAGAGCATCTCGCCCTTGTGCCTGCATTGCGTGTTCCAGGCAGAAGGGCTTCTCCAGGACCACACACCGCACAGGCTCGCAAACCCAAGGCTGGCTCTCCCAGCTGTCCCCACAAGGGTATAGAACTTGGAAACAGATGACCAGCAGCTTCCAGAAAGAGCTTGATGGTCCCACAGCCGCCCATGGCCTCACAAGGCTGGCACCGGAGCCAAGGTCCTCCTCTCACCTGCGGTTATTTGGATGACTGTGCTCAATTTCTATCGTGTGGATTACCCTTCTTGGCCCCGGAAACCTGGAGGGTAGCAACACCTGTGTTAAAATGGCAATAGTCTTGGCAGCAGACACTTCACCTTTGTGATTAAAAAAAAAAAAATTACAAGGCTGTATACCCAAATCAGGTGCTACAGAGGGTTGAACATCAAGAGTCTCAATGCACACAATCAGAGCAATTGGAAAAAGGACAAGTGGGAAGATAGTTCACTTCCTCCTATAACACAAATAAATTCTAAAAGGTATAAATAGAAAGCTGCAAAAATGTTGGTAAATATTTATGTAACCAGAGGCAAGGAAAACCTTAGCAACCATTACTATTATTATTATTTTACTATCCATAAAACCAAGGAAGAAACCGTAAGAGAAAATACTAATGTAATCTACAGGGAAAATTTTTTTAAGATTCTGGATATCAAATACAAGAATAAGATTAAAGAGTAATCTCGAACCAGGCCAAAATGTACTTGACAAAGATTTAAACAAGGAGTTAAGAGCTTTAATCGAAAAAGAGCTTTTATAAAAGATGATGACCAGCTCTCCACACACATGAAAAATGAGGCAATGACATGAACAGGCAGTTTACAAAAGGAGAAATCTAATGACTGATAATCTTTTGGGGAAAAACTATATATCATGTAATCAAAAAAATAAGAGCTAACAAAGCAATGAGATATGATGTTTCAGCTGTTCAAACTGGCAATTATTTTTTTATAATAACACTCAATATTGGTGTATACAGGGGACAATTATACATGCTACTAGGGAGATTGTAAATACTCACATGATTCTTAAAGGCCAGTTTTTCCTAAAACCTTCATTTTTATGTTCACGCCTGTGGTAAACAGAATAATAGCCATACAAAGATGTCTACATTCTAATCGTCAAAACCGTAAATATGTTACATTATCAAAAAGAGGAATTAAGGTTGCTAAATAGTTGACCTTAATATAAGAGCCATTCTGGATTAGCCCATTGGGTGAGCCCAATGTAATCACTAAAGGAAATCAACCCTGAATATTCGTTGGAAGCAGTGATGCTGAAGCTGAAGCTCCAATGGTCTGGCCGCCTGAGGTAAAGAATGAACTCATTGAGAAAGACCCCGATGCTGGGAAAGATTGAAGGCAGGAGGAGAAGAGGCCAACAGAAGATGAAATGGCTGGATGGCGTCACCGACTTGATGAACATGAGTTTGGGCAACTCCAGCAGTGAAAGACTGGGAAGCCTGGTGTGCTGCGGTCCGTGGGGTCGCAAAGAGTCGGACACGACTTAGCGACTAAACAACAACAATGAATGTAATCACAAGGTCTTTAGATGTGGAAACAGGTGACTAAGGATCAGTGTCTGAGGACAGGTCACTGAGGACAGTCACTGATGACTTGGAAGAAGGTAGCAGTCTCCAGAAGAGGCTAAAGAGGCAGGAAAGTGAATTCCCCCCTAGAACCTCCAGCAGGGACATAACCCTCCACACCCTGATTTCAGTCCAATACAATCTATTTTAAACATCTGATCTCCCTAGCTATAATATAAGTTTATGTTGTTTTCAGGCATTAAAATTATGGTAATTCATTACAGCAGCTGTAAAAACTAAAACAAGAATATCCTTCCCACCCTAAAAATTTCTGTTCTAGCAAAGTATCCTAGTACTAGAAATTTATAGAAATCTAAGATATATATTTAGAAACATAATGTATATATTTGATGATGTCTATAATGGCATAATTTATAATAGTGAATTTTTTTTTTGCCTGTGCACCACAATATGAATACATGGGATCTTAGTTCTCCAGCCAGGGATCAAACTGGTACCCCCAGCAGTGGGATCATGGAGTCTTAACCACTGGACCACCAGAGAGGTCCCAATTATAGGCTATTTTGGGATCCATTTCATTGAAGGATGTGCAACGGTTGATAAATTATGTACAACTCTAATGTGTAATACTATGAAGCCATTAAGATCACTTTATGAAAGAGCTTATTTTATGGGAAAATGTCTATGATATATTAGTTTAAAGGCTATTGTTGTTCTTGTTCAATTGCTCAGTCGTGTCCGACTCTTTATGACCCCATGGACTGCAGCACCCCAGGCTTCCCTGTTCTTCACCATATCCTGGAGCTTGCTCAAACTCACATCCATTGAGTCAGTGATACCATCCAACCATCTCATCCTCTGTCATCCCCTTCTCTTCCTGCCTTCAATCTTTCCCAGGATCAGGGTCTTTTCTAATGAGCTGGCTCTTCGCAGCAGGTAGCCAAAGTATTGGAGTTTCAGCTTCAGCATCAGTCCTTCCAATGAACACCCAGGACTGATTTCCTTTAGGATGGACTGGTTGGATCTCCTTGCAGTCCAAAGGATTCTCAAGAGTCTTCTCCAACACCACAGTTCAAGAGCCTCAATTTTTCAGCATTCAGACTTCTTTATGGTCCAACTCTCACATCCACACATAACCGTATATACAATAGCATATAATCTTTGAAAAGCTACTTGTTTTTCAAAATATCAAAATATTAGCCAAGGTCACTGGATAGTAAGCCTATGAATTACTTTTCTTTTTGTGATTTTCTGTGTTTTCCAGGGGCTTCCCTAGTGGCTGAACGGTAAAGAATTTGCCTGCCAATGTAGGGCATGCAGGTTTGAACCCTGGTCCTAGAAGATCCCCTGGAGAAAGAAATGGCTACCCACTCCAGTATTCTTGCCACGTGAACCCCATGGAAAGAGGAGCCTGGCAGGCCACAGTCCATGGGATTGCAAAGAGTCAGACATGACTTAGCGATTGAAGAGCAAACATTTTCCAAGTCTGTAGCATTAAGCCTATATTTACTTATGCCATTTGAGAAACTCCTATACAATTGCATCAGAGCTCACTCATGTAATAAAGTAACATACTGCCATTTAAAAAAAAAAGCCAAATTATAGAAGAATAGCTAATAGCTCTAGAAAGAATTAATGATCTATTACTAATCGAGAGCATTTCTATGAGAGCAAATAAATTATGATCCATATTTGGGTTAAGAAAAACAGACTTGACGGAAAACAGATTGACAAGTAATCCACTAAAATGTCAACACTGGTGGGCTTTGGAGAGATTTTTATTGTCTGTGTACGCTTTCTGTAATTAGAAGCAAACAGAGAACTTCTGTAGCGGTCGGTGTTTGGAAAAGCACCCATCACTGACCTTCTGAGCGAAGGTCTGAAAGTGACCAGCTGGTTGTCATGGCTGCCAGCTGGGTGGGGGCCTCCTTGCATCACGGGGGTAACATCGCCCTTGGGGTCCAGACGCACTAGCTCCACAGACAGCAAGTTCACAGGGTCAGAGGCACGAGTTCTGAGATCGACAGCATCTGCCTTTCACATCAGGCCCTTTCTTGGCTGGCCATTTTTCACATCCCATTCCTTCCTCAAAGGCCTGCTGGGTACTCACTCGGAAAGGCTGTGCCCCAGATTCTGCTGAAAGCTCTGCTCCTGCGTGCCTGGCTGGAAAATTCCCTCAGGAAATCCCCGACATCAATACCTTCAAGTCTCTTGGGGGCTGGTCAGGTTTCCCAGAAAAGGGTCCTCCAAACTCCCACCTAGAGGGCAGGCAGAGTCCGGGGTCCTGCTGCAGAGAAGGCTGGGTTCTCATCCTTTGCGTGGAAAACCTCACTTACCCTTTTTCTTCACAGTGTCTTCTTGGTCCTCTGACCTATGGATGCTCTGCTCATGTTTCTCAAAGACCACGAGGAACTTCCCTGTGGGCGCTGTGGATAAGAATCCGCCGGCCAGTGCAGGGGACGTGGGTTTGATCTCTGGTCTGGGAAGACGTCACGTGCTGCAGAGCACCCAAGCCCACATGCTACAGCTACTGAGTCTGTGTTCTAGGGCCTGTGTGCTGCAACTACTGAAGCCCTTGCGCCTGGAGTCCAAGCTCTGCGACAAGGGACGCCACCGCATTGAGAAGCCCGAGAACCGCAACCAGAGAGTAGCCCGCGCTCATGGCAACTAGAGAGAGCCAGCACATAGCCATGAAGACTCGGTACAGCCACAAGAATTAAAAAAAAAAAAGACAGAAAGCGCCTCTGCCCACCTCTGAAGTCCTTCCTCCATCCTCCACCAGACTGTCTTCAGCTTCTTGTCACCCTTCCCTTTCAGAGGGGGTGCCCCTAAGCCCCGGGGTCTCCAGGGATCCCACCGTCTACACCAGGCTGCTCTTGGCTTGTCCCGCCAACCACTAGCAGATTTGCAATACATATCACCATGGGCCCTCCTGCTTTCCAGATCCAACACATATGCTGTTCTCTGTCCCCCTGTTTCCCAGACCCTCATGGGTCTATATCTATTCAGACGACCATTGGTTGCTTTTTGAGTAGATCTGAGGTGGGAGAGAAGCCTGGTATGTGGACAGAAGAGCTCTGGAATTTGCTGACCTTTTCAGCGAGAGGAGCCTTGCCTTAAGTCGCACAAGGTTCTATGAGGAAAGGCCATGTGGCTATTAGAAGGGTCCAGGGTGGAGAATGAGATGGAGAAAGGATCCCGGACCAAGGACCAGCGCACGGGAGGGTGGTGAGCAGCCCAGCTCTACTAGGAAATCACAGTGAGATTGCAGAGGGCAATGCCCCAGAGACACCAGCCTGACCTGTTTTCATATACCAGACACACTGGATGTTTTCAACATCCACTTTCTTTCTGTACCAAAGCCACCCTCCTTGTCCCTGCTGGTATCAGGGGTCTGAGCTTGGAGGGTTATTTTCTGTAAATGGGCTATGACTCCCCCAGGCTCAGCCCCAGGGCAGCCAGGGCTCCAGGGGACCAAAGCGGGCAGAGGAGATAAATGGGGACTGATCTGAGGCTGAGCTGATACAAGGTCACCCATGAGGAACACGAGAGCAGCGGTGAGATTTCTGCAGCCGCATCTTTTGGACAATCACAGAGAAACCCCAAGTCTGCCTGGACCCGCTTTGGGGAGGTCAGATAAAGGGCCCCTCTGTGAGCCCCCCCAGGAAGCAGCGAGGGTGTGAGTCCCCTGAGCCCAAGCATGCTGAGATGGGGCCCCTGAGTTCATGCTCCACCTCCTGGAGACACCAAGGTCACTGATGCCCAGCAGCTGACCAAGCTCCGCTGGGACCTGGCAATCCTAGTGCAAACGCTGAGCGCTGCCACGATCACTTGGCGTGAACCCCCACTCAGGCCAGCCTGGAGACGCGCCAGGTAACCAGGGGCAACCAGAGCCTCCCCCTCAGGTCTTGAACATCCCGGAAGGTGCAGTTTTTCAGTTGAAAGTGAAAATTCACATGGATCCTCCCTTCCATCCACGGCCCCCTCCCCTGGTCACCTGGGCAAGTGTCAATAAACCTCTTAACACAGGTCTTCTAGTGCCTTCCACTCAGCGCTGGGAAGAAAATGCTAGATGCAAAGGTGATCCAGAGGAGACCCGGGTCTGCTGATAGGACGGAGCCCAGCAGCTAGGTTCAGAATGTCCCTTGTGCTAAGGTGTCGTCGCCGGAAATGCCACTCACAGACACCCACAGCAAAATCAGGGCTTCTTCTCACTTGGACCTAAAGGATGTCCTGGAAAGTTCTGTGGGCAAGTCTGAAAGTGAGCATCTTCTCCAGTGTTACTGAGCATGGAGGCCGTTTTCCTTCGCAAGGCACTCTTCCCAGCTCATCCCGGGCCTGCGATAAGCAGGATGGAGGGTCTAAAGCCTCGGAAACTCTCACTAAAGCTACAGTGTTTCAGGCCAACCCACACTCCCAGCAGCCTGCACAGCTGCCTTTGCATAGCTAAATATGGAGCCTCGGATGTTCACTCATGATGTGACCTCAGTTCTGGAAAATAAACCCTCACATGCCAGACCTTTGGGAAAATGCAGTGCTAAAGATGCCTGATTTCTTCAAATTTTGTTTTCCACTTCTTAATCTTCATTCCCCATCTGCAGTTGGGAAATTCTAGATCTATTAGAATTGGCTTCTTCTTATTGCTAAAAAGAGATTCTGTTTCAAGGACCAAACAGAGAACTCAAGGAGAGAAATGTTTTGGATTTTCAGAGCACTCACTTTAACTTCCACAGGCTGTTTCATAAAGTGCGTGCATGCTAAGTTGCTTCAGTCATTTCTGGCTCTTTGGGACCCTATGGGCTGTAGCCCACCAGGCCCCTCTGTCCACAAGATTTTCCAGACAAGAATACTGGAGTGGCTTGCCATGCCCTCCTCCAAGGGATCTTTCTGACCCAGGGATCGAACCTGCATCTCTTATGTCTCCTACATTAGCATGTGGGTTCCTTACCACTAGCACTACCTGGGAAGCCCATGATGAAAGTACTTCTTTAAAAAGAATAAAACAATGTAGTATCTTGGTGCATCAGAGAACATACCGCAGCACCAGCTTAGGACATTCTGCCAGCATGGAGGGTATTCCTCCTGCCACAATCTCTGCTTGGCAAACTTCTATTCATCCCTCCAAACCCTAACTCCAATGCCCTGCCACCTGTGGAAAATTTCCGATCACCCTGTCCCTCTTTATCTCCGGAAGCAATTAAGCGCTTTTTATCTGATGCAATCCACATCTCTTAGTCTATAATTCTATGTTTATCATTTTAGTCTGTATTTTTATCTGCTAGGTATAAAAATCCACATCTATAAATGTCTGTCAGTTCACTGTGGTTGTGAAAAATTGTTAGTTCAAATGCTGCCCCTGAGAATACTTCCAGACTCCCTGAGCAGCAGGAAAATTTCCAGATATTTAGACTCTCTCCCTCACTCCCGCTTTCTCCCACTGCATAGACCTTAGCATATGACCAAACACCAAAAGGCAATGAAAGAAAAAGTCTTTGTAAACCTGTCCTAAGAGGAAATGAAGAACACACTTGTGTTCTTCCCTCTTAGCAAACGGGCTTTAAGAACCTCTTGTATCTTAGAGGTTCTTAAAGCTGTATCTTACACAGAATGTTCTGCAGTATACATCCCAAATGTGGCCTGGTCCATGGAGCTCTGACCCCAGCCAGGGAAGCCCTAACATCCAGAGTCTGGGGAGAGGATGGGACTGCAGGCTCTTCAGCCAGAATGCTGAGGTTCAAATCACTTCCAAGCTTAACTCAGCCTCACAAAGAATCAATTTTGCCATCTGTGAAATGGGACAGTAACAGTACAGAATTTACAAGATTTAAGAGACAACTGAGATAATGTGTAAAGAGTTGAGAACAGAGTCTCATAGTGGGAGCTTGATAATGCTCATTACTTTGATTTTTATTGTATATATTATGGGAAGCGTCAGTGTTCAGGCTATCTCCTCTCTTCCTCCAGCTCTTAGAACAAAGTGCGATTTTGCAGGATCCCACGAAGGCCAGCTTTCCCGTGTGTCCTTTAAGGTCCTCTACTGTTTCTCTCCTGTCACGAGGTCCCATGAGATGAGACTGTCAGCCAGTCATCCTGCTTAGAGAAGGAGAATAAGCACCTTCACCTATATTTCATCCTCTGCTACTCACGTCTCTTCACTCTCTGCCTTCTCTCTGGGGTCTTCAGTGTAGAAACAGTGGAGATAAGAGAGAAAGTAATTTGGAATGGGCGAGTCTTGTGTTTTCAAACACATCAGGCCTTGGGCTAATAAAAAAGAACTTTGAGAAAGTAGGGCCCCCACATGGGCGGGCTAAGTTGATGCTTCTCTCCCCTGCCATCCCAGGTGAACTCGAACTTCCCTGGTCCAGCCCTCAGCTCACTCCTTCATCTCTGAGAGCCAGGTCTAGCTGGTATACCTGGCACACTGTGGAAGTTAACTATTGAATCACTGAAAGTAACTTACAAGTGGACTTGAACAAGCTCATTTGGAATATGATTATCCGAAAGGTTAGACTCTAATAGGTTGATAATAGATCTTTGATAAATGACTGCATCCAAATTTAAAACTTAGATCAAGGAATACAGACTTTGATTCACTTTTAAATAGTAGAAAGATAAAAGAGAATAAAATTTTCAGGCAATTTCCCATTTCAAAATGGGAGACCATAACATTAATAACACTAGAAACCTTAGTAGGAGCTAACTTTTCTTGAATGCTGATTACATGACAATGTATCGGGGGCTTCCTTAAATCCCTGAAAATGAGATACTATTCGCCCCATTTTACAGATGATCAGTGGAGGCTTACAGAGGCCGAGTGATTTGTTTATAGGACCCATGAGTGATGAAACCAGGATCTGAGCCAAGACAGTCTGATTCTATACCTGAAAAGAGACCATTCTTTGGCCGTGCGTGGAGTTCCTACCGTGTTTTCAAACTTGTCCTGCAGGAACGTAGCAGTGAGTCATGGTTCTGCCTCCTTGTCTATAACCTAGTTCTGCCGAATTAGCGTTAAGTTTGAAATGCAAAACAGAAATGAAAAGAGGGAGGTGTAGCTTCTTTATTGCCCCAGACACAGTGCTGTCTTGACCCGTTCTGGGTGGGCATGGAACAGTCCAATAACAACCTGCAATGATATGCAGTGTGGCCTTGGTCAAGGCCCATCCCCTCTCTGAGCCTCAGCTTTCTCAACTGGAATTCAATCTATAAACTCTCCTCCAGGGAACACAATTTGCAAGGCTCCTCCTTGGGACCCAAATGGTGGCTTCAGCAATAAGTGGGACCAGGTCAGACGGTTTCCTGCCCTCAAGATGTCCTCAGTCTGTCAACCAACAGGGTCAAAGCAGCACAGGGCACAGTATATTAAAGATGTTTAATAGAAAACACACTTATGGTTAAGGAAGGGGAAAGATGTGGGGGAGGGGGATAAATTAGGAATTTGAGATTAACAGAAAACACACTACTATATAATCAAACAGATAAACAATAAGGACCTACTGTATAATAGCACAGGGAATTATATTCAACATCTTATAATAACTTATCATGGAAAAAGAATATGAAAAGAATAGATATATACACACATGCAGAACTGAATCACTTTTCTGTACCCCTGACACTAACACAACGTGTAAGTCAGCTGCACTTCAATTTTTAAAGGCAGCGTTTCACTGTTGTTGGGCTTGCTGATTTTCATGAATAAGGTTTAAGAGTCTCAGAGTTCCAGTGGAGAGGTGATGGTGGTGCTGGTGGTCATGAGTATAATTGCAGCAGTGCTTAGCAGGGACATCTTTGTTACAAAGATTTCACAGTGCTAAGGAAGTTAATCTGCAAATTAAAATCAATTATCTTCAGAGAGCCGGGCTCTGACTCCATCTCTCTCTTGCTCCTCCTCCTACCGGCTCGAAGGCCTACAGCTCCACTCGGCAGAGCATCAGGCTGGAAAGAAAGGAGGAGACAATTTGGCTCGCTGTGGAGGAGCCTCAGCGATGTGCCCTGATTAACCAAGCCAAGGGACAGCTGAGTCCTGACTCCTGAACCTAATGACTCATGCACCCTTTCTCAACCATGTTCTTTTCAGTTCTAAGTGCCAATAGTCCCTCAATAAAGTCCTTTTATGATGGTGATAATGATGATGACAGCAATGGTGGTGATAGTGATGATGATGATGATGACAATGGTGATGGTGATGATGGTGATGGTAATCATGATGATGGTGACGGTGGTAATGGTGATATTGGTGATGCTAGTGACGATGATGGTGTTGATAATGGTGATACTGTTAGGCTGTGCAACAATGGATGAACCAGATTGCAAAGAATTCTGTAACATAAAGTTGGTGCTGAAATATGAGCAAAGATAGGATGTCTAGACAGAGGCTCATAGACTAGGCTTGCTGTTAACACATGCCCCTGGCCATGAACACTGGGGGTGGAGCTGCGCATGTGTGTATCTGGGCTGTACTGGACACCATGGGATCTGATTCCCAACACGCCATGAGCAAATCCCCTCTCTTCTTGGGGGATTTCATTTGCCCTGTCTCAGAAATAAAAAGTCTGCCCTGAGGAATATGTAAGCGACATTTCAGCTCTAACCAACAGTTTCCAAATGGATGGAGTTTATAAGCCCCTTAGAAATTATAAAAAGGATAGAAATAATCCAACATGGAATGCCTAACAGGGCCTCCTGTTGCAAAAGAATTTCCATGAATGTTATTTTTTAAATTAATCTGATGCATATTGCAGGGCTCACAATAAATATATGAATACAAACAAGAGAAATTCATGTAAATATATAATTATATTATGCACATTATATAAATGTCATATAAACTCTGAGAGGGTAGAAACAAACCATGACTACAGATAATCATGAATAAATAACTTGTTATGCTTAGCTGTTTCTCAAAGTACAAGGTTTGCATTCTGGAAAATTATTTCTATCTCACACCCCCCTCTTCTTGGCTGATTTCTGCATAGGTCTTATCTACTGTAGGGGCAAAGAAGCAGGTACTGCGAGGGAAGATTTCAGGAGAGGTCAAAGTGCGAAGTCTTCTGAATTCACACGAATGTGTCTGAGAAGCATGCTACGGTAACAGGGCCATAGAGAGGGGTGAGTGGGGAGGGTGGGGACCAGAGGGCACTGCAGGGAGGCTGGAAAGAAAAGCAGGATGATGACCATCCGCAACATACATCCCAGGGCGGCTTCTTCTGGTGCTCTTAGAGAGGTCCTGGTAATCTGTGTGGGTCCCAGACAGCCTTGACCTTGGTGAGGTTCCCTGATATTCAGAAAGTTGGTGTGATTAGAGGCTGTGAGGATGTGCTGACTGCGAAAATATCGAAGAGGATTCTCTCACTCTTGTAAGACTTGGTGGATGCCAAGAAAACTTGGAGAGCTGGGGAAGCTGAACCAGGCAGGTGCATCTCTAGATCTTACAAGACTCTTTGAGGAAAGAAGTGGGATACCAGTGGGGTCAGGGAAATGACTTTGCAAGCTGAGGTCACCCACAAGTGACCTTGGCTCTCAGTCTGCACACTTGACCTTGGCTCTGTGAGTGTCCTACAGCATTTACTGTTTATTTAGCATTGAACATGACATCTTTCGAGTGTTCCCCCAGGAGTTGAGAAAGGTCAGATGCTGACCAAAGAGGGGCAGTCTCTCACTGTGACTATATGTCAGGTTTATTAGTTGAAAAGTGATCAACCAAGGTGAATAGGTACCTGGTTTTCTGGACACTCTCAGAAACTCTCAGCCAAATAACTGATCTAATTACACAGTTATAACTGGTCCTCTGGAAAGGTAAAGGGAAGTTTGTGTCCCACTGATGTGACATTTACAACTGGGCCTTTGGCAGGTACTTTGATTTGGATGAGGCTCTGAGGATGTGGGGCTTTCCAGGTAGTCCAGTGTGTAAAGAACCCACCTGCCAAAGCAGGAGATGCAGGAGACCTGGGTTCCATCTCTGGGTTGGAAAGATCTCTGGAGAAGGGAATGGCAACCCACTCCAGTATTTTTGCCTAAAGAATTCCATGGACAGAGGAGACATGGAGTTGCAAAGAGTTGGACATGACTGAGTGACTAAACAATAACAACAATGTGAGGATGAGGCCGCATGATGGGATTCAGTTCAGTTCAGTTCAGTCGCTCAGTCGTGTCCGACTCTTTGCGACCCCATGAATCGCAGCACGCCAGGCCTCCCTGTCCATCACCAACTCCCGGAGTTTACTCAAACTCATGTCCATCAAGTCGCTGATGCCATCCAGCCATCTCATCCTCTGTCGTCCCCATCTCCTCCTGCCCCCAATCCCTCCCAGCATCAGGGTCTTTTCCAATGAGTCAACTCTTCGCAAGAAGTGGCCAAAGTATTGGAGTTTCAGCTTCAGCCTCAGTCCTTACAATGAACACTCAGGACTGATCTCTTTTAGGATGGACTGGTTGGATCTCTTTGCAGTCCAAGGGGCTCTCAAGAGTCTTCTCCAACATCGCAGTTCAAAAGCATCAATTCTTCGGTGCTCAGCTTTCTTTATAGTCCAAATATCACATCCATACATGACTACTGGAAAAACCATAGCTTTGACTAGATGGACTTTTGTGGACAAAGTAATGTCTCTGCTTTTTAATATGCTGTCTAGGTCAGTCATAACTTTCCTTCCAAGGAGTAAGCATCTTTTAATTTCATGGCTGCAATCACCATCTGCAGTGATCTTGGAGCCCCAAAAAATAAAATCAGCCACTGTTTCCACATCTATTTACCAGATTTACTTCTCATCAACCAGTGATGATTGTTATGGGTTGAATTGCCCCCTTCCTCTGGCCCAGAAAACAAATATGTTGGAGTCTTAATCCTGAGTATCTTGGGTTTAAAAAAAGAACAACTTTTTAGCCATGCCAAATGGCATGTGGCCTTCAGCATGTGGGCTTTTAGTTTTCCCAATCAGGGATCAAACCCACATCCCCTGCACTGGAGGCGCAGAGTCTTAACCACTGGATCACCAGAGAAGTCATGGATCTTCTGTATATTATTAAATTGAGATCATTAGGGTGAGCCCTAACCTGATACGATGACGTCCTTTATAAAAAAGGGGAAATTTGGACACAGACACACAGGAGAAGATCATGTGGAGGTAAAAGCAAAAATCAGGATGATGAATCTACAAACCAAGAGCACCAATGATTGTCAGCACACCACTAGAAGTTTGGGGAGAGGCCTGGAAAAGATGTCACAACTCTCAGCGCTCAGAAGCACCCACCTGCTGACACGTTGGTCTCTGACGTCTCGTCTCCAGGATTTTGAGACAATAAGTTTCTGTCGTTGATGTTGTTCTGTGTGATATTTCATTAGGGTAACCCTGGAAACTGGTTTGAGGAGGAGGAGGATGGTTACAGCAATGCTATACCAATGGGGACCATGATGGTTCCACCTTTACAGCATCAACTAGATGGGGACAAGACCCAGAACTTCAAGGAGAGACCCTCACTGTGTTACTCTGAATGAGTGACTTCACCTCTCTGGCCTTCAATTTCCTCATCTCTAGAACAGGTATAATGCAAGAGCTCAGAGGTTGCCACTTGCCCCCACCATTAGGTGAGATATTGTACATCAGGTCCCGGGCCAGGGTCTGGCCCCTAGAAAATACTCCACAGTCAGTGGCTGTTACATCTTTATTCTCTAGCTCCCTTTGCAGACACTGTTGAATCTTCCCCAGCATCTTGCCCCAACTCACTTCTTATTATCCTCCCCCACTGCAAAAACATGGAAACAGCAGCTTCTGAGAGGCCTGGGCCAACACCTCACAAATCGTTGCACTCCCAAGACAACTCAGAGATTCCCATTTTTTTCTCCAGTCACTTGAGGCTTGTGTAGCCTCGAGAAAATGTGTGTTCCACTGAAACTGTTTAATGCGTAGATTTTATACCCTAAACAAAGATAACACTAATGAATTCACAGTCAACCTTTTCAGCCCTGTGATAGCAAAAGATTTTCAGTCACTTTAGCCTGAGCTACATTTGCACCCAGGGTCACCCCAAGAAAAGGACAACACATTAATCTTTGTCCTCCTGGTGTTGAGCGAACTCTCAAATAATCCATCGCATGGCATGAAACGAAACTCAAAACCTTAAAATGCCATCTATCTGGCCCCCAATTAAAACATAATCTTTTTAAGCTGCCAATACCTAACGGCCAGGATCAATAGAGGGGATGATTATGAATGGCGTTTCCTGGTGATCTGGTCGGACAGGGAATGGATTACTGCTGTCATATTCAGAGCGGGGAAAGGTGGACCCCCTGGGTTACTGCCAGGCTGCAGATAACCTGGCTTCCTCCTCTGGCTTAACTGATGTGGAAACCACGTCCTACAATCACAGCCATGGAGGTGGTGCTTTAAAAAGTCCTGCTAAGCCACAGGGTATTTTTCAGGAAATGAGTAAAGCATCCATCCAGGCATTGAAGGGAGATACTGGCAGTGCATCCTTGGAGCCAGGTACTGGGCTGAGCATGAACAATTGTGAGATCTTTGACCAGATGGGTAACATTCCAGAAACCGTTGACCTTTCTCTCTTGGATGTTAAACACAGGAGAAAAATCAGACATGACCATGGCATGGAATTTCACACAGGTGAGAGGAATCTACATTTGGATTCTGGGTTCCTGCCCTAAGGCTCTGGTCTTTTCTATCGTAACTTACTTCAAATATGGAGACCAGTTCAATCCGCTCTGAACCTCAGAACCTGATTCCATGAGACTGTGCAGAGGGAGACGGCTGGTGGGGAAAGACTCCCACACTCCCCTCTGCCCCACGAGGCAGGGGTTGCTCTTCCCAGTTTATGGATCCTCCCTTCCACTCGAGAGCACACCTGTTTCTAAAAGATGGATTCTGGACTCGTGATGTAGACTCAGGAAGTAGACTCAGGAAGTCCCAGAGATGCTGAGGATGGAGGAGATGACCCAAAGGAGAGGACTTTCTGGTGGGTTGAATGGGGAGAGGTGTGGGGAGGAGGCAGAAGCCAGCTTTGGTGGGCTGGGGTAGGGAGGATGGGTGGTCTCTTTTGCAGCACTGGGCTAGCAAAACATAGGCTCTGAAGAACTGTGGGGGATGATGGAGTTAGGGAAGGGAGGGAAAGGAACCTTGGAGCCACTGGGAAGGTGAGGGGACTTGAGTTGGATCATTTTCAACATTTTGTAAGAGATGCAAGTTCAAGAATGAGAGTCACTTTCATTACTTGAGCTGTTGAGATTGTTGACGTATTTGATTGTGATTCTTTCCGTGTGGATTCAGAAGTCAAACAAGGTCTGTCTAGGGAGAGCTTCTGGGTAGGACCCTGGACCTGCAGGCAGCCCCCAGGACTGGGATGGGCAGTTACATGGTCAGGGCAGAGACCACGGCTCGGGCAGGGGGAGCAGACGTTTCCCCAAAGGAGGTACCCAGAGAATGGATGTGACAGTGACTCCCCAGGGCCATCCAGCCAGACATGGCCAGGCTAGACTCCAACCCGGAGTTTCAATTCCTCTAAGATCTTGACTGTTGGCCTTGGACCGGTCCACCCTGTCTGACCACCCCTCCACGTCCCAACACCAAAGGGAGGGAAAGGACAACAGTCCAGTCGACTAAAGACAGACCCACGAGAGACACTTGAAAGGAAGGTTGTACGTGCTCCACAAACCTCTTCAGTTGGGTGAGCACCTTTCCAGCAGGTGAAGTCTGGGCCTGGGCTGGACGGACACTGGGATGGGGCGAGGTCACCCTGATGGAGGGGCAGGGTGTGTGGAGAGTGGAGGTGAGAAAAACGGAGGTGAGGGATGAAGTGGGAAAGACAGGTCAAGTTCAGATGGGTAGGGCCCCGATGCTGAGATCAGGGCTTTGGTTGAGCAGGCCGATTTCCAAGAGGACTCCACCTAGGAGGGAAATGCCTAGCTACTCGTGCTTAAGAACCCGAGGGAGAATGTCAGGCCCACCTCATTCAGCTGTAATTCTGTGTCCTGTGACTCCCTGGGAGCAGAAGTCATCAGATAAAGGTCTGCTTCTGACCTCCATAACATCAGAAATCTTTAAAAGCCAGACTTGAGGACTTAATATAACAGTGACCTTTTGATGCTTTCAGAAAGGGTGCCTCTCTATAAAGAGCTTCCTAATTCATTAAGTGGGACAGTCATTGAGATATTCAAGTAAAGCTGAACCTGAGAGGCTTGCGGCTGGAGGTTGAAGGAGACTTGCTTTTCCTTGGATGCCCTTGGGTATTGGTCCTCTCCCTCTTCCCCCTGCCCCCTTCTTTCTCCTACCTCCCCCAACCGTTCCTTTTCTTCTTCCTCTCCCCCTTCCTCTCCTTCTCTTCCCCTCCTTCCTCTTTCTCTGTCTCCCCCCACTGCAAAAGTTAGTTTTCATATGTACACACATTCCAAACCAGGGTCACCAAATACCACTGACATTTTAGCATCGTATTTTCAAACAACTCAATCAGATTTGAACAACCGCATGTGGTCTTCTTGTTTCCCTCGGATTTCAGTTTAGTTCAGGGGACTTCAGAGGCCTCAGGATAACTCTCGTGGCACGAGACAGCCAATCATGTTTAATCTTCGTGAAAAAGATAGAAATAGGTTACCCAGGACAAGAGAAATATTTACGGTTCAATCTGATGAGGAGCCCAAACATCCTTGGGCAGATCGTTTTCTAGGGGATCACTCCATCTGTTGTTCCCTCAAGGGTCAAGGAGCCAAGGGAATTTCAGGTAGGAGGAGCCGTCCCGAGCTCTCGGGTTCACCCTGGGCCTTGCACTGTACCAGCATTTAGTACTGGTGCTCACCCGTGATATAGGTACGATGACCCCTTTTCCCAGGGTGATTAGCCAAAGCCAAGTGAGTCAGGGAAGGTGCTCTGGGCTGCAAGGAACAGAAATAAGCCTTACCTGGCTTAAACAACATGTGTTCTCAATCCCTGGGTCCAGCGCTTTTCCTGCTATGTTTCATTGACTCTGGCTTCCCGTTTCAATATCCACCAAGGCAGGATAGCTGTCAACAGCCGCAGGGCTTTCTCATTCACATTTAGAGGGTCAGGAGGAACTAGCTCCCCATTGTTATTGTTGTTCAATATCTCAGTCGTGTCCAACTCTTTGCGACCCCATGGACTGCAGGCCTCCCTGTCCATCACCAACTCCCCAAGTCTACCCAAACTCATGTCCATTGAGTCGGTGATGCCATCCAACCATCTCATCCTCTGTCATCCCCTTCTCCTCCTGCCTTCAATCTTTCCCAGCATCAGGGTCTTTTCCAATGAGTCAGCTCTTTGTATCTGGTGGCCAAAATATTGCAGCTTCAGCATCATCTCCCCATGGGTTTTTCCAAAGAATGAGGATGTTTATCTCCACAAAGATCCAGGTGTGTCCCTCTGGTTGTTTTGGACAGGAACCATTGGTTTGCTTAATCCTAAGCCCACCCATGGCTGGCCCATTCCCAGGGTCCTGAGATTTCCATGATAGGCTGGGAGCAGTCAGCTGGGAAGGTCAGGATCTGGCGGCATCAACACAGTGAGCACGTCGGGCACTCAGCTGGAAGGTGTCTGAGAGCCCTCGGTGTTGATGAGTCACTAGAAATTAATGATAAAATATGTAATGTATGCAGCAAGAGCCCTGCGTGCTGCAAAAATATCTGAAAGCATCCAACTATTTCATTAATAGGATTTTAAATACTGTTTTCCTGCCTTACAAACTGACCCAGGTTAGACATAAAAGAAATTATTGGGCCTTCAGGGAAACACATCACTCACACACACACACACACACACACACACACACACACACACACACACACACACACACACATTATTGAAAGCTCAGAAATAGACCAAATGAAGACCAATGTGTATATCACAGAATTTTTTAATGTTAGCAGAAACCATGGAGGCATTATTAATTTTAAAAATCACAATTTATTGAAAAGAATGTAGAACGGTGCCTCCAAAGAAACTGTAAATATTGAAGTGTGAGATATAAACAATTAAACAAGATGACCATGAAGAAATTATTTTGCTCAGTTAAATATTTGAACTTATTTTTAAGTTGGCCAGCGTCTTTCACAGGCGTCCCTGGTGGTTCAGATGTTAAAGAATCTGCCTGCAAAGCAGGAGACCTGAATTCAGTCCCTGGATCAGGAAGATCCCCTGGAGAAGGGACCGGCTACCCACTCCAATATTTCTGACTTTAGAACTCCATGGATAGAGGAGCCTGGGGGGCTACAGCCCACGCGGTCGCAAAGAGTCAGACATGACTGAGTGACTAATACTTCCAATATCTTTCACAATAGCATATGAACTAAAGCTGACATTTATTGGGGACCTGTTAAGTGTAGACCCCAGTCAAATACATCACCAGCATCAATCATCTCCTTTAATCTTCACATCACCTGAGAAGGAGGTGCTGTTCCCATTTGTGAAAGTGCTTAAAGATTGAATCTCCAATATTCTTGCCTGGATAATCCCACGGACAGAGGAGGTTGGCAGGCTATAGTCCATGGGGTCGCAAACAGTTGGACATAACTGAGCGCACACACACACACACACTCACACACACACACACACACACACACATACACACCCCCCTAACATCAGGGGAGTTCTGTAAGTTTCCTAAGACACCCAGGTAATGAGATCTCAGCTTCAGGACTGGACCATCTAACTGTCATGCTACCATGATGGAATTCTCCTCAGCCCATTAAACTAGATTTTGTTCATGGATTTATTAATCTAAACAAGTGCCTTCTGTGTTCCAGGCACCGCCTTGGCTTCACTGGGAACCATTTCACTAGAGGAAAGCGCAGACACAGAAGAAGCTTCCCTGGGACATTTCATTTTTTCCCAAGGGCCATAACTCAACACAGAGCCCGTGACCTCACTTGTCAGAAAGGCACTGCTAATGTTGTCCAAGATTTCCCACTTTTATGTCTCTAGGGTTGGAACAATTCAGTAGGGTTGTCTGGAGTCTTGACTTTGTCAATAAATATTTTTAAAATCTTCCTCTTAGAAAAAAATGTTAGCAGGCATTAAAATATAGGTATATATATGATGGTTTTTCACATTTGGGTGTTATGGGAAATGAATATGACTTTTACCAATTCACATTACAAATACTATTGCATTAACTCTATTTATATATAACTTCTCTAGGTAGGAAAGTTATCTAGAAATTTAATTATAGTCAAAGGATAGAAATATCTTGAGGGGTCTTAAAGTTTTGTGTGTTGAGTTGTTGTTCCAAAGTCACAGGTGAGCATCCCCAGTCCACCCAAATAAGTCCGCGTGGAGTGTTAGGATGACTTATTAATAAATCTTTAGGATTGGATGTAATAGGACCTTGTTGGTTTCATTTATTCTAGGTTGAGTTGTATGCATAGCCTCATTTCAGTGCTGGCAATTACTGATACAATGACTAGAACTTTCTTCTTAGAGGGTCACTGATACTTATCCACCTAAAAGGATTTACATAGCCAGGTCAGCCAAGTGACTTGTCAGGGATGAGTTCAACAGCCCTACAGGCGACCTTTGACCAGAGATGAATTAGAACAGCTGAGTCGATGCCCAGGTCCAAAATTTTTAGAGGCTTAAACTTCTCATGAGCAATTTCTCCTTTCCCTTCTAGAGGCTTGAAATGGAAAGTGACCAGGAATTAAGTTAAGAAAAAATAGAGGCTCTTACTTCACTTTAACATCATTTCCAAAATATCCTCAGAATGACAAAAATTATCCTGCGAGCCCCTCCCTACTTTTGCCAGTAACTACGACCCCAGGTCATTTTGTGGCACCGTCCTCCTCCCCAGGTAGAGCACCCGACCCAGAGCAGGTGTTCAGCAAACAGGTAACGGATTAATCAAGTCATACTAGAGTCCAAATATTACTAGCTTCTTAATGGTCGGTCTTCACTTGCAAACCTCCTCCTCTACTTTTATTTTTAAACAAAATTCCTTGAGAGCTTCATATCAACCTTTAATTTTTAAGGAAAGGCAATTATCTTCAGTTACTATATAGAACAGAATCAGCAAGCTATGGCCCAGGGGTTAAGTCCAGTCCACCCACAGCCTCTATAAGTGGCTGAAAAAATTGAAACAATAATAATATTGGGGGAAACCTGAAAATTACATGAAATTCACATTTCACATTTCATTTCAGTATCCATAAAGTTTGACTGGATAAACCTATTCATAGACATTTTGTCTACAGCTGCGTCCATGCTTAGAAGGCAGAGTTGAGTGGCTTTGACAGAGAACAAACAGCCCCATAAAGCCTAAAATATTTACTTTCTAGTCTTTTACACAAAAAGTTTGCTGACTTCTGATATAGAAAAGTCAACTTATTTAAAGTATCTAATAGCTGAATGCGTGCGTGCATGCTCAGCCGCATGGTCATATCCAACTCTTTGTGACCCCATAGACTGTAGCCTGCCAGGCTCCTCTGTCCATGGAATTTTCGAGACAAGAATACTTAAGGGGGTTGCCATTTCCTTCTCCAGGGGATCTTCCTGACCCAAGGATGGAACCTACATCTCTTGCATCTCCTGCATTGGCAAGCAGATTCTTTACCCCTGTGCCACCTGGGAAGCCCAATAATTGAATGAAACAAAGTAAGATGTGAACAGAAAGAACTTGCGCACCGCCCCCTAACAAAAAGGGAGAGAGGAAGCCTTGTATCATTAAGAAGCTATCAGACATTCTATTATCTTTTAAAATTATTATTTATTAAAAATGTTTATTAAATAACATCAATTTGTGTAAATAATATATTTATTATTATTTTTACTCTACATTTGACTGTTTAAAAAACATGCTTCTGCCAGAAAACACAAAAAGTGGTTCAGAAAGAGGAAGTGGTTTTAAAAAAAAAAAGCAAATGCAACAAATTTCAACCTTTTAAAATAAGTTAAAATGGAACAAAAACATAATAAAACAAACATTCTAAAAATGATCTCAGAAAGTCATCAAGCTGAAGTCAGTTTTGACACAGGCTTGCTTTCCTTGGCTGGTACTAATTCCCTAATGAAAAAGATGGAATTGACCTTCAAAAGAGATTTAAAAGGCCTTATAAAACCATCCAGGGTGTCAGTCAGCCTCTAAATACAAACGTGGCCCCTCCTGCCCCCCTCCTGTGCTAAAGATTGCCCCTCAAAGTCAGCAAGGAACTTACAATAATGGATTTCAAAGTCAAGACTCTAATGCAAATCTAAGCATTTGCTTATACACTCTCCCAAGTCTCGACAGATTAAGTTTGGGAGTATTTTCATAGATCATATCTGCATAATCTAATAGAGGTGATTTCAGGAATACAGAGGATGTTTCCTGCTAGGCAGCTGCCGAAGTGCTGCTCCTCACCAACATCGTCAATAAGGCACACATTCTTCTTCAGATTTTTTAAAAGATCCATCCAATGTATAAGAACCATGTTGAAGGGTTTTCAATAATATCCTGCTTCTGGAGAGAGGTCTTTGGCTTGGCAAAAGTACCAGGGAGAAATGGGAGAGTGTCAGGATAAGGGACCCTCGTCTCTAATAAGCTCAGGTAACGTAATTGACTTTGTTAAATGGCGCTTAGGAATCGTGCGATTTACATCTCAGGGGAGCTTCATACATTACCCACATGAGGTTCCGCTTGTTTCAGTATTTCATCTTAAAAGCTGCAACAGGCCCGTCACTTCATCCGCACCCACTGTTCTCCGGCTGAAATGGATTCTCTAGTCCAATCATTCCACCCGTGACTCCAAGCAAAGAACGTCACTTCTTCTTTCAACAAGGGTACCGCTGCTGTCAAATTACCTATTTCCATCAAGTTACACGAGGCCTGGGTGAGATTTTTCCCAGGCTGATGTCTTTAGGGGGAATGGGAAAAGATTAGGCTCTTGATCTCTAATTTTCCTAATGTAAGCCAGTTTTTCAGATGTGAAGCATAATAATGCATGCAGGTCAGTGGGGAGGACAGAGAGAGGGTGGTTTCGCCCATGCTCAAGTGCAAGCTGTGAATACATACAGGCTCACTCCCAGTTCCCTGGCTTATCCGCTGTGTGGTCTTGGAAATGTCACTTGGTCACTCTGCACTCCATTCCCTCCGATGTGATCTCAGGTCACGGCGACTCCGTACAGCCAGCGGTGAGTCCCAGGCTCTGCTGGAGCTGCTGTCACAAAGCTGGCCAACTCTGGTCATCCAAGAACTCCGGGGAGGGTGGGGCTCTTCCCCCTCTGAGTTCTTGCCCTCTCTCCCCGGAGCAGATGTCAAGTGGAGGACCCAGACCACAGGCAAGCAAGCAGAGCTGAGCCAGACCCTACCAGATAGTGTTAAGGGCCAGGGGAAGAGGGACAAATAGGAAGACCCCTCCAAGAGTGATGGCGATGGGGAGCTACTTCTGTAGGAAGGAGGACAGTCAGCCTTGCTGAACACAGACCTGGAGGAAGAGAGAAGGATTTGCCAGGCATGGAAGTGAGGGACCAGCACGCCTGGCAGAGAGACAGCAGGTGATGGGGCCCCAGCAGGCAGGGCGGACTGAGGACCAGCGCAGGGGGGACCCCTGGGGACAGAGTGAGAAGGGAGAGGAGGAGCCCAGACAGGCTTCAGGGGATGCTGAGATCCTCGGGCCTGGGAGATAAGTTTGGCTTTTATCCTAAGGGCAGTGGGAATCCACTCAAGGGTTTCAGGATGGAGATGATGTAAATGAGTCAATGAATGAATATGAATGAATGAATGAAGCCCATGAAAGAACTTTCTACAGGCATTATACAAATATAAACAGACACACACACAGAGGAGTTGTATGTTCACTCCCTTGTTTTCTTTGCAAGTCCAAATACAAGGAAAGGTTATGTCTGAAGCTGAGGCAGAGACTGAAATGGCCTCAGTCAAGGCTAGCTGGGGATGTTGAGAGAGGTCGCCTATGAAGGAGACAAAGAAATGCCCAGGGAGTTAGTCATCCTTCTTTGGGCCAGAAGCATCCACGGCCCTAAGTGCTACATGTCGTTCTAAAGAAGCCCATTTAAGATCACGTCAAGAGCCACCCAGATCACAAATGTACACTTCCAGGATCTTTGTGTAAACTGCCACAACATTACATGAATGAACCCTGTGGCTTGGAACACAACTTTCAGAGAAACATGGGTCTCAAGGGTGCTATATCTCAAACAACTGAGATGATAGTGCCTGCTGGTGTCAAAGTAACATATGTAAGTAACAAGTAATTATCACATGTCAATAGTACGCAAACTTCTGTGAGATGCAAAACAGCAAAAGGAAACTTTTTAAAATCACCGTTTTATACTGTATGTGATCTTAAGTATAGGTTTGTTGTTGTTTAGATGCTAAGCTGTGTTTGACTTTTTTGCAAGCCCCTGGACTGTAGCCTGCCAGGCTCCTCTGTCCATGAGGTTCTCCAGGCAAGAATACCGGAGTGGGTTGCCACTTCCTTCTCCAGGGGATCTTCCCAACCCAGGAATCCATCCCTCGTCTCCTGCATTGGCATGCAGATTCTTTACCACTGAGTTACCAAGGAAGCCCCAAAGCATAGGTTAGTAGATGAATAAGTTGGTTATCCCAAGTTGATTTCCCAAGTAGTCCAAGCACTTCAGGGGGAATCTTTCCAGGGAGAAAATAAGGAATGACCCTGTACTGGGGGTCATATCCTCTTCAGCTTGTGCAGCTTCCAAAAAAGCTCATCCATGGGGTTGTTTCTAAGCCAGCATGCGCTTGGCCGACCACTCACATGAAAGCGCTAGGAAAGATGGGGGCAGAGGGCTGAAGCAGACCACCGGAGTTGGACAGTCTCTTGCCTTCCCTTCCTCTCACCCAGCCCACTCCTCTGCCCTGCCCCCTTCTCTGCCCCTTCCCCACAGCAGGGGCTGGAAGCCCAGAAGCTGCCTCTCCCAGCCACAGGAGGCCTGGTAGTTCCGTCAGATGAGAGTCGCTCGGGGTGGAGACCTGGAAAGCAGGAGATCAGCAGCAGTATCCATTGCCCCAGCAGGAACATTGGGCGCCCCGGCTTCTGCAGGCAGTTGGCACAAGGTCTCACCACTGCCCAGCCTCTGGGCAGCCCCCAATTTCATCTCAGCCTCCTGCCAGCCACGCCTGTCCTCTCTACGGCTCTGAGCTCTTAAGCTCCAGTGGCAGCTTCCCTGATCTTGGCAAGGCCAGCTCTTGCAAACATACCAAAGCTCCTAATGCCTTGTGGTAAGTCCCCTCCCTCCTTGAGATACCCAGGGTCACTTGGGTCTGTCCAATCCCAGACTCACTGATCCAAGATGTCAGTTACTCTCTCTCATCCTGCCTTGAGCTCATCGTGATCTTGGTTCTTAGCCTCTGGGGTCTGCCAGCACCGACTTGCTCCCCTTTGTTGAAACCTTAGAGCTGGAGGAACCGGATCTAGGAGTGGAAATCGAGTTCCCTGTCACTGGTGGTGTGCAAGCCAACGCCAGATCGTCAGTCACCTGGTACATCATATAAAGGACCCCCAGCAAGGAAGCCCTGCAGATCCATGAGTTAGAGAGTTTAGCCCACTCTGGAGCCAGAAGCTGGGCCCCGACTTTGGACTCCTTCCAACTCTATCCCCTGGATGCACAGTGTACTCCAGTCCTGGAAATTAACCTGGGCCTGCCAGCCCGAGGCAAGTCCAATTTCAGTGCCAAATCACTCCTGTCTGTAGGCCTAAGGAAAACAGGCCTGAAGGCAAAGCCAAAGGTATGCAAAAGAGAGAGCAACCTCCCAGGCAACACAGCTTAGTGGAGAGACTCAGCACCCCTGCCCCTTCCATCCCTGTCTGGCTGGCTAACGCTTTGATGAAATATCCGCCCCTGGGAAGCCCATCTCCAAGTCCCAGGCAAGCCAGGCTGGCTCTCTGTAACTCAGCTGCATCTCTAATATAACCATCTCTCTGGGGCTTCTTTGGTGGCTCAGTGGTTAAAAAAACAAACAAACAAAAAAAAAAACCCACCTGCCAATGCATGAGACATGGGTTCGATCCCTTGTCCAGGAAGATTCCCTATGCCGTGGAGCAGCTAAGTTCCTGTGCCACAGCTCCCGAGCCCACATGCTGGAACTGCTGAGCCCCACCTGCCCAGAGCCCATGCTCCACAACAAGAGAAGCCACCGCATTGAGAAACCCAAGCACCACAACTAGAGAGTAGCCCCCGCTCACTGCCGCTAGAGAAAAAGTTCTCGAAGCAATGAAGACAACACAGTCAAAAATAAATAATCTTTTTAAAAAGAATGCATCCTCATAAAATAAATTAATCATCTCTCTGTGTTAGTAAAAGTAAGTGGAAGATCAGTACCAGGACATAGAGTCCCCCAAGCATTACTTTGAATAAGAGAGAAGTTTTCTAACTCACATGCCTATCCAGAGCAGTGAAGGATGCTCTGGGTCTTCCCATGGACGGCCAGAGCACACGGGTGTCTCCAACACCCTCAACATGCAGCTTCCATCTCTGAGTCTAGGTTGGGTGCCCCAAATGCCTTCAGTCTCAGGTCTTGGAGGGTGGATGGAAGATGAAAGGCACGTGGCTTCTTCTTAAGTACAAGAAACAGAAGTTGCCCATGCTCATCCTTACGGCCCATTATCCACGGGCAAAGGGCAGCATAATGGCCCCCATCAATGTCCATGTCTTTATCTCTGAAATCTGTGAACACGCTGCCTTCTATGGCAAGAAGAATGTTAAGATGTGATTAAGGTTAAGCAATATCCTGGATTCTCCGGGATGGCTGGAAGTAACTGTGTGAACTCTTAAGAGCAGAGGAGCCTTCTTGTCTTTAGCCACTCAGAAAACTCTCACAATAGAGAAAGGGTGAGAAAGATGCTGGCTTTGAAGATGGAAGAGAGGAGCCGTGAGCCCAGAAATGCAAGCCCCCTCTGCATGCTGGGAGGGACAAGAAAATGGATTGTCCCTTGGAGCCTCCACAAGGAACATAACCCTGCTGACATCTTGAAGTTAACCCAGTGAAATCCACGTCACACTTCTGACCTCCAGAACTGTAAGAGAATATATGTGTTGCTTTAAGCCACGAAGTCTGTAGTATGTTATAGCAGCAGCAGGAAGCTAATGCGCCAAGTCACGTGACCTGACCTAGCTGCAAGGGAAGCTGGGAAATGTAATCTCTGGCATCTAAGTGTCCTTCTCCCTCCCTTGAGTAAGAGAGCCTCCCTCTTGCACCTGTCTGGGTCCCCAGGAACACAGAGCATGGGTTCTCTGCAGGCACCCAGCCCACAAAGGCAAACAAAACACTGTCCAGAAAAGAAGTCTGCAGAGCTGAAGAGGCGCAGGACCAAAGTCCACCTGTGATTTCACACCAGGGGGCTGTGAGCAGAAAGCCGGGCAGGGGCCACCTCCCAGGACGCCTGCTGGACATCAGGCATCAGAATCCTCTCTCCTCAGTTCCCCAGGTTGGTCAAGGCTCCACCAGTCCCCACCCACCCCAGCTGTGGCCCGAGGGAAAGAGCTGGTGTGGACTCCTTCTCAAATATGCACCCACCGCCCGCTCAGCGCATCTTCATCTGCTCTGTGACTGCGTCTTCTCCTGGGTCTCCTGCAGGACAGATGTGGAGCTGCCTCACCACTTCTGTCTGCTGCTCCATGGCTGCCACAAGCACCCACTGCAAAGACAAGGGTGACCAGCCCACTGGCAAGGAGAGGAACCAGGTTTGGCAGGTCACACGAGCGGCAGACGTGATCGGTCAGTGACTGCATACCCCTCAGCCTTTGTAGTTCAGGATGAGACTCTGGGAAGACTTAAAACAGTCAGGGTCCTGGCTCTCAGCTGAGGGTGCTGCCACCACAGCCCAGATAGCTGAGCATCAAGGATTACGAGTCGGAGGTAGCACTCTCTCCCCTCCCCACTTCCCAGGCTTCCCAGGTGGTGCTAGTGGTAGAGAACCCGCCTGCCAATGCAGGAGACATAGGAGACTCGGGATCTATCCCTGGGTCAAGACGATGCCCAGGAGAAGGAAACGACAACCATTCCAGTACTCTTGCCTGAGAAATCCCATGGACAGAGAAGCCTAACAACTTATATGCACACACCTCCCCACTGACTCCCTCTCTCACAGGGGACCCATCTATGCATTTGAGCATCTCATATCCTGACACATGGGGTAGCTATGATGCCTCATGTCTTCCCTTTTCTATGTCCCCTCTTCACCTCCCTGCATGTGTTCCAGGACCTCCCAGGGTTCTATCTCTAGGGAAACCCAAGCCCAGATGCATAACTTGCCAAAAAGAAGGGGCTGGTAAGTGGCACGGTCAGAACTCAGCATGGGGAGTGGTCTATGGGCATACACCCAAACAATCGCATTGCCCAACGAGGGAGATCCCAGGGTCTGTGACTTCCGGCGACTTCTCCTCCACTGTGGGAAGACCACATGTCTCTGCTCCCCTTGGCCAAGCAGATTCTCCTCTCGGGTTCTCCCCTGAGAACCAGCACCCTTATCCAGCTTCTGATTCAGCCAGGGGCCACCCCCGCAGAGCACTGACCATGGATCAGCCCCAAAGGCTATCAATGCAGAGAAGAGTTGACCCTGGAGCTGCTCCCACCTGGGCAGGAGCAGCAGACAAGGAAACAGGGAAAATAATAACCACAACCATCTTTCCAGATGTCTGTTTTTTAGTAACAGGGTACAATAGCCCAAGTCTCTGAGGGAGGTTTTGAGAGGTAAGTGATAAAAATGGGAATTTTCACAGTTGCTGGCTTAGTGTAAGCAGCCAATCAGCTTCAGTTTTCATCATTATTGTTTACAAGCTCATTCACCCACATGCAGTAATAATAGATCACCGCAAACCTACAGATCTGTTATATTGTTCCCATTTTACAGGTGAGAAGATTGAGGCCCAGAGAAATCACGAACTTGCCTGAGGTCAGATAGCACTGCCCTCTTGGGCTTTGAAGCCAAGTCCTGGGCTGACATTTACTCATTAGTCACTCCTAACCTCACTAAAGTACTCCCTGAACATTACCTGGGATCATGTTTCAGAGTGCAGCCTCTGTTTTTACATTCCTGTAAATTTTTCTCACAGCAGGCTCCTAGCTGAGCTCATGAGAGTGAACTTCTTAGGAAGGCAGGAGAGAGAAATGAGGTCCAGGTCACCACCTGTCTTAGCTCTGGATGCACAGGCGTTTGTCCCCAGGCCTGGGTGTTCCCCTGACTCCATGTAAGTAATTGATTCATGGGAAAACCCTTCACATAGCTCCAGCCAGCTCAGTGTCTCCCTCTCCTGGGAAGGCCTGGAGTTTTAGAGGCAAATTCCCTGGTGACTCAGATGGTAAAGAATATGCCTACAATGCGGAGACCTGGGTTCAGTCCCTGGGTTGGGAAGATTTCCTTGGAGAAGGGAATGGCAACCCACTCCAATATTCTTGCCTGAAGAATTCCATGGACAGAGGAGCCTGGAGGACTACAGTCTGTGGGGTCACAAAGAGTCGGACATGACTGAGCAACGAACACTTCGCCTCTATCTGTGCATATTTATCAAAAGTGAGAGGGCTTGGGGATGTCCACCAAGCCACAAGGAAACGAGACACCTCTCAAGTGGAGAGGGTGCAGGACTTTGCCATCACCCTCTGCATCCACTGAGATGAGAAAAATCAGGGACATATGGATGCTAAATGCTCCTGATCCCCTGAGGTGACACCACCCAAGCTACCAGACAACTCTCCTGCTTGAGGCCCTTTGCTCCTCTCATATATCACCTCCTCCAGGAAGCCCTCCTTGTCTCCTCCGGCCCAGCACCATCCTCTTGCAGCCCAGGCTGTTTCTCAGTACCTCTTGGTGACGTCGTCTGGTGCAAGCCCTTCTTTATCCAGTGGCTTATGTCATCTCCTTAGAAAGGTCCCTGAGGACAGCAAATAGCAGGCAAACCCAAAGTCACTAGTTGATTGAGTGGAGAACTCCTATGCGTCCTTCAACACTTAGAAGTCCTGTACTTTAGGAAGACTTGAAAGGAAGGACCAGGACAGACTAATTTCTAGCTCCCAGCTTCCAGCAAGCAGTGGATAATGGTATCAAATGTGCATGGGTCTCACTCTCAAGCCTTCAAGCCTTTGGCTTACCCCTTCCTCTGAAGTACGGGGTGGACACAGGTTAGTAACTCTTTTGCAGCAGGGGGCTGTGTGTCTCTCCTTGACATCTCTGTCCCCTAGCACCTAGCAGGGGCTCAGTAAACATCCCCTTATAAAATGACTCAATGAAAGCGTGAGTCCCCTCTTTCTCCTGCTCAGCCCCCATTTACTCATTCAACCAAATCAAAGGGGTTCCTGACATGTCCCAGTACTGTACTGGCCCCAGGGACGGAGGAAGTTACACAAACAGTCTCTGCCCTCAAGGAGGGAGAAGGAAAGAAACTAATGGATGGTGAGCCTGGGTTTTTTCCTTTGATTCAGACAAGTGTTTCATATGTTGGATAATCTCATTCCATTTTGCCATTGAGAAAAAGGGATTAGCCCAGCAAAGTCAGTTGTCCAAGGTCATAGACTAATAAGTGATGGGGCTTCTGTTTGATCAAGGACCATCTGACTCCAAAGCCCGTTTCACTGGGCGTTCTGACTAGAGGAAGAGTTAAAATGATTTTTAAAAGAAAGCAAAAAATAGTAAGTAGATGAGTGCGAAGGCATGAGACAAAAACAAGTTGTCACAGCTAATCGGGAAGAGGCTAGGTTACCACTGGCAGGGCCAGGGAATAGATGACCAGAGCGGGGAATGACACAGAGACAGGGAGGGCGGAAACAGACCCGTCCTGGAGGGTAGGGACCAGCCCTCCCGAGTCATCACTAAGAATGGTTCAAGGGTGTGCACCGAGCAAGGGGGCCATGCCTGCGTGGGCACTGTTCTCACTCCAGATAATGACAATACCCTCTACGAAAATCTTCTGACAAATGACAGTCAAGGGCTTTGGAGGAAGGGGCATCTCACCTTTTCCTAATTCACACAATGGGGCTGACTGGGCTGGGGGCAGTCCTGGCCCCAACTCAGATTTCAGTTCCAAGGTGATGATGAATCAGAGGAAAGTTCTACCAAATGAGCCAAGAGGGAAGCTCTAGGATTAAACACAGATGGAGCTGGGACGTGGTGGGAACAGGGCAGCCAGTGTTTGCTGTTCTCCATGTTGGTGATCCCAGATAACCACCTAAAGGTCCAAATACAAGGGAAGTGGAGTTCAATGAATCACCTACATCGATCATCACCAACACCTCTACCGCCGTTTAAAAGAAATCACACTCTCAAAAACATCTTAAGAGCATCAGAAAATGTTCATGCCGTAAAACAGTGAAAAAATCAAGATGAAAACCCTTTATACAAACCTTCTTATGTGCGTATGCATTACAGATATACACATACGAAAATAAATAATCTCAAAGTTTTCTCTAATGAACATGTATGAATGCTATAATTAATTTTTTTTTAATTTAACTGTATCAGTTTCAAAGGACCTAGAACTCTTTGTTTCTGACTTGCCCTTTGGGTCTGGCAGTCCCATCCTGGACCAAGTCCAGGACTCAGGTCCCTTGAAACCATCTTGTGTCCTGGCTAAAGGCTCATGGCACACACCTCTGAGGTGACAGAGTAGGTCTTAAGAGCCCATAGTGCCCTGAATGTCCCCTACTCTGGGATGGGACATCAATTATCAGCTTTGAGAAAAAGGCACCCAGTTACCACACATCAAAAATCCCCACAATATGGCCAATATGCACTTCTCCTTGTAACAACACAACTGGAATCCAGGCACTGTGATATCAGAAAGTAATGATGGCACGGGGTGGGGGGGGGGCGGTAGGGAACGGGGAGGGGTGATTAATGAGAATGGGCTTTAAAGTCACCAAAGACAGCAAGAAGAAAAATCTCTCTTACATGCCTTTCTGGGGCTCAGCTACAGATGCTGGGGGCATCCTGAAGGGTGACTAGCTGGCAGAAAATGGAGGGAAAACCAGGAGAAAGAGATGCAAGAATCTCAGAGCTGGAAGGGCCAAGAGATGGACAGGTGGGCAACTTCAGCCTGGCACAAAGCGGAATCACCCTGGGAGGGGAGATGGGGAAACACCCAGGATCTTTAGGTCCCCGTCAAACCTGACTGTCAGGACAGGACTTTCTGGGTTCTCTCTAGCCCACGACATTTTCTTGGGGAACATCTTTTTTTTTCTATTGACATTTCTAGTGGTAATCTTTTTCTTAAAAATTCTTTTTCAAAGCAATATTAAAAAATTTGAAATTCGGTTTCATCATTCATCTCCCGTCACAAGAGCCATCTTCATGTCCTCCCATTCCCCTTTAGCTTTTCCACATTCCAGTCCCTTCACCAGGGCATTGCCGTTTCTTCCCTTTCACTTGATGAAACCCTGCTCTGTCTTCAGCCTGCCCTCTGGGGGTCTCCCCAGCCCTCACCCACCCATTCCGGGGCTCCTCAGTTCCTGGCACGCAGAACTGTTACACCTGCCCCCTCTTTCTGTGAGCTGCTAGCGGAAGGGGCTGTGTGCATCCACATTACAGCCCCTCCGCGGAGCCCAGGTCCAAGTACACTCTGTTGTTGAAAAGAGAAGCATTTAAACTCCCTGGAATCATGCACAAAACATATTTGGGGGGTCAACTTTCCCTCAATATTCCATCCATCAGTGTCCATTTTTCAACAAAGCAAATCCTATTTAACATGTTTAAAATTTTTTATTGGATTGTAGTTGATTGACAATGTTGTGTTAGTTTCACATATACAGCAAAGCGATTCAATTTTCTATATTTATATACTAATCCTACTTAACATTTCAGTGATTGTACCCTGAGTATTCACCGGAATGACTCATGCTAAAGCTGAAGCTCCAATACTTTGGCCACCTGATGGGAAGAGCTGACTCATTGGAAAAGATCCTGATGCTGGGAAAGATTGAAAATGAGAGGAGAAGCAGGCAGCAGAGGATGAGATGGTTAGATAGCATCACTGGCTCAATGGACATGAATTTGAGCAAGCTCCTAAAGACAGTGGAGGACAGAGGAGCCTGGCACGCTGCAGTCCATGGGATCGCAAAGAGTCGCACGTGACTCAGTAAGTGAGCACGCATAACGCTCAGTCCAGTCCCCACTCCGCACACATTTATGAAGTGTCTGCGGTATGCAAGCGCCGCGCAAAGCAGGAACAATCCAGAGGGATGCTGTTTGTACCCTGCCTCCGGCAATGACAGCCACACACCAGCATTCACCATTTCAGAGGATGGAGAAGTATACGTGGACACATACGCTAGCCCACCCCTTTGACAGATGGGAAAACAGAGGCATGGAGCCAAATCACCGCCAGAACCCTGCCCAGTACCTGGAATTCAGACCCACAGCCCAGGCCTCTCCCCAGCACATTCCTCAATCCACACGACAACAAAGGAATGTACTTCTTTATTAGTTAAAGTTCTGCAGAGTTATAAATCAAACCGAAGCATTCAAAATTTTAAAGTTTGATCAGCTGAGAAATAAGGATATTAAAAATGATTAAATATGATTGCATTTGAGGGTACAGACTGTTCTTCCATTACCTGCTTTGATTAAAAAAAGCTATCTGGGCTGTGAGGTAGAAAAGTTAAATGCGACAAGAAAAAAAAAAGCCTCGGAGTTTGCCATCGTTCCCACTTTCTGTAAGAAAATAGCATTGTTTAAGATGTGATCGAGAACACATGAGTTAGCATCCGCAGTTAGTATTCTTCTCATCCTCCTTAATTGTGAAAAATAAGAGCGATTAGGAAGAATAAAAAGTTAGTCCTATGATTCTTCAGGGAACAGAAACAGGCTACATTTTTTAATGGAATGCAAACCAGAAGCTTGGATTCCTAAGCTGAAATTTAATTGGTGCAATATTGAAGTTTAAAGAGTCATAAAGTTTTTGGTCTTTACGTTATGAAGGGAAAATTACCCACAACGTTGTTTGGATTATAATGTTTTAGCTGCTGCCTCTATTTCTTTTTCCTGAGATGATGACGATGCTTACTGTTCTGCTTGTTTATGACATTCAGTCTTTCCCGTCTGAGTTTTGCGAATGGTGGCATACTTAGGGGAACCTTTTGGAATGGCTTAGACATCACACCCATTGAAATGGATCTGGAGAAGGGAACACGGTGGTGAAACATAAGGAGGAGGTTTGCAGCAATGCCAAGTGGCATATTCCTTAGAGATGAGATAAATGACCAGAAGAGAGAGAGAGAGCACGCCTGAGGAACAGCTCACTTACCTCCACCTTCTAATTGAAGAGTTGGCTGGGACTCAAAACGTGGTGCTGACCCACTTCAGCCCTCTAGCTGCTACATCACCCCCAGAGGGGGAAATGATCAATCACGAATTAGCCTTCCTAAGTGAAGCTTGAAACTGTCATGAAAGGATCAGTGTGGGGGTGGGAGGAGAAGCTATAAAAATGGTCTCTGTCCAAATCATTCAAATCCTACAGATAGGATTTCCCTGGTGGTCCAGTGGTTAAGTGGAGAAGGAAATGGCAACCCACTCCCGTGTTCTTGCCTGGAGAATCCCAGGGACAGAGGAGCCTGGTGGGCTGCCGTCTATGGGGTCGCACAGAGTCGGACACGACTGAAGCGACTTAGCAGCAGCAGCAGCCAGTGGTGAAGACTCCACACTTCCACTGCAGGGGGTACAGGTTCGATCCCTGGTTGTGGAAGATCCTGCATGTCTCTCAGCATGGCCAAAAAACAAAACGTTTAAGGCATCTTTTGGGAAATAAACGTAGAGATATTTAGAACAAAAACAAAGACCTACAGATCATAGAAATCTAGTGGCAACTATCAACTTGTACATTACTACCACAGTTTGAAACCAGATATTTTAAAAGTATGAAAACTGGACTCAGCCCCCAAGTGAACTCGGCCTTGGCTAATTCTTCTGCAGCAAAAGTCTGGCATGACTTTGTCTCCCCAGGGCTGACAGTAGGGACTTAAGTCTGGAGGGCTCACTTCACCCAGAGAAGGGTCAGGATGTAGGGCTGCTAGATTCAGCGAGTGAAAAATACAAGATGCCTGGTGAAACCTGAATTTCTTTTAGCCTAAGTATGTCCCCTGCAATATTTGGGACATGGTTATACTGAAATATTATATATTGTTTATCTAAAGTACAAATTTTACTGGGTGTCCTGTATTTTACTTCGCAGCCCTAAGCAGGAGGCAAGCTGCATGCCAGCCCTCACCTTGACTTCCCTGCGTTTGTTCCCAGGGTCCCCATCGCTGGACCCCAGAAAATTCACCTAAGACTTAGGCTGACCGGGTCTCAGGGAGGAGGGGGTGTTAATCTGAGCAGAGGAGATGGGGACAGGACCTATTTCTGAGAGCACAGTCTGCAGTCCGAAAACAAGCCCTACGGGAAGCCTCCCAATGTTTTAATGCAGAAGAGGAGCAGAGGGTCCTTGGGCCTCCCTGTTTGGAGTCACAAGATAGGTTCAGGGTTTTGAGACTGAGCCTTTATATTCCTACTTCATTTAGGTATCAGTCATCAGGTGACTAGCAACACTGGCAAAGGGTCCAGGTGAGAGATCGTCAAACTTATACGTGCATAAACATCTCCAGGGAGACATGTTAACAATAAAGAGACCTGGACCCTATCCTTCAGATCCACTGATTCCAGTAGACTGCATTTTGAATAAGTATCCCCCCAACATACACGCACACACAGACCAAGGAATCCAGATATAGGTAGAATCTCTGAAAAACATTGACCTAGGTTTTTGGTTCTCCCTAAACATAGACCGAAAAAGACGTTTTTTAAAAAATTAAATTTTATTAAAAGCATTTTCTCCAAAGATCATGTCATTCATTCATTTGGCATTTCACAATATGATCACAGCTAGTTTCTCTTTTAACAACATGATGCAAAAATCAGAGTGAAATGTAATACTTCTACAAATGACTCATTCTTAGAGAAATTTCAGTCTGTATATTTGCTTCTTAAACCTAATATAATTTTCCCCACGATGAAGATCAAGTGGAACTATTTATACTATTTATATTAGCTTAATTATAGGAGTATACATTACTTCTGTTCTTGGAAGATGAATATAATTATAAATTTTAGGATTATAGTGGGAAATTGTAAGATAAAAATAATTGCAGAATTTTAGAATGGAAAAAAAAAGTAGTGACTTACAAAAATGTAAGCTTCACTTGAAAGGGCATTTTCCTATATTTTCTATGTATCATATTCTTACACATAATTATATATGTTCTATATTCTTAGACATACTACTATTGATTGCTGAAGAAACAAGATATTCTCATCAGTGAATCTATGTCAAAATACAAGAAGGATTTTTGCCTTTACTGCTTGGAGAGTTTCATATGACCTATGTTTTGGTGTCAAAAAAAACCCCACAATATTTTCCCACAAATTTTTTAAATAGCCTACCTAGGAAATATTCATGTTTTAAAGGTATATAAAAATACTTTAAAGGTATGCATGAAGTTCTTTGACTATTTTAAATATAACACATAGATATTATAAAACTTCTTCTAAAGAAAATAAATAGAAAATTGTAACGGGTGATGAAATGGGCCCAATTATGTCCTCCCAAAATGTGTATTGAAGTCTTAACCCCTCGTACCTGTGAATACGGCCTTATTAGAAATAGTGTTTTCAGGTGGAATCAAGAGAGACTGAGGTTAGTGTGGGTGCTACTCCAATAGGACTGGTGTCTTTCTTAAAAGGCTGATTTGGAGACAGACATTCCTGGAGAGGAGAAGGTCATGTGACGACCCGTGTGAAGACGGCCACTGAAGATGGAGGCAGAGATTTGAGGGATGCTGTCTGGAGCACCAGGAAGCCAGATGAGGCCAGGGAGGATTCTCCCCTAGAACCTCTAGAGGAAGCTCGGCCCTACTGACAACTTGATTTCGGACTTTAAGCTTCCAGAGCTTCAAAAGAATAATTTCCATTTCTCTAAGCCACCCAGTTTGTGGTACGCTGTTAGGACAGCCACAGGAAACTAATACGTGTGGGTTTTGCTCCAAATATGCCAAAAAGAAAATTCATTTTCTTTGTGCAGTATTAAAATGGTAAATAGAGTGAAGACTCTTTGTAAAACTGTTGGTGTCACTGGGATCAAGTAGGCTCAGTAAATGATAGCTGAATGACCAGCTGACCCTTCAAACCCAATTTCAAGCTGTACTACTGCGCTCTTTCCGCCTCACTAGCGGGCATCTCATGCAGCTCAATAGCAGAATAACAAACAACTCAACCAAAAAATGGGCAGAAGCCCTAAAGAGACATTTCTCTACAGAAGACATACAGATGGCCAACAAACACATGAAAAGATGCTCAAGTAGTGGAGAAGCCAAAGGCACACCAGCCAACATTCAGACTGTGTGGAGGTGTTCAGGTTCATTCGAAAGTGGACTTTCCAGAATTGAGAGCTTGCATTTCTTGGTGTTGAGTTGGGTATGGAAAATTAAATTAAAAAAATAAATAGAACTCCCCATTGGGGAAAATAGCTACATGGAAATAAACTGTGAAGGTCCACTGTAAGGAATCTTCGGGACTCCAAGACCTTGGGACATCTGAGAAGCCAGAGCTCTGGAAGGAAACATCAAAGCTCACTCTGCCTTCCAGCCTAGTTCTGTCACCCATCACGGGAGCTGCTCAGACAGCTGCAGAGGAAGGACCAGCCGGGTCTCCAGGATCAGCCAAGAGTCAGCGGGCGCACCTTGCAGGACCTGCCCAACTCTGGTTCGTGATCGAGACCGTGCTGCATGCCAAGTCGCTTCAGTCGTGTCCGACTCTGCGAGCCTACGGCTGGTAGCCCGCCAGGTTCCTCTGTCCATGGGATTCTCCAGGCAAGAATACCGGAGTGGGTTGTCGCGCCCTCCTCCAGGAGATCTTCCTGACCCAGGGATTGGATGCCCATCCCCGGTGGCTTTTGCATTGGCAGGTGGGTAAAGAACCCACCACTAGCACTAACTGGGGATCCACAGACTTTCTCTGTACCAGGCCAAGGAGTAAATGTCTTGCGCTTTCAGGGTCCACCATCATTGTGGGAACTCCTCACTGCTGCCATTGTGCTGGGAAAGCCACGTGACCAGATGTAGGCCCAGGGGCACAGCTGCATTCCAGTAAAAAATGTGAAAGAAGGTGGACAACCCACCGGCCCTAGTTTGAGGACCCCTGATGTAAAGTGAAACTGACACAAAACTAAAGCAAGAGTAGACTGTCCACTTCGAGTCCTAGATGGCCCAGGACAGACACGGGGGCTCCCTTCCCATGGAAATTTGCCTCATCTCTTCCAGCAAATCTTCATCTGGGCTCCCATTCAGCCTCCTGGGAACTTTTCCAGGAAATAGAAATAGCTGATGAAAAAGGAAGGGCTTGAACCAAAGAGAATGCCCCCTTCTCTTAGTTCAGGATAACAAGAGGTCTGTGTCATCAATCCCTCCGGTGCATTCCGTCACTGCCATTGGCTGGGGACCATGCATCCCTGGACACAAGTCACACAGTTACACACATCCACACACACCCACACATCACACCCACACACACTCAAATGAAAGAGAAAAAGAGAGAGAGAACTGGACTTGGTGCCTGGCTAATCCATATTTTTAAATGTTATAATTAGTATTTCCCTCCAGTTAAAGAAGATCCTCCATAAACGTACCAATGGCATTTGGACAATAAAACTGATGGGATTATAGAGTTAAGTCATCACCCTGCCCAGGCTCCCATTAAGAAACTCTATTACTTTGATGCAGAGCGATGGCCTCCTGTCTCTCTTATATTACCCTCCCTCTTGCCCATATCCATAATCATGCTTTGTATCTGCATTATAACACTGAAAAGGTTTGGCTCATAGGCATCCTGGATGATGAGAACATTCATTTTATTTATTTAAAGCATGGCTTGCCTGGATGGTCTCCAGAGATAAAGCATCTTATATTCATGGGGGTCCAAATACCATTGGAAGTGCATTCATTCCAATATCACTGCCATTGAGTCAAAGCTAAAAGCCCTTTCTCAGACATAAGAAATCAGAAGATCCACAACGGGAGCATAATGTTAATATCTCTGTTAAAATAATATGCAATGGCTCTTTCAAATGAGTGTATCAAATTGATGCTTCTCAAGCCATGAATCAACTAGCCTCATTCATCAATGGTCGAGCAGAGGTGGGCAGCAAGGGAGGGCTGAGTTTTCTACCTTTCTTTGAAGCACTTTCTGTGGTGATGGGGCTGGGTCAAACCAGGCATCCCTCTCTTCTCTAAGGTTCTGTTGCTTAAATAATTCATATGGTCATTCAAAAAAAAGCTCAAAATGTAAAAAGAAGAATAATATACTTTGAATAATTTGGTCTCTAAGTCCCTTCAGCAAATAAATACTCATCGCATGTGGATTAAGTGCCAGGAACTGTCTAGGCTGCAGAGGTGGAGAAAGACCCAAGATAATGCTTCTGTCCACCAGTCTTTCTGGTGTAACAGGGAAATAAAAAAGTAACTCTCATATGTGTGTGCCCATTCAGTCGTCTCCGAGTTTTTACACCAGCCCCGTGGACTGTAGCCCGCCAGGCTCCTCTGTCCATGGGATTCTTCAGGCAGGAATACTGAAGCAGATTGCAGTTTCTTTCTCCAGGAGATCTTCCTGACCCAGGGATGAAACTCACGTCTCCTGCATCTCCTTTACTGGCAGGTGAATTTTTTGTCGTTGAGCCACCTGGGAAGCCCAACTCTCATATAGAAAGAGCTAAAAGAAAAATAGCAGAGGTACATAAAAATGCTAACATGATGAAGAACTTATGGGAGTGTAGAACTGATGGTTGGGTATAAGCAATGCTTGAGTTGGTTTTTGAAGCTTAAATAAGACTTTGCAAGACAAAGAAGGAGGAGAAATAAGGAGGAATTTCCAGAAAAGAAAAGAGTTGATCATGTACATTCTGAGCAAGAAGAATGGCCTGTAATGGGGAGGGATTAGCCAGAGAGGAATCTGGAAAGAGCCTGGAGGTGAGTTGTAAAGGGCTTCATTGACTGGGTTATGCAATTGTGACTTTATCTTGTGAGCCAAGACTTATCAAGGTATGCTCCATGAAACAAGAGTTCCATAAGATGGTATTACAAAAATAAGCTTGAAAAACACCATGGTAAACACTGCTGGACTTCTCAGATCTTTCAATACTTTCATACACCTTGGAACTTCCAAGAAATAGAAAATACGAACAGACCATTTACAAGTACTGAAATTGAATCCGTGCTTAAAAAAACTCCCAACAAACAGAAGTCCAGGACCAGAAGGCCTCACAAGGGAGATCCACAGAACATTTAGAGAACAATTAACACCTATCCTTCTGAAACGATTCTTAAACATTGCAGAGGAAATAACACTTCCAAACTCATCCTATGAGGCCACCATCACCCTGATACTACCAAAACCAGACAAAGATAACACACACACATACAAAAAAAAAAAAAATTACATACACGTTGGAACTTCCAAGAAGGACAGTGAAAGACACAATATTTCTCAAATGTTTTCATTATAACGTCATCTAAAAAAATTTTAGAGCGTTATCTCATAGAATTGGTATTCCAAAGCACATACATTGGGAAAAGGCTACTAACACAGCACAGAGCTGTGGAGTGTTCGTGTTTGTTTTCGTTTTTTTATTGACGTATATTTAACATGTAACATTATATTAGTTTCAAGTGTGCAGTGTAAAGATTCCTGTGGAAGGTTTTTGACAAGAGCAATAACGTATGTAGATTTTTAACATAGAAGCCTAAGGCTGGCAGCAGGAAAATATTGAAAGAGGGGAGTCGGGGCTGGTAGGACTTTGTGATCAATTTCAGGTCAGGAGTGAGCATCCAATGAGGGTGTGAAGTTCTGACTTTGTCACTAAGACGCTGCAGTAACCTGAGATAAGAAGGGACCCAGGAGGAGGTACAGGGGAGACACAACAGCTTTGGATGAGTTGATGAAACAGTGCCACATTCCAGAGTTACTCAGAAGACCAGTTACTGACTTTCTGCAGCATTATCTTAACCTCATTTTCTTTGGAAAAATGGAGAGGAGGGCTCGGTTTTTAATGGAATGTTATGAAATGCATATTAATTATTGCCAGGACTTGAGTCTTTTGGTGAAATACATATTTATAAACCTTTGAAGAGCATAGATCATTTACCTAATAGAGCAAGACTGCTCTAAAGCCTCCATCCTAATCTATCAGGTAAATATCCATTTATAATTGGTTATTTAATCCTTGCTCTTTCCCCAATAGGTCGGACTGGCCCTGTAAAGCCGCTTCATTCCTCAGCGGGAGTCTGTTATCATCTATCATAATGTCAATAGAGATATATACATTAAAGAAATTATGAAAGTTCTTGCCCAGGACAAGAGCTAACACTGAGATGGAAAGAAATGCAAAACATAATGAAACAGCTGCTGTGGGTGAGGAAGAGAGAATTTTTCATTTTAATAACCAGTCATACTCCAATGCAGAAGGGCAAAATAGAAGGATGGCAGGGGTGAGCTGGGCTGTGTGTCTGACAGTTTCTGATCCTCCTGAAAGCTGGATAGAATTCCCTCCCCTAAAGAAAAGTAAAAATTTTAAAAAACGGATGAGGTTTCCCAGGCAGCCCAGTGGTTAAGAATCCGCTTGCCAAGCAGGAGATGTGGGTTTGATCCCTGGGTTAGGAAGATCCCCTGGAGTAGGAATTGGCAACCCACTTCTGTATTCCTACCTGGGAAATCCTATGGACAGAGGAGCCTGGTGGGCCAGAGTCCATGGGGTCACAAAGAGTGGGCACGACTGAGGGACTGAGCTTGCAAGCAGAAAAAAAAAGGCAGATATTATGCACACCTAGATCCTTCTCTTGGTACCATCCCAACATACACACACACACACACACACACACACACACACACACACACACTTCACTTCGTGCTATTCCATCTGTCTTAGGACTCTCTGAAGTATTCAACTAGCTTTTATTGTGTGTGTGTGCGTGCTCTTTGTGACCAACTCTTTGTGACCCCATGGACTGTAGCCCATGAAGCTTCTCTGTCTGTGGAATTTTCCAGGCAAGAGTCCTGGAATGGGTTGCCATTTCCTTCTCCAGGAGATCTTCCTGACCCAGGGATTGAATGCTTGTCTCTTGCATCACCTGCATTGGCAGTTGAACTCCTTAACAGCTGAACCACCAGGGAAGCTGACTTTCACTGAGCATCTACTATATCCTGGATACTTCTGCTTCCCAGGTCTCGTTTACAATCCCAACAATCTCAACTAACAATCTTAGTTCCACAGTAGCCTGGAGAACTGAAAGGTCTATGTTAAGTCTCACACCCAATAGCTGCAGATGAGAGCCCGGTCACACTCTTTGCCCTGCACTTGCTTCTCCCACTAAGACTGAGGTTGGCCTAGGACACACTCCATGGGCACTGGAGTATGTCCTGGAGCCAGGAGCTGTTCCCAGATCAAAGGTGATCTGGGAGCAGAAGCCTGGCCAAAGAGGGGTCCAGAGGACATTTGAGCCTGAGATATGAAACCACTCCACTCTGCTTGTAGCAGGTGGCCTAGAGAGAGACTCTAGGGGGACCCACCAGTTTCCTCAAGCTGATCTAACTGGTCCCTAAATTTGGCTTTGCAAACCTGTGTGTGTGCATGCGTGTGTGCTGGGTAGGCCCCATCTTGACAATCAGACCCCTGTGGAATCCCCACAGAGAAGGACATCAGACACATTGCAATGACTGAAGTGAGGTGGGGGGTCTGGGACTCTGGAGCTCGGCCCCCTTCAGCCTTCCATGGGCACCCCCACCCACCCTCCTCCAAGCCTCTGGTGGCCCATGCCAGCTCTACACTTTGTCCTTGGGCATAAAAGTCATCTGGGGGAACCGCGAGGGGTGGAGGAGAGAGGGGAGTTCCCAAATCCATCTAAACTCCGTTGATGTTCACTGCCTTTTCGTACATGTGTTTTCAAGATGCAAAATCCCCAGTTCTATGCCATGTGAGATTTATGGGCAATCATAGAAAAGGATGGTTTGAAGCAAAACATCCTATATATAGAGCAAGAGCTTTTGCAGCTGAGTTGGGAACTTGGCTCTAAATGCTGTCAATCAGACCCTTGACAGAACAAACACTTTCCAGGGTGCTGTCTGGGAAACTGACATGGGCAAGCAAAAGGGCAGGAAATGACGCTGACCAAAGCTCCATAGATCAGGACCTCATTTCATCTCTCCAGTAGGAATCGTTGTCACTTTATCATAGATGGAGAAAATGTAGGCACGGAGAGCCTGATTCCTGCACCCGGGGTCACAGTTACTGAGTGGTGGCGACTCTGGAGAGTCAGGACCCCCATCTGTTTGCCTACACAGGCCTCTTCCCCACCAGTCCCACTGTGTAGAGAAAATACGGTAGTGTCTTCTTTCTATGGGATGCTGAGAAAATGAAGTCGATTTTCCAGGTAACTGAAACGTATGCCTTTGAGCCCCCAAACGTTTTAAGATTTTAATTATTTTAATGGAAACATTTCCCCTGTTCTTAAAACAGCCTATTCAGTGTGATTAACCTTGTCTCGTTGGCTCGGGGCCATCAGCAAGAGCTGCAGCTTTGTACTGTGATATAACCCAGTGATAGTACCTCCCAGGATCTTCCAGAGGCTGGCCATCCATTGGCTGGACCATTGCATCAGCTTCCAGGCTTGCTCTTTTGGCACCCCCTGCCTCATAAACCCTTCCCTCCCGAGCAGCTGGAGTTCTCTTTCTCAAGGCCAGTAGCTTGGGGCCTCTTCTTGGCTAAAACCCCACGTGAACTGCCTTCCATCACTGCCGGCTGAAATGTGGACCACTGTGCATCCACACGCTCCCCCACCCACCACTTCAAGGGCCATTCTTGCCATCTGGGGTCTTTCCCAGGATGCTCTCTGGTTATGCAGAGCTGTGTATAACTCATTCGCCAAACACACCAGGTCTGCCTCCTGGCCTCCGGTCAGGCTGCTCCCTCTGTTCCTGACCCGAGGCCAGGAGGCAGACCACAGCACAGCGTGTTTGGTGAATGAGTTTTACCTGGGAGGGGACCTGGATCTGGATGAGGATCCACCAGAGCCTCCCAGAGGATCCCCAAGGTCCTCCCTTGTCCTACTTACTGTGTGTGTGAGGCCAGATGTCTTTCCCATAGATATAAGTCAAAGCAACGTATCACAACCGACTGACGGTAGAGCCTGATCGAAAGATCCAGCTGATGAGCCAGATGTGTGTGTGTGCTCAGTTGCTCAGCCGTGTCCGACTCTTTGCGACCCCGTGGACTATGGCCCACCAGACTCCTCTGTCCAGGGATTCTCCAGGCAAGAACACTGTTGCAGGCCTCTTGCAGGGGATCTTCCCGACCCAGGGATCGAACCCGCGTCTCCTGTGCCTCCTTCACTGGCAGGTGGGTTCTTTACCACTGGGCCACCTGATAAACCAGAGAGCTGGACACTAAGGAGATTCACAAAAATGTAAAGCGAGGCCGCTTTTCTATAGCCTACAATTTTGTTTTGAAATAACTTGTTTTCACTAAAAATAGGTATCTTCATGTTCATGCTTAATGGGCTTATTAGTTTTCCTTTCAATAAATTGGTAAATATGCTTACAATTTCTCAGTTTTAATTTCTAATATACTATAATCCACATGACAAAAGCTCTTTGGGGTCCACAGTAATTTATAAGTGTGTAGAGGGGTCTTAGCACCAAACAGTTTGAGAATTGCTGGCCAGGACCACTCATGCCTGAGTGCCAGGCACTCGGGTGCCTCCATCTCCCCCTGCCTAATTTTTTTTTTTTTTTTTTTTTTTTGACTGCACTGGGCTCTTCTTTGGGGCAAGTAGGCGCCCTCTAGTTGCAGCACACTGGCTTAGTTGTCCTGTGGAATACAGGATCTTAGCTCCCTGACCAGGGATCAAACCTGTATCCTCTGCATTGGAAGGCAAATTCTTAATCACTGGGCCACCAGGGAAGTTCCTCCACCCGCCGAACTCTTAATCCTCTTCCCAAGCCAGGATGGGGACTTGCCTCCTCCCGGCTGAACCCCCGAGGCTGGAGCAGGCATCCACACCTTTCTTCTACTTCAAATGTATCCCCTGCATGGAGCTTGTCTGCTTTCATTTCTGTCTATACCACTAAATTGCCGTCTCCTGAAGCAAAGGGCTGGCGCAGTCTTTCTTGCCTCTGTACCTACTTTGTAGGAGACTTAATCACTGCATGTTGGGCTTACCTGATCTGTGCTTCCTGCGGCATTGCCATTCTGGGTTTATAGCCTCCCTCGTCTGATTTACCTGCCTTGGGTAAATCTCCTAAGCTTTTTAATCCTCAGTTTCTTGGAGAATAAAAATAATACTAATATCCAAGGGATTAGAGAAGACTTATGATCAGAAACACTGCACGTGAACTTGAAAGCACACTACAGTGAGTTACTGGCGTTTTCCTACAGCCTGAGACCTTCAGGAACGCTCCAGTTTGCAGGCTGTCTCTGGGCAGCTCTGCTTCTGGTTTCCAGGCCTGGGTTTCATGGGGCAGTCTCGAAGCAGCCACAAACTTGGTGGCTTCAAACAATAGAGACATAGCCAGCAGCCTGTCCTACATATAAGAAGCATGTAGCTGCGCTACAGAAGAAAACAAGGGAAATGTGGGTGTAGGTGGAGTTCCATCACCCACGAATGATTAGAGGCAAGTTGAGTCCATTTCCCTATGTAAAATGAGGATGATCGTACTTTCCTGTCTGCATTTCCTAATGATTAAATGAATCCTATAAAGCATTTGTTGTCACCCCTGGGTTGCTGTTGTTGGGTCACTAAGTCACATCCGACTCTTCGTGACCCCACAGACTACAGCATGCCAGGCTTCCCTGTCCTTCACTATCTCATGGGTTTCTCAACTCCTGTCCACTGAGTGGGTGATGCCATCCAATCATTTCATCCTCTGTTGTCCGTTTCTCTTCCTGCCCTCAATCTTTCCCAGAATCAGGCCCTATTCCAATGAGGTGGCTCTTCACATCAGGTGACCAAAGTATGGTTGATTCTTTAGGACTGACTGGTTTGATCTCCTTGTAGTCCAAGGGACTCTCAAAAGTCTTCTCCAATGCCACATTTGAAAGCATCAATTCTTCAGGGCTCAGCCTTCTTTATTGTCCAACTTTCACATCCCTACGTGACTATTGGAGAAACCATCGCTTTGACTAAATGGACCTTTGTTGGCAAAGTGATGTCTCAGCTTTTTAATATGCCGTCTAGGTTAGTCATAGCTTTTTTACCAAGGAGCAAGCATCTTTTAATTTCATGGCTGCAGTTACCATCTGCAGTGATTATGGAGCCCAAGAAAATAAAGTCAGTCACTATTTTCTCTTTTACCCCACCTATTTGCCATAAAGTGATGGGACTGGATGCTATGATCTTAGCTTTTTGAATGTTGATTTTTAAGCCAGCTTTTCTACTCTCCTCTTTCACCTTAATCAAGGAGCTCTTTAGTTCCTCTTCACTTTCCGCCTTTATGGTGGTATTATCGGCATATCTGAGGTTATTGATATTTCTCCCAGCAATCTTGGTTCCAGCTTGTGCTTCATCCAGCCTGGCATTTCGCATGATGTACTCTGCATACAAGTTAAACAGGCAGGGTGACAATATTCAGCCTTGACGTACTCCTTTCCCAATTTGGAACCAGTCCGTTGTTCCATGTCCAGTTCAAGCTGTTGTTTCTTGATCTCTCTGAAGACAGGTAGAGTGGTCTTGTATCCCATCTCTTTAAGAATTTTCCACAGTTTGCTGTGATCCACATAGTCAAAGGCTTTAGTGTAGTCAATGAAGCAGAAGCAGATGTTTTTCTGGAATTCTCATGCTTTTTCATTTTTTGATGATCCACCAGATGTTGGCAATTTGATCGCTGGTTCATCTGCCTTTTTTAAATCTAGCTTATAAATCAGGAAGTTCTTGGTTTATGTACTGTTGAAGCCTACCTTGGACAATTTTGAGTTTACTTTGCTAGCATGTGAAATGAGTGCAATTGTGCAGTAGTTTGAATATTCTTTGACACTGCTCTTCTTTGGGATTGGAATAAAAACTGGCATTTTCCAGTCCTGTGGCCACTGCTGAGTTTTCCAAATTTGCTGGCATATTGAGTGCAGCACTTTAACAGTATCATCTTTTAGGATTTGAAATAGCTCAGCTGGAATTCCATCACTTCCCCTAGCTTTATTCATAGTCATCCTTCCTAAGGTCACCTAACTTCACAGTCTAGGATGTTTGGCTCTAGGTGAGTGACCACACCATCGTGGTTATCTGGGTCATTAAGGCCCTTTTTGTAGATTATGACAAGATATTGAATATAGCCTCATGCTATCCAGTAGGCCCTTGCTCTTTATCTGTTTTCTGTATAGCAGTGTGTATTTGTTAATCCCAGACTCTTCATTCATCCCTCCTCCCACTTTCCTCTTTGGTAATCATAAGCTTGTTTTCTTCCTCTGTCAGTCTATTTCTACGTTGTAAATAAGTTCATTTCTATCATTTTTTGGATTTCACATATAAGCAATATCCCATGACGTTTGTCTTCTCTGTCTGAGCTGGTATAGTCATCTTCACTCAGCATAATTGTCTTTAGTCTGGCCACGTTGCTGCAAAGAGCATTATTTCATTCTTTTCCACAGCTGCCTCATATTCCATTGTGTAAACATACCATGTCTTCTTATCCACTCATCTGTAGATAAAACACCTCCTATTATTGGACATAGTTTTGGGGGTGGCGATTTTTGCTGTTTTCATATTACAACTTTGCAATAAAATCTGATAGATAAAACCACACATACCATTGGGAGTTTCCATAACATTCATTTCTGGAAACAATGGACTGGGGGAAGCACAGGAGCATTGCTAAGGCCCTTGATAGGTACTAACAGCAGAAAGAATACACCAGCTCTCCCATGGGCTGTGTGTGGAAACGTTCTTCCCCAATATCCATAGCAATATGGAATTTCATCTCTTTTTTTTCTTTATTTCTTTGCACTTACTGATTTTAAGGAGGTTCTATTTTACATGGTTTCAGTTAAAAAGAAGCCTCTTTTCAATGGTTCTTTTCTCCTATGATTGAATTCAAAGGTCAGCAATTTTTTTTTTTCTATAAGGGCCAGATGGTAAATATTTTGGATTTTGCAGTGCATATGATCTCTGCTGTAACAAAACTCAACTCAGACATCCCAATACAAAAGTAGCCCGTTGACAATATGTAGACAAATGAGCAGGGCCCATGAAACTTTACTTATGGACACTGGAACTTGAATTTCATAGAGCTTTCCCATATCAAGAAATGCATTCATCTTTTGAATCTCTTTCCATCAATTTAAAAATGTACAAACTAGGGTTTCCCTGGTGGTTCAGTGGTAAAGAAGCCAGCCGCCAATGCAGGAGACGCTGGTTCAGTCCCTGATCCGGGAAGATGCCACATGCTGCAGAGCAGCTAAGCCCGTGCACCCCAACTCTTGAGCCTGTGCTCTGGAGTCTGGGAGCCACAACTACTGAACCCACGTGCCTCTACGGAAGCTCGTATGCTCAGAGCCGGGCCCTACAACAAGAGAAACCACTGCGATGAGAAGTCACGGTGCTGCAACTAGAGAGTAGCTCTGCTCACTACAAATGCCCGTGCGGCAGTGAAGACCCAGCACAGCCAAAATAAATACATAAAAGCTATTTTTAAAAATTAATTAAATAAGTAAAAACACACAAACTATTCTTAGCTCTGCTGCTGCTATCTCGTCACTAAGTCGTGTCTGACCCTGCCACGCCACAAAATCCATGTCTCCTGCTTGACAGGCAGATTCTGTACCACTGAGCCACCTGGGAAACCCGAGTTGGTACATTTTTAAACAGATGGGAAGAAATTCAGAAGATGAATATATTTCTTGATATGGGAAAGTTCTATTCTTTTACCACTGAGCCACCAGTCATAGAGAACTGGTGACCAGCACAGGGTATACTTGGCCCAGGGGCCTTAGGTCACCTACCCTCTGGTTTAACTGAAACTGCCATCCACACAGGACCCTGATCTGTTTAGAGTTCTGTGTGAGAATTGCCTTTTTCTAAATTGCATAGTTTTCAACCCTGGATGCACATTATAATTATCTGGAAAGTTTTTTTTTTTTTTTTTTAAAGCAAAAGCAGCTCTGGGCCCCACCCCAGATGAATTCAGACTCTTGGAAGTGGGCTCACAAGCAAGGCGCACGAAAGTCTCCCCCAGTGACCCGTAAATCCCAGCTCAGAGTCTACTTGAATTAGCCACAGGTAAACCCAGTGTGATGCTCTTGGGCCCCGGTCCTGAGTCGTGTTAACCTGGGATCCAAGTGCTGCCAGGAAGCCAAGAGCCCCGGAAAGAACAAGTGAAACTCGTGGATGAGAGTCACAGCTCCCTGAATATCTTACAGAGGTGATGACAAAGCTGCTTCTGCATTCTTTGGGACTCTGTGTCAACCTCCCTGGAAAGACAGACAGTGATCGACTTTTTAAAAAGTCTCCTGGCTACAGGCATCAGCCCAGGCCCTGTGGTTGGAAGGTCTGACCATGAGTGGCTGAAGCCGGTAGGAGTCAGGGCATGCTCTGTGTATCTGCTCTTCGCAGTGGATTCAGCCTTCGGTCTCTCTCAAGATCAGGTGTAAAGAGATGGCTAGTAGCATCCTCTCATGCTTGCTCCTGCCTCGTTCTGCAACTGACGCACACTGGGTACTAGCAAGCGAATGTTCAGTCCCCACCCTGCCTGTCTCCTCGGGTCCTTCCCACTCTTTGCTTTTCTTTATAGATTTCAAGGTGATGATAAAAGAGAGAACAGTCTTAGCATTTGTTAATACCCACTTGACCCACAAAAGAAAATTCACCAGCATTCCGCAGCTTCTAATTTAAAAACCATTAGACCGTTCCGCTTGGCAGACCAGATCTAAATATTCTTAAAGGGGTGGTTTAATTTAATGATTACCTTAACAAGCCCCCTTTTAAAATGATGATCCGCCAAATTCGGGGGATTTGTTTTGGAATCTGATCCAATAAGTGGCTTTGTACAAAGAGGAGCAGAACGGAATCTGATTTGGTTCAGAACACGGTGAAAATCGTGGAAATTACTTTGCATATTTAATCACTGTGGAAACATGAGTACAAACTACTTTCTAGAGATTACCTTAGGAAAAAAAAGCTGCAGGCTTTGCAGCCAGCATGCCAAGTACTTTGATTTACAGGGAATTATTTGGATCTTACAGAACACTCAGGGTTTCAAAGATTTCAACCTACTCAGCCACTGGCAGAAAGACATATTTTAAATAGTGGGCTTTGGGGACAGAAGGGAGAGTGGTGGGACCCATTCCTTCCTGTTCAGACCTGTTGTTATTTGGTAGCTAAGTCGTGTCTGACTCTCTTGCGACCCTATAGACTCTAGCCTGCCAAGCTCCTCTGTCCATGGCAATTCTCAGGCAAGAATACTGGAATGGGTTGCCATTTCCTTCTCCAGATCTTCCTGACCCACGGATCAAACACGCATCTCCTGCATTAGCAGGCAGATTGTTTACCACTGAGCCACCAAGGAAGCCTGTAGGGCAGCCTAAATTCTGCTATCTTTTGCAGCCAGAGGTTGAGGGAGAGATGACCAAGATCAGATGTCACCCCAAGAAAAGCTCTCTGAGCCTGTCACTGGGACCTGAGGGTGCGTGGCTCACCTCAGGAAAGACAGCTATCCTTCTGTCTGTCCCCGCAGCACAGAGCAAGCAGAGAATTCTATCAGTTCTGTGAACCAGGGCTTGAAAGAGGCAGCTGTGCTGGTGAGAGTTAAGACTCTGTCCTGAGTGCTGAGGGGCCGTGTAATCATAGTTGGGTCCGTTCTCCTCAAATGTTCTTTTCCTCATCTGCAATTCTCTTCCTTCCTCTGAATTTTCAACTTAACTATCACTTCATTGGGAGCTTCCCACACGGCTCAGCAGTAAAGAATCTGTGGGTCAATGTAAGAGATGCAGGTTCGATCCCTGGGTGGGCAAGATCCCCTGGAGAAGGAAATGGCAACCCACTCCAGTATGTTTGCCTAGAAAACCCCGCGGACAGAGGAGCCTGGCAGGCTACCGTCCATAGGGTTACAAACAGTCAGACATGACTAACTGACTAAACAACAACAACAAAATCATCTCATCAGCAAGGCTTTTTTCTGACTACACACCCCCGCCATCTAAAAGAAATCCCAGGGCACATTCTTCCCTCTAGCTGGTCTTTCTTCTTCATTCCATATATTATCCCCTGCAGGATTTCTTCCTAAGTTGTGCATGCTCTGCCGTCTCCCATTAGACTGAGTCTGGGGTTCAGTCTCCTCTGTTCATTGGCTGATTCCCCAAACTCAACACAGCTCCTGGTTCAGTAAACATTTGAATAAAAGACAGCAAGAAGATCCAACCAGTCCATCCTAAAGGAAATCAGTCCTGAATATTCTTTGGAAGGACTGATGTTGAAGCTGAAACTCCAATACTTTGGCCACCTGATGCGAAGAGCTGACTCACTGGAAAAGACCCTGATGCTGGAAAAGGTTGAGGGCAGGAGGAGAAGGGGATGACAGAGGATGAGATGGTTGGATGGCATCACCAACCCAATGGACATGAGCTTGAGCAAACTCCAGGAGTTGGTGATGGACAGGGAGGCCTGGCATGCTGCAGTCCATGGGGTCACAAAGGACACGATTGTGTGACTGAACTGAACTGAATGAGTAAGGCCTACTTCCTATTACTCGTATGAGGGTGAATGTGCTGATAGAAGTTTAAGTACTTAACAATCAAAAACAGAGGGCAAAAGGGCACTGTAGAGAGATTTTTATGGTGGGAGAAGTATATGGATCCCAGTTACTTTCTCCCTCTGTGACCTCAGCCAGTCACAGGGCTAACTTTCTAAGCCTCGGTCTCTAACCTGTAAAATGAGACAATGTGTATTTCATGAAGTTTATCTTTAAGGTTCTGGAGGCCGCATGTAAAGGGCCCAAGCCTGATGTCAGCACAGGGCATGTGGTTAAGAGGAAGGAGAAGGTATTGTGACTTTGTGAGTATGAGGGTTTATGTGTCAGCTTGATTGGGCCGCAGGACACCCAGAACGCTGATGTGTTTCTGAGGGTGTTTCTAGAAAAGATGAGAATTGGATGAGTGATCAGGTAAAGCAGAGGACCCTCTGCCAATGTGGGTGGGCCTCGTCCAACCCGCTGGGGGCCTGAGCAGAACAAATAGGAGGTGGAGGTGGGGTTTGCTCTGAGACCCGCCCTGGAGGCTCCAGCATGGACCCTCCAGCCCTCAGGCCTTAAAACTTGACCACCAGCTTTCCTGAGTCCCCAGCTCTCAGATGGCAGGTGGTGGGACTTTTCAGTTACCTAATCGTCTTAGGCAAAACTTCATAATAGCTCTCTTTCAAAGGAGATGCACTCTAATGGCAGAAAGTGAAGAAGAACTTTTTGATGAAGGTGAAAGAAGAGAGTGAAAAAACTGGCTTAAAATTTAACATTCAAAAAACTAAGATCATGGCAACTAGTCCCATCACTTCATGGCAAGTAGGTGGGGAAAAATGGAAGCAGTGACAGTTTCTTGGGCTCCAAAATCAATATGGACAGTGATTGCTGCCATGAAATTGAAAGACTCTTGTTCCTTGGAAGGAAAGCCATGACAACCCTAAACAGCATATTAAAAAACAGGGACATCACTTTGCTTACAAAGGTCCGTATAGTCGTAGCTATGGTTTTTCCAGTAGTCACGTATGGATGTGAGAGTTGGACCATAAGGCAGGCTAACCACTGAAGAAATCACACTGTTGAGTTTTGTGGTTTTGGAGAAGACTCTTGAGAGTTCTGTGGACAGCAAGATCAAACCAGTCAATCCTAAAGGAAATTAGTACTGAATATTCATTGAAAGGACTGATGCTGACGCTGAAGCTCCAAAACTTTGGTCACATGACGGGAAGAGCTAACTCACTGGAAAAGACCCTGATGCTGGGAAAGATTGATGGCAAAAGGAGAAGAGGGCAGCAGCGGATGAGATAGTTCGACAGCATCACTGACTCAATGCACATGAATTTGCACAAACTCCACAAGATGGTGAAGGACAGAGGAGCCTGGTGTGCTGCAGTCCATGGGGTTGCAAAGAGTCAGACACAACTTAGCGACTGAAAACAAACATATATTGCTAGAGAGATATACACACATGTTCTATTGGCTCTGTTTCTCTGGAGAACCCTGACTAAGCATACTATGATGGCTGGACAGGAGGACATCTGTCTATCTGTCACTGGGGACTTTTGCCATCTGAAGTTTTCTTCCTGACCAACGCCTCTTCTTAGAAAAATCTGAGCTGTCTTCAAGAAGAATCCAAAAATAGATGGATTCTTTACAAAGCTCTCCAAAAAGTGCGATGTTTTCAGATGGGTCCCGAGTTCCAACAGCTGGCAGCCAGCTCCCATTGTAAAACACTGATATGCAAGCATCTGTCTTTATATGTACACACTCTTTGGAAGCGAAAACTTATGCAGTAGCTACAGCCTTTGCAAGATCTATGTGTGCTGGTGAGTGTGGGGGTGTGGGGGTGTGTGTTTAGGTTTGTGTGTTTCTGCAGTGGATCGTGGAGACCAGATGTGTGGACCGCATGTGTGTATAAATAGAGAGAGTAATGTGTACACACAGCACACACGTACCTGCTCCCTGGCTTCCTCCTCGCGTCTTCCTTGAAGCATCTCTACTCCTTGAAGCCACACATGTTTCTGATCTCAGCATCCAGAGGTTAATGAACGTGTTTTCTTTCCCATATGCACTGAACAGATAATTTTCTTTCCCTCTTTATGATAAGTGGAAGAAGTGTTTGAGTGACAGGACAATTTGTCAATCAATTGCCGAGTAGTAGGGGAATCTTCTCTGCATAATTTTATACCCGGGATCAAAACTGACCTCTGACAGGGTGCTGAGCCAGGAGAGCAAAAGGATGACTCCAGTGGCACCTGTCACATCCTTGCCTATTTCCGGCCTCTGAGCCCTCCTCCTGCCGATTTACTGAAGAGGATTTGCCCAAAGGCAGGAGAGTTCACGCACATGGCTCTGCTCTGTCACACCCTTAGTGCCTCCTCCCTGCTCTCCGCCAGACAGCAAAGGTCCTTCCTCACCTGGACCTGGCCCATCTCCATCACTCCTGCTCTCACGCCCGTCCCCACCTGACTCAGATACTGACCATCCCAGGCACACCAGCTGCCCCGCCAGTTCTTCTGTCTCCAAGTCCTGGCTTCCTCTGCGCCGGTGCCTGGAATTCACTGATCCCCTCAGCAAAACACACATGGAAAGCCTGCTCTGAATCAAGTATGTGACAAGGACAGGGATGGAGAAGAATCAGACGGACTTAGTCCCTGACACCAGAGAACATCCATCACATGGGATGGTGGCCGTCTTGACCCACCTACTTCTCATCTGGAAAGCCCTCACCACTCAAGAGTCAGCTCTAGAACCTATCCTCCACCTGTGAAACCATCCCTGACCTGCACCACCCCCCCATTCCCAGGTGGAATGGCCTCTGTTTCTTTTGCACCTTCACTGTGTCCAGTACATACCTGTCATTGTCACACCCGTGTCACTGTCTTGCACAGCTTCACCTTTTCCTCCTTAGGCTAAATTCCTGCCCCATAATCTAATTCACTTTCAGACCCCCCCATCCCTTGCACAGAGCACATGGCATAAGATGATATGCTGAAAATATTTGCAGAGCAAGTTAACCAGTCAACCAACAGATGAGAGAGTGAACAGAGAGAAGGATGAAGGAGCAAGGGCATTCAGACGACCAGCAAGGCAGAGGGGAGGCAAGGCCCTGAGATGGCCCTTCAGCACGTGTTCAAGGCCGACTCAATGTACAAGCAGTGGCATCCTGGTTGTTAACTAATTAGAGTTGCTGCTTTCATCTTCTATTTTGTTCTGGGCGCTTATAAATTTTGCTTCAAATTTCCGTAACAACTCCACAGAATAAGAATTAGAATTATTATTATCCCTGAAGGTCAGAGAGGTTAGGCAACTCCCCCAAGATCACACAGCCTGTAAGAGACAGAGCTGGTCTTAGAACACTGGTGCCTTGAAATCTGAAGGTGTTGCTCTTGCCCTACCCGCAAGAGACAATGTCTGCAACTGGACTTGAGTTTTGACAGCTGTTTCAAGTCTCCCCGCAAGGACCCTGGACTGGCTTCCCTCTTGGCCAGTGTGAGATCTCTTTCTTGGAAACCCCCATTTCTCTGAGACTAGCCATTTCAGGGGATGGCTGGGCTAAAACCTGAATTATGGAAACGGCTTGTCAGTTACCCCAGGTGGCTGTGTAAAAGAATTACTGCCACAGTCACAGTGAAAGGAAAACTTTATTTTCACCATTTTCCAGTAAAAGCTAATTCAGAATAACTCCATTTAACAGTTATTTTATGCTGAAATACTGAATACCTCGGGGAGTCTTTTAGGGATTTTAAAGTCTCTTTATTTATAAATGATTCATGCTGCATTTTCAGAAAAACCTACAATTAGTGTGGGTAGCACAGAAGCTCCTTAGGGAAAGGTAAAAAAAAAAAAAGAAAAGAAAATATACATGCATTCTCTGCACCCTTTTATCCATTGTTGTTTTGCAGTGGACTATAAAAAGAGAACTGAAGAAAAAAGGCAAGGAGATATTTTGTCTAACCTTTTAAACACATGCCCCATTTGACAGTATTTGTAGAGTAGTTTTTTCCATGATTGGCTCAACCCACAAAATTCTTTTAATGTGTGTTTCAATTTGGTACATGGTCTCCACGCCTACAGAAGCTTAAAGGAATCGGAGATTCTTTGGGTGGATCCCATTGCGGCAACTCAAATGAGCCTCTGAGAGACAGCTGTGGCCTGAGAGGGTGAGCCTCGCTGCCCAAACAGATAGCAAAGAAAAAAAAATTCTGATTCTTGAGCTAAAGCCATCCCGGAGAGAATCTGCAAAGCTCCCACTGCCCTGCCCTTTCTGAGCCTTCCTTTCTTCACCTGTCTAAAGAGATGTGTCAAGAGTCATGTTATGTGGTTTTGTCATCCAGTCATTCACTAAATGCCCCTTTATTGGACATCTATTCTGTTCCATAGTCCGTATAGTCAAAGCTCTGGTTTTTCCAGTAGTCTTGTACAGATGTGAGAGTTGGACCATAAAGAAGGTTGAGCGCTAAAGAATTGATGCTTTCTAACTATTGTGCTGGAGAAAACTCTTGAGGGTCCCTTGGAATGCAAGGAGATCCAGCCAGTCAATCCTAAAAGAAATCAACCCTGAATATTCATTGGAAGGACTGATGCTGAAGCTCCAATACTTTGGCCACCTGATCCGAAGAGCCAACTCACTGGAAAAGAGCCTGATTCTGGGAAAGACTGAGGGCTGGAGGAGAAGGGAGTGACAGCATGAGATGGTTGGATGGCATCATCGACTCAATGGACATCAGCTTGAGCAAACTCTGGGAGATGGTGAAGGACAGGGAACCCTGGCATGCAACAGTCCACGGGATTGCCAAGAGTCAGACATGCCTGAGTGACTGAACAACAATTCTTTTCATGTGCAAATGGTCTCTGTAATACAGAAGTGCACGGTCTAGTGGTAAAAGTGGTCATAGAACAGTGCTGATGGTGGACAGAGGCTACAAGAAGCTCGCTGAGCACAGAGGAACATGAACCACTGTGGAGGAGTCAAGGAAGGCTTCCTGGAGGAAGGGTTGATTAAGCCAAAACGGAGGACCGAAAGGCACAAAGGGGAATGAGTCTGTGAGGCCAGCAGTCCCAGCCTGCATAGCAATCTAGGGACCAGAGAGAATAAAACTTGCACAGGATCCTGTGAGCAGTTCAGCCCTGCTAGAGGAATTCAGCCTCAGAAATGGGAAGGTGATAAAGATGAGCTTTAGAGGATCTGGGAGATAATTATTTCAATAAGAGGATTTTGTAAACTCTGGGGCTACAGGGCTCTGCACAATGTCAGTTATTATCCGACATTATTACCATTCTGGACATATAGGGGGCAGGGATTGAACCTGGAGATGGAGTTAGAATTTGCCGATGTCACTGACAGAGGATCTTAATATTTCTTTCCCTAATTCATTTTTTTTACCATGTGTAAGACTGGTGGGGGTAACCTCATTGATTTGGGGGTTCATTTGTATGTGAAATCAGATGCTTTATTTTTGTGTGTGACTCGTATCGGGGGTTTACAGGAAATAACTATAGCAGAATTCAGAGTTATTGAAAACCATAAAAAAAAGAGGGGGAGAAAAGAGGAAACAATTTCCATCTTCAGTTAGCCCCAGAAGCCATGCCCAGGACCCCTCCCACCCCCCATCTGGAAAGATCTCATCCCTGTTGTTTGTACCTGTCTCTCCTGAGTCAGCAAATATTAATACATGGCTTACGCTGAAGAATGTTTTATGCATTTAATTGAATTATTTTCAATTAAATGATTTTTTTCAAGTCTCTACTCATGTGCCAGGCAGTGTGAAAAATGTATAGGAGCACAGACATGAAAGAGACCCAGTTCCTGCCCTCAAGAGCTCACTTTCAGAGCAAGGAGATGTCACATCAGGCTGGGACAGGGTGCATGGAGAGCCATCCCCAGGGGCAGGTGCAGAAGAGGTCAAGGTTCCAGGGCCAGGTCACACAAGGGGCATCACCTCCGAGGGCGGTGGATTCTTGAGCTGAACCAGAGTCTGACACATTCTAGCACTGTGACCCTGGGCTGATGGCTTAGCAACTTTGTGCCTCAGTTTTGTCATCTGGGAAATGGGGATAGCAACCCGACTATAAACACCGTGACATGAATCTGAACCATCTCCAGGAGATAATGTAGGACCAGGGAGCCTGGCGTGCTGCAGTCCATGGGGTCTCAAGGAGTCAGACACGACTTAGTGAATGAACAGGAGCAATGAGCGCTGAGGTGTTCTGATGAACCAATGAATACGTGTAAGCTGCTTTAAAGTGTGTCTGGCACATAGTAAATGCTCAGAAAGAGTTGATGACTCTTATCATCATCATCATCATCGTCACAACTATTGGCAGCATCGTTGTAATGGATTCATGAGTAAATGCTAGTAGAGAGGTGAAGACGAAAGTCAGGATAGGGTGTAGAGCTATAGACCTGGCTCTATACCGAAGAAATGAAAATTTTCAACCCAAAAAAATACCTCATACAGGTTCTTTTGCTGTAACCAAAAAGTGGAAACAGCTCAAATGGCTATCGAGTGGTGATTGGTTAAACAAAATGTGGTCTCTCCTTGCAAAGGAACACTCTATCCAGCAATAAGACAGAATGAAGCACCGACTCAAGTTACAGTGAGGATGAACCTTGCAAACTTGAGGCTTAGTAAAAAAAGCCCATCACAAAACCACATGCTGTATGATTCCATTCATAGGGAATGCCCAGACGAGACCTATCTACAGAGACAGAAAGTAGACTGGTAGCTGCCTAAGGTTAAGAGTATGTGATTGCTCGTGGAAGGGGGGCTATTTTTGATGGTGAAGTGTTGTTAACTTTGATTGTGGTGATGGCTGGACAACTCTATAGATTTACTATGACCATTGAATGGTGTGCTTTAAATGGATGAATTTTTGATAAGTGAATTATTTCTCAATTACAAGGGAGAGAAGGAGGAGAAGAGCAGTCAGGGTGAAGATGGGAGGAACTGAATGTTCCATGCAAGGAGGAGGCCAGGAAGCAGCGTGTTGAGAGGACAGACAAAGATCAGTGGTCAAGCTCTAAGTGTATAACACCGTGAGTCTGGTCCTTTCTTATCTGAAGACGTAATCAGTCCTTTAGAGAAAGGAAGCTGGCGGGCAGCAGACAGGCATAGCTCTGGTCCCTCACTCACTCGGTGAAGTGGCCCTGCTAAGACAACCAAGTGCTGGGGATACAGTGGGAACCGCCTCAGCAGAGTCCAGGCCATCCAGGAGATCCCAACAAGCACAACTAACAAGCACATCCATGGCAAATTGCAAATGATTCCAGAAAGTGATGGGTGGCTTAAGCAAAGAGACACAGTAGAAAGCAAGTGGAGGGGATGCCTTAGATGTTGGGGAATGGGCATAGTGATCAGAAAAGGTCTCTCTGAGGAGGTGACATCTATACCGACTTGACAGTAATGAGCCCATCATGCCGAGATCCAGGTAAGAGGAACAGAAGTGCAAAGGTCCTTAGCAAGCTCATAAAGCAGAACCCAGATAAATTCTTGGTTGAAAGTACAAAGAGCTCTGGAGATGAGAGGAAGGAGAAATCCATCAGAGCCAGACTAATCAGGAAAGGCTTTAGGGAACAGGCAGAACCCTGAGCTGAGCCTTAAAGAAAAAGTGAAATGACTCTGGGTTGCCTTTGGCCATGTGAGAAGCAGCAGTTTCTTTCTTCCCAAGCAGATCACTGTGATGCAAAGGCAGTGGGTGTATCAGTCAACCACAGCTGTGTAACAAACCACACTTGCTGACTGTTGCTCCCACAACTGCAGGAGGCTCCTCTTGCTTGGTCTTGACAGGAGCAGTTCTGCTCCCTGTGTCCCTCCTCCTCTGTCTGAGACCAGAGAGTGGCTTGGGCAGGTACCTCCCACGAGGATGGCAGAACCACAAAGACAAGTGAAACCTCAAGACCTTTGAAAGTTCAGGCTCAGAAGTGGGGCTTGGCCACATCTACCTCATTCTGTCAGACAAAGAAAACCACAACTCTGAGATAAAAATAAAGAGGGGGACATGTTCTCTGCTTTCAATGGGGGCACCTCAAAGAACATACCAAAGAGCATGGATACAGAAAGGTGGGAAAAACTGGGCAAATAATGTTTTCCCTAAAATAACTAGATCTGGTGGGTCCTTGGTCAGCGTTTGAGGGTAGGTTGGAGGCAGAGAGAGCGGGATAGTGGTTAGACATCTCACCAACACCCCAAGGAGAATGTGGCACTTGAAATAGTATTAATCAGTGAAAAAGGAAAAAAACAGCCCTTGTACATTCAGTAGCATACGTGAATCTCCAAAGCATTATGCCAAGTGAAGTAAGTCAGATTCAAAAAGCGATATGATGTAGGATTCCATTTATACAGCATCCTTTCTCAGACAAAAACTACAGGGGCGTAACAGATCTGAGGTTACTAGCGGCTGGGGAGGGAGAGGAGGGTTCACAGCAAAGGGATATGAAAACTTTTGTGTGATAGAAATTGACCTCCACATCTTTGTGGTAGTGAAACACGACTGCCTACATGTGTCAGAACTCCCAGTACTCTACACCAAAATGAAGGAATTCTACTTATTTCTACGTATGCAATTATGCTAGAGTATTAAAAAGGGGATAATGAAGTCATTATTAATTTTTTTAAAATCCACAGGAATGTAAAATCATCTCTTCAATGAAAGAGCCCTTACCCCTTTATAAAAGAGAATCGGGCAGTTCTTTGAATATTATGGCCTTTCATATTTAAAATTAGAATTATTATTGTAGAAAAACAATAATTTGTATTGAGGTAGGTGGCACTAGTGGTAAAGTACCCACCTGCCAATGCAGGAGATGTAAGAGATGCAAGTTTGATCCCTGGGTTGGGAAGATCCCCTGGAGGAGGGCGTAGCAACCCACTCCAGTATTCTTGCCTGGAGAATCCCATGGACAGGGGAGCCTGGCGGGCTACAGTCCATGGGGTCACAAAGAGTTGGGCATGACTGGAGCGACTTTAGCACAGCACAGCAAGAAACACATGTGTGATGCTGAATTTTAACTTTTTAGAAATGAAAAAGAAAGGTGGAAATACTCTATTGGCACCCATTCTGTGCCCACACAGGACTTCATCCCTGCGCCTTTGTTAATTGCAGAAGGGGAAATGAAGCATTCACTTGGACTAACTTTCTCCTCCTTGCTTTTTTCCTAAGTTTTGTTCTCAAACTTCCTTGTCAGAGAGTAGCACAATGTCAATACTCATTCCCCCTTTTCCCCTCCCCAAAAACGTTCATAATTCAGTCAATTCAGGGTCTACATGACAGCAAACTCTGGCTTGACTGATTTTTTTCCCTCCCAAATTGACAGAATCACATGGTTACTTATTTATTTACTTATTAATGATTTATATCCTGTCTTCTTCCAAAAAGGATCTGAGTGCCTCTCTGGATGTCTTGGCATTCGCTCCAAAAAGTGTAAGCATCTCGAGGAAGAAAATAGCTGCTGGAGAAGTGGTATTTGGTCTCACTCCAGAATCCATGGAGTTGCCTGAAAAGGCATATAATGAGCCCATTACTGCAGAAAATGAATAATGGAAGGTCCGACCCGGCTGCCGTGTTAAAGTGGGATCTTAGACACAGAACGCCCTCCCCTAGGCTGTCTGTACAGAGGAGGCCAAAAACTTTACACAAGGAAGAAACACGTACTTTCTTCCCTCAGTAAGTCAGTCCAAGCGAAAAAGTAGTTATCAGCCATTAAAAGTCCTCTGTGGGCCAGCACTTACAGAATTTCAGCTACTTGGTAAGAAAAGCACTGGGACTCTAGGGGGGAAAAGGCTCAGAGAAGGTAGGTAACCTGCCCAGGGTTGCAGAGCAGGTCAAGCAGTCAAGTTAGAATCTTGAATCCAGGTCTTTCTGACTCTGGAGTCCCAGGTTATTCCCTTTCCCAAGTTGCCTCTGGGCTTTTGAGTCCAACCTGAGTATTTGGCACTGGCTGCCTGTAACGATCCAGGTTATTAAATAATGTTGACATCTTTTGCTCACTTTTGGACACTGCATCAAAGAATTTTCACCATAGCTGCCATCCGTTAGATGACCTCAGTCACAAGTAACAGCATGGCCAGATTCAAATCGGCTTCAACAATGAAATGATGGATTACCCCCCAGCAGCAGAGGTCTAGCAACAGGGCAAGTTCCAGGCCCCGTATGTTAGAGGATTGTTTCTGCTCCAAGATTCCCTCTGTTTGGCCCTTTTCCATGAGACTGCAGCTTCCTCAGGCAGGTAGGAACCAGGATGCAGCAGATCTGGGGATTTCTCCAAAGAAAGAAATGGGCTCATCTCCTTAGGTATGAAAGAACCTTTCCTAAAACACCCAGCTTTCACCAGTCCATACATATACTCTGGTTTCATACTCATTCTTAAGCCACCCACTGGCGAGGGGGAAGGGATGACCTTGGATGCTGTAGGAGAAAGCTGGTTGATATTTTCTTTTCTTTTTTTTTTTTTTTTAATATTATTTTATTAGTTGGAGGCCAATCACTTTACAACATTTCAGTGGGTTTTGTCATACATTGACATGAATCAGCCATATAGTTACACGTATTCCCCATCCCGATCCCCCCTCCCACCTCCCTCCCCACCCGACTCCTCAGGGTCCTCCCAGTACACCAGGCCCGAGCACCTGACTCATGTATCCCACCTGGGCTGGTGGTCCGTTTCACCATAGATAATATACATGCTGTTCTTTCAAAACATCCCACCCTCACGTTCTCCCCCAGAGTTCAAAAGTCTGTTCTGTACTTCTGTGTCTCTTTTTCTGTTTTGCATATAGGGTTATCACCACCATCTATCTAAATTCCGTATATATGTGTTAGTATACTGTAATGTTCTTTATCTTTCTGGCTTACTTCACTCTGTATAATGGGCTCCAGTTTCATCCATCTCATTAGAACTGATTCAAATGAATTCTTTTTAACGGCTGAGTAATATTCCATGGTGTATATGTACCACAGCTTCCTTATCCATTCATCTGCTGATGGGCATCTGGGTTGCTTCCATGTCCTGGCTATTATAAACAGTGCTGCAATGAACATTGGGGTGCGCGTGTCTCTTTCAGATCTGGATTCCTCAGTGTGTATGCCTAGAAGTGGTATTGCTGGGTCATATGGCACTTCTATTTCCAGTTCTTTAAGAAATCTCCATACTGTTTTCCATAGTGGCTGTACTAGTTTGCATTCCCACCAACAGTGTAAGAGGGTTCCCTTTTCTCCACACCCTCTCCAGCATTTATTGCTTGTAGACTTTTGGATAGCAGCCATCCTGACTGGTGTGTAATGGTACCTCATTGTGGTTTTGATTTGCATTTCTCTGATGATGAGTGATGTTGAGCATCTTTTCATGTGTTTGTTAGCCATCTGTATGTCTTCTTTGGAGAAATGTCTGTTTAGTTCTTTGGCCCATTTTTTGATTGGGTCATTTATTTTTCTGGAATTGAGCTTCAGGAGTTGCTTGTATATTTTTGAGATTAATCCTTTGTCTGTTTCCTCATTTGTTATTATTTTCTCCCAATCTGAGGGCTGTCTTTTCACCTTACTTATAGTTTCCTTTGTTGTGCAAAAGCTTTTAATTTTCATTAGGTCCCATTTGTTTATTTTTGCTTTTATTTCCAATATTCTGGGAGGTGGGTCATAGAAGATCTTGCTGTGATTTATGTCGGAGAGTGTTTTGCCTATGTTCTCCTCTAGGAGTTTTATAGTTTCTGGTCTTACATTTAGATCTTTAATCCATTTTGAGTTTATTTTTGTGTATGGTGTTAGAAAGTGTTCTAGTTTCATTCTTTTACAAGTGGATGACCAGTTTTCCCAGCACCACTTGTTAAAGAGATTGTCTTTTTTCCATTGTATATCCTTGCCTCCTTTGTCAAAGATGAGGTGTCCATAGGTTCGTGGATTTATCTCTGGGCTTTCTATTCTATTCCATTGATCTATATTTCTGTCTTTGTGCCAGTACCATACTGTCTTGATGACTGTGGCTTTGTAGTAGAGTCTGAAGTCAGGCAGGTTGATTCCTCCAGTTCCATTCTTCTTTCTCAAGATTACTTTGGCTATTCGAGGTTTTTTGTATTTCCATACAAATTGTGAAATTATTTGTTCTAGTTCTGTGAAAAATACCGTTGGTAGCTTGATAGGGATTGCATTGAATCTATAGATTGCTTTGGGTAGAATAGCCATTTTGACAATATTGATTCTTCCAATCCATGAGCACGGTATGTTTCTCCATCTGTTTGTGTCCTCTTTGATTTCTTTCATCAGTGTTTTATAGTTTTCTATGTATAGGTCTTTTGTTTCTTTAGGTAGATATACTCCTAAGTATTTTATTCTTTTTGTTGCAATGGTGAATGGAATTGTTTCCTTAATTTCTCTTTCTGTTTTTTCATTGTTAGTGTATAGGAATGCAAGGGATTTCTGTGTGTTAATTTTATATCCTGCAACTTTACTATATTCATTGATTAGCTCTAGTAATTTTCTGGAAGAGTCTTTAGGGTTTTCTATGTAGAGGATCATGTCATCTGCAAACAGCGAGAGTTTCACTTCTTCTTTTCCTATCTGGATTCCTTTTACGTCTTTTTCTGCTCTGATTGCTGTGGCCAAAACTTCCAACACTATGTTGAATAGTAGTGGTGAGAGTGGGCATCCTTGTCTTGTTCCTGATTTCAGAGGAAATGCTTTCAATTTTTCACCATTGAGGGTGATGCTTGCTGTGGGTTTGTCATATATAGCTTTTATTATGTTGAGGTATGTTCCTTCTATTCCTGCTTTCTGGAGAGTTTTAATCATAAATGAGTGTTGAATTTTGTCAAAGGCTTTCTCTGCATCTATTGAGATAATCATATGGTTTTTATCTTTCAATTTGTTAATGTGGTGTATTATGTTGATTGATTTGCGGATATTAAAGAATCCTTGCATTCCTGGGATAAAGCCCACTTGGTCATTTTTTTAATATGTTGTTGGATTCTGTTTGCTAGAATTTTGTTAAGGATTTTTGCATCTATGTTCATCAGTGATATTGGCCTGTAGTTTTCTTTTTTTGTGGCATCTTTGTCTGGTTTTGGAATTAGGGTGATGGTGGCCTCATAGAATGAGTTTGAAAGTTTACCTTCTTCTGCAATTTTCTGGAAGAGTTTGAGTAAGATAGGTGTTAGCTCTTCTCTAAATTTTTGGTAGAATTCAGCTGTGAAGCCATCTGGTCCTGGGCTTTTGTTTGCTGGAAGATTTCTGATTACAGTTTCGATTTCCTTGCTTGTGATGACTCTGTTAAGATCTTCTATTTCTTCCTGGTTCAGTTTTGGAAAGTTATACTTTTCTAAGAATTTGTCCATTTCATCCAAGTTGTCCATTTTATTGACATAGAGCTGCTGGTAGTAGTCTCTTATGATCCTTTGGATTTCAGTGTTGTCTGTTGTGATCTCACCCTTTTCATTTCTTATTTTGTTAATTTGGTTCTTCTCTCTTTGTTTCTTAATGAGTCTTGCTAATGGTTTGTCAATTTTGTTTATTTTTTCAAAAAACCAGCTTTTAGCTTTGTTGATTTTTGCTATGGTCTCTTTAGTTTCTTTCGCATTTATTTCTGCCCTAATTTTTAAGATTTCTTTCCTTCTGCTAACCCTGGGGTTCTTCATTTCTTCCTTCTCTAATTGCTTTAGGTGTAGAGTTAGGTTATTTATTTGGCTTTTTTCTTGTTTCTTGATGTGTGCCTGTAATGCTATGAACCTTCCCCTTAGCACTGCTTTTACAGTGTCCCATAAGTTTTGGGTTGTTGTGTTTTCATTTTCATTTATTTCTATACATACTTTGATTTCTTTTTTGATTTCTTCTATGATTTGTTGGTTATTCAGAAGCGTGTTATTTAGCCTCCATATGTTGGAATTTTTAACAATTTTTTTCCTGTAATTGAGATCTAATCTTACTGCACTGTGGTCGGAAAAGATGACTGGAATGATTTCAATTTTTTTGAATTTTCCAAGACCAGATTTATGGCCCAGGATGTGATCTATTCTGGAGAAGGTTCCGTGTGCACTTGAGAAAAAGGTGAAGTTGATTGTTTTGGGGTGAAATGTCCTATAGATATCAATTAGGTCTAGCTGGTCCATTGTATCATTTAAGGTTTGTGTTTCCTTGTTGATTTTCTGTTTAGTTGATCTATCCATGGTTGTGAGTGGGGTATTAAAGTCTCCCACTATTATTGTGTTACTATTAATTTCCTCTTTCATACTCGTTAGTGTTTGCCGTACATATTGCGGTGCTCCTATGTTGGGTGCATATATATTTATAATTGTTATATCTTCTTCTTGGATTGATCCTTTGATCATTATGTAGTGTCCTTCTTTGTCTCTTTTCACATCCTTTATTTGGAAGTCTATTTTATCTGATATGAGTATTGCGACTCCTGCTTTCTTTTGGTCTCCGTTTGCGTGAAATATTTTTTTGCAGCCCTTCACTTTCAGTCTGTATGTGTCCCTTGTTTTGAGGTGGGTCTCTTGTAGACAGCATATATAGGGGTCTTGTTTTTGTATCCATTCAGCCAATCTTTGTCTTTTGGTTGGGGCATTCAACCCATTTACATTTAAGGTAATTATTGATAGGTGTGGTCCCGTTGCCATTTACTTTGTTGTTTTGGGTTCACGTTTATACAACCTTTCTGCATTTCCTGTCTAGAGAAGATCCTTTAGCATTTGTTGAAGAGCTGGTTTGGTGGTGCTGAATTCTCTCAGCTTTTGCTTGTCTGTAACGCTTTTGAATTCTCCTTCATATCTGAATGAGATCCTTGCTGGGTACAGTAATCTAGGTTGTAGGTTATTCTCTTTCATTACTTTCAGTATGTCCTGCCATTCCCTTCTGGCCTGGAGGGTTTCTATTGATAGATCAGCTGTTATCCTTATAGGAATCCCTTTGTGTGTTATTTGTTGTTTCTCCCTTGCTGCTTTTAGTATTTGTTCTTTGTGTTTGATCTTTGTTAATTTGATTAATATGTGTCTTGGGGTGTTTCGCCTTGGGTTTATCCTGTTTGGGACTCTCTGGGTTTCTTGGACTTGGGTGGCTATTTCCTTCCCCATTTTAGGGAAGTTCTCAGCTATTATCTCCTCGAGTATTTTCTCATGGCCTTTCTTTTTGTCTTCTTCTTCTGGGACTCCTATGATTCGAATGTTGGGGCGTTTCACATTGTCCCAGAGGTCCCTGAGGTTGTCCTCATTTCTTTTGATCCTTTTTTCTTTTTTCCTCTCTGCTTCATTTATTTCCACCATTTTATCTTCTACCTCACTTATCCTATCTTCTGTCTCCGTTATTCTACTCTTGGTTCCCTCCAGAGTGTTTTTGATCTCATTCATTGCATTATTCATTTTTAATTGACTCTTTTTTATTTCTTCTAGATCTTTATTAAACATTTCTTGCATCTTTTCAATCTTTGTCTCCAGGCTATTTATCTGTACCTCCATTTTGCTTTCAAGATTTTGGATCATTTTTATTATCATTATTCTAAATTCTTTTTCAGGTAGATTTCCTATCTCCTCCTCTTTTGTTTGACTTGGTGGGCTTTTTTCATGTTCCTTTACCTGTTGGGTATTTCTCTGCCTTTTCATCTTGTTTAGATTGCTGTGTCTGGAGTGGGCTTTCTGTATTCTGCAGGTCTGTGGTTCCTTTTTATTGTGGAGGTTTTACCCAGTGGGTGGGGTTAGACGATTGGCTTGTCAAGGTTTCCTGATTAGCGAAGCTTGCGTCAGTGTTCTGGTATGCGGATCTTGATTTCTTCTCTTTGGATAGCAATGGAGTGCCCAGTAATGAGTTTTGAGATGGGTCTATGTGTTAGGTGTGACCTTGGGCTGTCTGTATGTTGACGTTCAGGGCAATGTTCCTGCGTTGCTGGAGAATTTGCGTGGTATGTCGTGCTCTAAAACTTATTGGCTCTTGGGTGGCGGTTGGTTTCGGTGCAGGTATGGAGGCTTTTGTACGGTCACTTATTACTTAAAGATCCATGTAGTCAGGAGTTTTCTGGTGTTCTCAGGTTTTGGGCTTAAGTCTCCTGCTTCTGGATTTCAGTTTTATTCTTCCTGTAGTCTCAGGACTTCTCCAACTATACAGCACTGATAATAAAACTTCTATGTTAATGGTGGAAAGTTTCTCCCCCGTTAGGGATACCCAGAGAGGTTCACCGAGTTACATGGAGAAGAGGAGAGGGAGGAGGGAGATAGACATGGGCAGGAGGAGAAAGAGGGGGATTCAAGAGGAGAGAGACAGATCTACGAAGTTGTCTGATCCCAGAGTGTTCTCCGTAGCCCAGACACCCACAAAGATTCACAGAATTGGATTGGGAAGAGAAGGGGAAAGGAGGAAATAGAGGTGTTCTGAGGTAGAAAACAGAGTCAAGATTGGGAGAGAATAATCAACACACTCGTGAATAAAAATGGGAGTTGAATATTGGATTCTTAAATGTTCACAATTTATATCATATACTGAAAAACAAAAATTAAAAATCTAGAGTAGAGGTTAGACTCTTAAAAATACTATATTAAAAACAAAAACCAAAACACACAAAAGAAATTTTAGAAATATATATGAAGTTTGGTATAAAAATAGGGCTTCTCTTCTTCTTTTTTTTTTTTTTTTTTTTTTCCCTTTCTTCTGTAAGGTTATAGTGGATTGAAAATGAAAATTAAGGCGTAGTAAAAGGAGTGCTAGAGGGCTTTAAAAGAAATAAGAGAAAAAGAAAAAGAAAATGGAAAAAGAAAATAGAAGAGAAGAAGAAAAAAGAACAGAAAAAAAGAAGAAAAAGAAGAAAAAGAAAAAAAAGAAAAAAGAGAAAAAAAATTGTTTTGCCTAATTAAAAAAAAAAATCGTAAAAATCTATGAAAGTTAAGGAGTAATGGGGGAGTAATAAGGAATTTTTAAAAGAAAATAAAAGAGAATCAAGAAAAAAGAAAAAAAAAAATTTTTTTTTTCCTTACTTAAAAAAAAAAAAAAAAGAAAAGAAAAAGAAAAAATATATCTAGGAATTTCTCTGGAGCTGTTGCGGTCAGTGTGGGTTCGGCTCAGCTTCAGATAGCTCCTCGTTCCAGCTTACACTTCTCGATATCTACAGGCCCTTCCGGTGTAGTCAGTCGGTGGTTTCTTCAGGGATTTTAATCTGTTGCACCGGTCCCTTCTGAAGCGGTTCCCTTTGTTTATTTGGGTTCTGTAGCCGGTCTCTTCCGCGCCTAATTTCCGCCCTGACACAGGGGGCGGAGGTGGATTCTTATTCAGGTAGCTAGTTCCGTCGCGCTGCGGGGAGGGGCCGTGCGGGGAGGGGCTGTGCGGGGAGGGGCCGGCGCTCCAGGGAGAGGCTTGCGCTCTTTTCTCGGTCTGCGCTGCTCAGGCTCCGGGCTGTTCTGTCTGAAGTGCGCGCCACGCTACGCGCGGCTCCAGCCCTCGGGCGATTCACAAAAGCGCGGCACACAGAGCTGGGCCCGCGCTCCGGCCCCACGCCGCCCGAGCGGCCCAGGCAGCCAGGCGCTTGACGGGCGCTCTCTCCCCGGGTGCGGCGCGTCTTCTGCCCTGCGCGGTCCGAGTCTCAGTCCCCGCCGGCGCCAGTCGGGCGTGCGCGCCCTCTGCCCTCCGCATCCCCAGCCCCAGTTCCCGCCCGCGCCGGTCGGGCGCCCGCGCCCTCCGTCTCGCCACGACCCTCCCGGCGGGCTTCGGCCGCCCAGAATCTCGGTCCCTTTGTTCTGCGAACGGCCGGCAGTGTGTTCGGGCCGGTTAATTTTCTCTCTCTTTGCTCTCCCACAGTTCAAGTTGGGCACCCACAAAAGCTCCCTCTGATTGTCCTCAGGGCGCTCAGGCCCGGATCCAGCCCCAAGTAATGCCGCCCGTTCCTCTCCGTTCCGCCCCCACTTGCTGGTGGCGGATGCGGGCATCTGGGGTACTTTTCTGCTGGGAGTTGCTTTTAGGCTCGTAATCTGTGGGTTTTATTTATTCTGTCCCTCCCAGTCAGGTTCAAACTCTTGAGATTCCAACACTTCCCCCAGGCCCGCCAGTGCGAGGGTTTCCCGGTGTCTGGGAACGTCCTCTATTAAGTCCCTTCCCGGGACGGATCTCCGTCCTTAGCTCTTTTGTTTCGCTTTTTATCTTTTATATTTTGTCCTACCTCCTTTCGAAGACAATGGGCTGCTTTTCTGGGTGCCTGATGACCTCAGCTAGCGATCAGAAGTTGTTTTGTGAAGTTTGCTCTGCGTTCTGTTATTTTTTTGATGAATTTCTAGGAGAGAAAGTGGTCTCTCCGTCCTACTCCTCCGCCATCTTGGCTCCTCCCCCTGGTTGATATTTTCTAATCCCATTCACCCTCCTGGATATTCATGAAGACCACTATTTCCCAGTCTCTCTCACAGTTCAGATTGGACAATTTGCCTGGCTCATATACCAATAAAGTGTGAGATAAGTGATGCTACTTCCAGGCATGTCCTTAAAATGTCCTATATGGTCCTCATGCTTTTTCTCACCAGCAGCTCAGGCTCTATAAGATGACAAACACCCTAGGATGTAGAGGTCCAGATTCCTGAACCATTTGGTGAAAGGCCACCCACTGGTCTAGACATCGTTGATGTTGTATTGTATCAAACCCCTGAGCACTGGGGTTTATCTGCTACTGCAGCTAGCTCTGATTACCCTGACTAACCCCGGGGGCTCCCACTACCCATTTGGGGTGGAGTAGATGTTGGGAGTCAACCATAATAACATATGTGGCTCAAGTTGTGCATTTTCCCCATGGTAGAGAAAGGTGATGACCAAGGTTTCCCATGGTCAGGGAGACAGAGAAAAGATATTAGCAATTTCTTTTGAAAGTCAAAGTTTGATGCTTATTGAACAGCTTCAGAGATTCACATTAGCCTCAGTGTGACCTTGGGCAAGTCACTGCCCAGTTCTCCAGGAGAAGGTGGTGTCAGAGTCTCCCCAAGCTCCCAGTGTTTCCAGATCACTCTGCACTTGTTTTGGGTCAGAGCTGATGAGACCACACACACAAGTGACTTAGGAAAAGGGTTGTTTTCAGACCCAGGCAAACAGCACCCACTTCTGAAAAGCTACACCAAGAAGCCCCAGGCCACCCCGACAATTGTGCAACAGTTAACACCTCTAAATATGATCCACAAAGCAGGATCATCCCCTATTGAAGCCGTTCTTCTAGTGTACTTGTATAGTTCCCATAGCTCTGATGAGGGAGCCAGTTAATTCAAGGATTATCTATTGTGACTGCCTAGCATAAAACCCCACAAATCAAAGAGATTCCCCAAACCCACTTGGAAACCTGCATGGCTAAGTCACATCCATTATCCTGCTTTATAGTCACATTTGCACTTTTTATTATTAATGCTATCAATACAATATTTATTTGCCATGACATAACCTTCTACTTCAGAAGGAAATGTCTTTATTTATAAGTGCTCTTAATGATCCAAAGCTACTGGCTGGTGTATTTACAACTGGGACACAGACTATTTGAATAAAAGTAGTGACTGTGAGTTATTGAAGACTGACTGAGTGCCAGGGGATGCCTCCCATCCATAATCTAATCTTCTCAATAGCCCTGTTCCTTTCAACCCCATTTAACAGAAGGGGATACTGAGGCTCAGGAGGGAGAAGTAATTTATCAAATATCCCCTAAGCAGCCCGTGAGGAACTGGATCTTCCTCCCAAGGACACTCAACTTTGACACAAGTGCCAAGTACTTCCAAGTATTGAGAAAGGGACTACAGTGTAGCCCTCAAGACGGGTCCAGAAGCATCTCACTGGCCCTAATTGTGACTGCCTTTTTAAAATACCTATTTGACTGTATCAGGTCTAGACCCTGATGCTGGGAAAGATTGAAGGCAGGAAAAGGGAACAACAGAGGATGAGACGGTTGGATGGCATCACCTACTCGAAGGACAGGAGTTTGAGCAAGCTCTGGGAGTTGGTGATGAACAGGGAAGCCTGGCATGCTGCAGTCCATGGGGTTGCAAAGAGTCGGACGCAACTGGGCGACTGAACTGAACTGAACAGATCATGTCTTACTTGCACCATGCATAATCTTTCGCTATCGCGCACAGACTCTCGAGTTACAGCATGCAGGCTTAGTTGCTCTGCCACATGTGGGATCTTATTTCCCAGAACAGGGGATCAAAGCTACAACCCCTGCATTGCGAGGTGGATTCTTAACCACTGGTGAAACTGTTAACTTCTCAGTTGTGTCCGATTCTTTGCAACCCCATGGAACCCACCAGTCTCCCCTGCCCATGGAATTCTCCAAGCAAGAATACTGGACCACCATGGAATTCCTATGACTGCTTTTTAAGTTCCCTTTATTTACTCTTCACCCAGAAATTGCCAACATAGCTACTTTATTCTCATGCAAACAGGTGTGGACATTTGGATCATAAGGGAAATATTGGGTAGACTTATACACATATTTTAGAAAACTTCCCATCCATGACCGCCAGGCCATCTTGGATGACAGCAGTTTAGGTCCCTGAAAAGGCATTTTTTTCCCTCTCAGCTAGGAAGCAACAAAAGCAGCCTGTACCTTGTTGTTTTGCAATTTCCCAAGAATTAGTAACACTTGGACAGGAAATGTCTTGGTATCTTTCCATTTCTCCATCTCTTACTCTTTCCCACCTTAGCTCCTGCCCACAGCCAACTTTCCCAGCCAAAAGCACCTTTGGGCAGCCAAAGTAGTGTTGGAAATGCTAAGTATGACCAAAAAAGAATAAACCAATAATTAGAATTTCCAGACAAAATATGGGATGCCTAGTATCTCAGTCAACTTGGATGGCCATAACCAAATACCATAGACTGGGGGCTTAAACAACATTTATTTTCTCCTTGTTCTAGAGTCTAGAAGTCCGAGACCAAGATACCCATATGGTCAGTTTCCAGTGAGGGCTCTCTTCTCGACTTAGAGATTGTCATCTCCTTGCCATGTCCTTAGATGGTGGGGAGAGAGAGCAAGACAGCAAGCGCCCTGCTGCCTCCTCTTGTTGTTCAGTTGCTGAGTCATGTCCAACTCTTTGCGACTCCATGGACGACAGCACATCAGGCTCCTCTGTCCCTCACCATCTCCCAGAGCTTGCTCAAATGCATGTCCATTGAGTTGGTGATGCTATCTAACCATTTCATCCTCTGCCAACCCCTTATCCTTTTGTCTTCAATCCTTCCCAGCATCAGTATCTTTTCCAAGAGTCAGTTCTTGGCACCAGGTGGCCAAAGGATTGGGGCTTCAGCTTCAGCATCAGTCCTTCCAATGAATATTCAGGACTGATTTCCTTTAGGATGGACTGGTTTGATCTCTTTGCAGTCCAATTGTCTCTTCCTATAAGGACACTAAATCCATCCCGAGGGCCCCACCCTTAAGAACTCACCTAAACCTGATCACTTTTTAAAGGCTCCACTTTCAACCAATGATACTGTCCCACTAGGATTTTGGCTTCAGGGAGTGAATCTGCAGGGATGGGGCACACTTCAGTCCATAGCACCCAATTAGATGTGAATTTCAGATAAGCAATAAATAATTACTTTAGTATAAATAGACCCTCAACAAACACGCTTGAAAATCAAATGTAACCATGCATCCTGTATTTCTATTTGCTAAATCTGGCAACCACACCAACAATATCAGAGAGAAAACTTCTATTATCTTAATGCTCTTTCCTTCTCTTGTCCTCTCCCTGGAGCACCTCTAGGCCTCTAAGGAGGAGGAGTCACTTATTTGATGAGTCAGGCTCTAGGACACTCCCAGTCCAAACCTTACCCACAGGAGGAGTTCCTCTGTCAATGGTTAGCATACAGGCCCGGGTTTCCCTCTGTGCCACTAGTCCCGAAGCAGACAGTAGACCAAAACTGAGTCTGCCTTTTTACTTTTTATTATTATTTTGTTCCAATCCTCCTTGCCTGCACCTGGGTGGGGGAGCTCGGCAGGCCCCCCTCTGTGGGTGTACCCATCTAAGACTCAGGAAGGAAAGCGGGGAGCAGAGGCTGTGTACCTCACCAGAAAAGCCTAACTGCTTTATCAAACAGCCCACACAAAGGTGTAGCAGGGCCTGCCATCTTGCGTACCTCGCTTCCTCCACCAACGGCCCCTCTTAGGCGAGGAATGAGGAATGAAGCAGTGATCACTGCCGAGTTCTGGCTCTTCAGCACCATGTGGAGGAACAGCACTCTACTCAGAAACGTCAGCACCCAGATCCAGGTGTCTCAACTGCACAAACTCAAGCAACCTGACCTGGAGCAGCATTCACGGCTGCTGATTTCCTCTGGGGAGCTGGACATGGTTAATAATGAGAGCTTATGGCAGGGAGGGGGTGGTAAAGGTTACAGGGGAGCTGATGCTGGTGATGGAACAAACAGATAGACAGCTCTATTCCGTTCTATACCCTGAAACCCATCCAGACCAGCACAGTCACCCCTCTTGCATTACTCCTAAAAATGAGCCCGTATAAATGGGACCATTCGTTTACTTAAAGAGCACATGTCCTTGTCATTATTTTCAGTGAGGGACTAATGAGCAGGGCTACTTGGATTCTGATCCAAACCTCGGATTACCTCTGGGAAAGCTCATCTGCATCCCACTGTATGTGCGACGTGCTTAGTTGTGTTCAACTCTGTGCAACCCCATGGGCTGTAGCCCACCAGATTCCCCTGTTCATGGGATTCTCCAGGCAAGAGTACTGGACTGGGTTGCCTTACCCTTCTCCAGGGTATTTTCCCAACTCAGGGATCGAACCTGCATCTCTTGCATCTCCTGAGTCAGCAGGCATGTTCTTTACTAGTGTCACCTGGTAAGCCCGCTGTATGTTGCTTAGCAGTTCTCACCCTTGCTGAGCACTGCAGAGACAAAGATCTCTGTCCTGGTGTTTTTCCCTTTAGAAAAAAATGGATGCAGTGCCTATGGGGAAAGTATGGAAATTTCTTCTTTAAAAAAAAGTGGAATTATTATATCATTCAGCCATCTCATTTGGGGGTATTTATCCCAAAGAATTGAAATTGGGACCTCTAAAAGATACCCACATTCCCATATTCACTGCAAAACTCTTCATAACGGCCAAGAGGTGGAAACAGCCTAAGCGTCCACCAGCAGATGAATGGGTAAGGAAGACGTGATGCTGCTGTGGTCTGTGCGTGGGCTGGGAAAGAATTTCCAGACACGGAGTATTTCAGAAAGCAATGAGTTTACTAAGAACAAAGAGCAGAGATAATGAGGGCACTGCACAGAGCACAGAGGCCAATCTCCCGACAGACTAGGGAGAGACTAGTAGCCAATTTTTATGGCTACTCAATTGGCTACTCAGGCTAGTAGCCAGTTTTTATAACCTCAAGACAAAGGAAATTCCTAGTGGAAGGGTGGCATTAGGTGAGTGATTAGGGTGGGTATTTTTATCTAATATGGGGTCGGAGTGCTGTCCAGATTAGATCAGGAGGGCTCATGGCAACTCTTGCTATGGGGCTCAGTCAGTTCCAGAGATGACCTTGGTGTGGGGCTCTGCCTTTGGGGCCATGATACAAGGCCTCACACCTGTGACCTTGGTATAGAGCTCTGCAGGCATGGAGAAGGAAATGGCCACCCACTCCAGTACTCTTGCCTGGAAAATCCCATGGACGGAAGAACCTGGTGGGTTACAGTCCATGGGGTCGCAAAGAGTTGGACACGACTGAGTGACTAAACTTGCACTTTCAAACCTTCCGCAGGTATTAATACATACACACAATGGAATACTACTCAGCCTTTAAAAAGGGCGATCTGCCATATGTAAAAGCATTAATGGGCCTGGAGGATGCTACGCCAAGTGAAATAAGCTAGAGACTGCAAGATTATACTTACATGCAGTTTCAAAGCAGTCAAACTCATAAAAGCAAAGAATAAAACGGTGAGTGCCGGGACCGGGCAGAGGGAAGCGGAGGTACCGCAGGTGTGGTTACACAGGGGGTAAATTCCGGAGACCTGCCACAGAGCACTGTGCCAGGAAATAACAATACTGCTCTGTGCACCTGAAAATGTAAGATGGTAGGCTTCATGTCAAGTGTTTCTGCCACAATAACATAGAATTTAAAGACGAATCAGCAGCCCAGGCAGAAAAGAAGAAAGCTGAAATTATGTGCCTGTCTAGAGGACCCCCAAACGCTGAAAAGTCAAAGCTGAAGTAGATAACCACCCTATAGGAAGAGAGAGGAAAAATCAGACTAGTGAGTTATTTTTAGATGCGTTTGTCTTCACCACATAATGGAACTTTCAAGTACGGTTCTATTTCCTCAAGTAGAGTGAGTCCCCAGATACCCTCGTTCACATACTGTGTGACTGTATCTTAGAAATATCTGCTTCTCGCAGATAACCAACCATCCTAATTAATAACACAGAGTCACAGGGGGAGCTTTTTAACTGAAACCACAGCGGGGAACAGATAAGAAAAATATACTGTAGGTGTGGGGTTGTGGGTTCATTTTCTTCCCCTAATTCCCAAATTCTTGCCACTGTTCTACTATGTCTTATGAATTCTGCAATAATGAAACATGACATGATATAACCCAATATGAGGCGTCAACATGACATAAGCAAATGCAGAAGGCTTCATTACCACCAAGCATGTCAGAATTGTTCTTCCTCCTGCCCGTACCCTGGGCTACGGAGTCTGGAGATTTGGATCCAATGATAATGTCAGCTGGAAATGAGAAGAACTACCCTCCCTTTCCCAGACACCTCCCTTCTCAAGTGATCCTTGGGATGGTTTATAAAATCAAGAACCAGAACATCACGCCCTGGATGCAAGGGTCAGTCTACCTGCCAGGGACTGCAGGCAGATGCAGTGCAATCTGGGTTTGCCAGCTGTCACCACCCAAGCCCCAGAATCAGGTTTGCCTTTTGAGTGAAAAATGACAACACATGGAATTTTTCCAAGAAAATTATTTATTTAAGTTTGCAGGGGCTTCCCTGAGAGTACCACCACTTTTTAATTGACATATACTTGATTTAAAATATTGTGTAAGTTTCTGGTATACAGCAAAGAGATTCAGTATTTTTGCAGCTTCTCTGGTAGCTCAGATGGCAAAGAATCTACCTGCAAAGCAGGAGACCTGGGTTCGATTCTTGGATTGGGAAGATCCCCTGCAGTAGGAAATGGCAACCCACTCCAGTATTCTTGCCTGGAAAACTCCATAAACAGAGAAACCTGGTGGGCTACAGTCCATGAGGCCGCAAGGAGTCGGACATGACTGAGCACAGATAGTATGTGCATGTGTGTGCGTCAGTCTGCCTGACTCTCTGTGACCCCATGAACTATAGCCCACCAGGCTCCTCTGTCCATGGGATTCTCCAGGCAAGGATACTGGAGCGGGTTTCCATTTCCTACTCCAGGGGATCTTCCTGACCCAGAGATTGAACCAGCAACTCTTACATCTCCTGTGTTGGCAGGCGGGCTCTTGACCATCAGCAGCACCTGCGAAGCCCACAGAAAGGACAGTGCTAGCCCTTGGCCACCAGTGCCGCCGAGAGGCCGAGGAACACCCAGCCCTCTGGGGAGTCAGGCACCAGCCCATTTCTATGCAAATAGCCTTCTGGAGCCACTCAACCCCTGATTCCTTCAGATGAACCTGTGCTTGCCAAACGTCATCCCAAGTTTTTCCCTGGATGGGACACTGCAAGATATCAAGCATGATCTGACCACACCTTCATCTTTCATCCGTGTCGTGCACTTTCATCCGGCAAGTGGTGTGCTTTGCTTGGCGTGATATTATTTCCGATCCTGTCTCAAATTTTACAGCCTTCATCTAGGTGGAGGAATAAAACACAGCAGGCAGAGAGGAGAGCTGGGGGCTGACAGTGGCCCATTAGCTGGAGTCCGAGGACTCTAAAGCAGACAGACGTGTGCCCCAACGTCGCTCCTCCTAAAGGGCTCCCCAAGCATTTCACTGGGGTCTCTGGCCCTGTTTCTAAAGGTATGTGATGCAGACGAAACATGCGCTCACTCACTATACCTCACTCGTTAGTACCTTGAAATAGAAACAAACCACAGAATTGCCTGCCTGTGCCCTCTCTCAAAAAAGCGTTTTATACGGAAAGATGTAACCCTTGCTGAAAACTGAACTGACACTCATAGGTAGAGCTTAGATAAAATTTTTGCCTAGTGTTACTATTAGTTTCTTTTAAGGATGATAAGTTATATAAATTCAATATTCACCTCCCAAATGAGCTTTGGGAAGGAAAAAATCATCTTGGGACATTAAGGTGCAATTGACAAAAACTTTGCAGAAATATACACGTGTGAGCGCTCGCGCGTGCATGCATGTGTGTGTGTGTGTGTGTGTGTGTGCAGATATATACATACATCTTGGGGCGGGGGAGGGAATTCTAAATCCTCCACCCCATACACCAATGTCACATTTTAATGTAATATCATGCCCAATGCATATTCATGAAACAGAATCTTGGCAGAGGCACAAGAAAAGTGGGATGAAGTGTGTTTGGCGGAGTGCGTCACGTTTCCAGGCCAGCGGATTTTTTGATTAAAGTCCCTTATCCGTTTTATCATGCATATCCACTCTCTGATTAAAGTGATCTGGGGCTGACACTCACAATGTCAGTATGCACTGAGACCCTTCACACAAAACATGGTTGGAATTTATATCCTTAAAAACACACATACCCTGTACACCAACAATAAAACTAACGCCAGGCAACATTCATGGAAACAGAAGTCCACACACAGGAGGGCCATGAGGGTCATCTCTTCCCCGGCTTAGAAAGATTTAACCCAGAATATTAGTCAATGTTCAACTTCTGATCCTAAATTTCCTTTTTTTTTTTTAAAGTTAAGTTCCTTCTTTCTGATTTGCCAGGCTTTTCAGCAAATGTTTTCACTTGAGAAAAACATAACCAGAGACTCCCCCTGCCGAATATAAATAATGAGTTACCCCCAGATGCCAGCCTTTTGAACCCTGAGAGTCAACATGTCCCATTCTTCCTGAAGTCTCTTCAAAAATCACTTCTCAGGGGGTGGCCCCCAGCACTGGGGAGGCAGGAAGGGCACCAGGACCACCACCCAGCTCTGTGTCCCCATCACAGTTATGGGATGCTGAGGTCACTGGTCGAAGAAGTCGACTGACCTGTCTAAAGCCAGTTGATGTCAGAGAGAGGAAAGCAAAATAGTGCAGCCATGTACAGGGCAAAAATCACATTCAGGGTTTGCAAGGAAATGGCTGCTTTGGGGTGCAGTGGCCCTGAAGCTTTAAATCACATCACAAGTGACAAGCCAGGCGGCCTTAAGCAAGTCAACTCATCTGTCGGAGGCTCCACGTTCTCTTACATAATGGAGATAATAACACCCACCTCGCTGGGCCCGTTGTGTGAACCAGATGACATCAAGTCTGAGAAAAAGCTCCATAAACAGACAGACCTCGTGAAATGCAGGGCCCAGTCGCTATGACCCTCAGAGAAGGCGTGAGGTCCAAATCGGTGGCGATGATGCACTCTAAAAAAGACCACAGTCCATCTGCCATTCCAAGAAATTACGCATTTCCATTTTCTCTGGTGTTTAAACGCCTGAGCTCCTTGAGAATCTGGTCACCAGGTCCTCTGAGTATCTCTTGTTGAGATCCAGAAGCCCTTCCCTATCAACCACCCCCCTAGGCCAGCACCCTGATCCCAAGCCCAGCGAGATACTTCTCCCCCAGCTCCAGCCCCAGGTGTTCCCGTGACCCCCTGCACACACACCCCTCCTCAGAAGTCCTCTCTCCTCACCCCACAGCGCGAGCAGATGGGTCATGTATTTACTGGGGCCCCTGCTACCCTGAAAAGCTGAAGGCTGTTACCGCCCCTGTCTGTTGTTCCGCCAGCATGCCAGGCAGAAGCTGGTCCGAGGAAGAAGTCCATGTGATGTGTAAAGTGAGTGAGTGAATGAATGAATGGATGAAGCCAGGCCCCGCTGGTTGGACGCCCTTTGCGTGCCAGGCCCTGTGAGGACCTTTTCTTCTCTCTAGAGCTCCCGTGCTCTGGGATGGAGATGTGGCTGACCAGTAGCCCCAGGAAGGCACTGGGAGCTCCTAATCCATAGAAATTCCTTGAGATACACAGAGCAGGGATGCCCAAGTCTACCTGACATCTACAATGTCACAGAGCAGTACATTTTACAGTTAAAGACAGACAAGTAGATAGATGATGGATAGATAGGAAGAGGATAATAGATATGATAGATAACAGAAAGACAGTAGATGGATAGATAATAAGCAGATATGATAGAGAGCTGATAGAGAGCTGATAGATAGATACAAAATAGGTGATAGATATGAAACGTAAATGACAGATAACAGAATAGATGGATATATAGATAATAAGCAGACAGAGATGATAGATACAAAGAGAGATGATAGATATAATAGATCAATGACAGATAGATATCAGAACAGGTGGATATATAGATAATAAGTAGACAGATATGATAGAGAGAGAGATGATAGATACAAAGATAGATAAATAGATGACAGATAAAGGGAATCAATGTAAAGGCCCCAGTTTTTACTTGGCCAAGGACTTCCCTCGTGCCTCCGATGGTAAAGAATCTGCCTGCAATGCAGGAGACCCTCATTTGATCCCTGAGTCAGGAAGATCCCCTGGAAAAGGGAAAGGCCACCCACTCCAGTATTCTTTCCTGAAGAATTCCATGGACAGAGGAGCCTCATGGGCTACAGTCCACAGGGTCACAAAGAGTCCCACATGACTGAGCAACTAACACTTTCACATTTCACTTTTTAAAAAACAAAACCCAAGAGCTGTTTCTTATGGTTTATTTGTTTTTTTATCATTCTCATTTCATACAAGAAAACACTTTGCACATTGAAATTCTAGGACAGGCATAAAGATGTCTCAAAGTAAAGGATGGTTTTTTAACATGAAGACATCCAGCCTCTTAAAAACTCACTTCGACCTCCTTCTTATTCATCCTGTTGCTGTCGCCCTGGTCCTGGGACTGTCTCCAGGGAGACACACCCCAGCCACCCCAACATTCTGAAGCTCCAGAATTGTTGGCCGTTTTCTTGTTCGGACTGTACACGATTCACAAGTCTGGGTTGAAGGTAGAGCTCATCCCTCAGAAACCAAAATGGAAGCAGGGAGGGGGCAGCTGAGCAGCCAGGCTGCAGTCTCAGTTCTAAACCTCCCGCCACTCTGCGTGTCCTCCCAGGGGCATGTGACCCTGGGCATGTTATTTACCCTTCCCAGCCCCTTGAAGCTTCCTTATCTGGAAAATCAATGCCCAGGATGCCCCACCCATCTAGGGGGAGGCAATGTGCAGGGCTGGGGGACCCTGGCTCTGAGCGCCCATCCTGGTAGGGAATAACCCACCGGGAACCCTCCCCGTGAGGCCCCCTCCCTGCCTGATTGACTGCGGTGCACATCCCCCGGCAGGCAACCACTGCACATGGAACTCCAAAGCCTCTGGTGGAATGAGACCCCACCCCCGAGGCCGGCGGGGCTTCGGTAAGAACAAGAACTTCTCCACAATGGGCGGGGGCCAGGGCAGACCTGCCAGGTTCTCCTTCTGGAAAAATATGCAAATAACCCCCTAGTCGTGCAGTTGTGCCTGGCATGGGTTAGTGAGAAGAGGTTCCCCTCCACATCCCCAGGTGAAACTCTGGGGGGAGGTTACATTCACTGGGCTGGTATGGGTGACATCATTTCTTTGTGAGGCAGGGGCCATGGACCCCAGTTTACACATGACAAAACTGGGTCTCTGGGTGATGAGGTGATTAACCAGGAGAACTACAGCTAGTAGGCAGTGTTCATCTCCCCAGATCTATATGACCCCAGTAAGTCTACATCAGTAAATAACTGTCACTTCCTCGCTTGCTTGTCCCTAGCCTACTACTCTTAATTGGGTAGTAGTGGATGGGTGGGCGAATGAAAGGATGGAAGGAAGGAAGATGGATAGATGGATGGGTGGATAGAAGGATGGATGAATAGATGGGGAGATGGAAGGAAGGAAGATAGATGGGTGGATGGATGAATGGATAGAGAGAAGAATGGATGGATGGATGGAAGGAATGTGGATAGATGGATGGATGGATGGTTGGAAGGAAGATTGATGGATGGATAGATGGATGGGAGGGTGGATGAATGGAAGGAAGGAAGAAAGATGGATGGATAGAAAGAAAGATGAATGGATAGATGGGAGGGTGGATGAAAGGAAAATAAGAGAGAGAGAGAGAAAGGAAGGATGTAAGATGGTTGGATGGATGGATGGACAAATGGACAGACAGAGAGTGTTCTTTTTCCCTTTCATTTAAAGCTGGGAAAAATCAATTTCTTGTGAACTTAGAGTTCGGATCACAGAGTCAGTCAGGAAGACGTCCCTGGGGGCCCTGAATTTAAGCAAGTAGGTCATAAATCATCCAAAGGCAGGGACAGAAACAAAGCAAGAGATGGGTGATGTTGAAGAGGATACGGTCTCTGTATTTTGTCCTTTACAGACTTGACGTTAGTTTCAGGATTCAGAAGCTGTACTGGTATTTTAATCCACTGCTAATTTGATCTCTTTCGCACACCCACTTAGAACCCCACTGAGATCTGTCTTCTCTGTCCTCCAACCTTAACCTTGCCTTAAACTCCATCCTTCTGAAATCGGCAGGGAGAGAGAGAGAGGAAGGAAGGACAACAAGGAAGGAGGAAGGAATAAAGTCTCTTCTGTAGCCACCGACTGCTCAACAAGAAGCCCCTTCCCCATCGAACTCTTCCTCCTTCTCTTCTCACGCTCTGCCCCTCAACTCGAAAGCACTGCCTGCTAATTGACTCCTTCACACACCTCGAATTTCTCCTCCTCTGGACTCTCACAAATGCCACCTGTTCCCCCATCCCCGTAACTTCCCACTGAAGTCCCGCCATCCACTGTCAAGTCGAGCCTGCAGTGGGAAAGGATGGCACCATCCAGTGACCTCTGCGAGTCTCGGTCTTTTCTTCCAACCCTCTCACGTTGACCAGGAGCTGTTTGGTGCACCAGGCCTGGCAAAAGCCACACGGGATGCTGCCCAGGTGGAGACAGAGAGCAAAGATTTTAGGTTGAAAGACAAACAACTGTCAGAGTGAAGAGCCTGAACTCTGTCTTGTGAATCACGAAGAGAGGAAGCAGAAACTGACTCACCTTGGGTGCTCCCTGGAGCAGCTGTGGTCCCCACAAAGCCCCATTTCACAGATGCAGAAACTGAAGCCCGGTGCCTCGGCGAAGGTGAGGGGACCAGCAAGCAGCTGAGCAAGACCGTGCCCGACTCTGCTCAGCCCTCACGCCCTTCCTGTTTCCACATCCATCCCAGCTCCAGATGCTGCTCAGCTGGGTCCGCACTGAGATCCTCCCGCAATTCTCTGGATACACACATTCGACCACCCACGTGCCTCTTTAAGTTCACGTCTCAGTAAGAGGCTACAGAAATTGCAAATTATATTAAAAACCATGCAGTACTACTTGCTACTCTATTTTCCTAACATGATTTTGACAGGAAGACATTTCCATGAATTATCTGACTTAGCTTTTTGAGAGCTGTGGCAAGCTCAGTGATCCCTTTAAATCTAACTCCTTTATTACATGCATGTGGAATTTATTCTTCCCTTCATTCATTCACTCAGATTTATCAAGCATCTGCCTGTACCAGGGGTCCTGCTAGAGGTTAGGGATGCAGAGATGAATACTCTTACGCTCACTGTCAAATTATGCACACTGTGACCAGGTCAAAGGCCAGCAAGTAACGTGAAGACAGTATGTGGAAAGACAGACGGGGGTAAATCGGGATGGCCTGGGGACCACAGAACCCTTGATTTGAAACCTTGGGACCTTTAAAGCTTTATGGCCTTGGACAAATCAATCTCTGTGAGCCTCAGTTTCCCCACGAGTAAAATGAAGGAAAGAGGACTCGCCTTGTAAGATTTTAGGAGCACCCTGGAAATATTCATCAGCTTCAGAGAGGAAGTAACAATAGCCAGACCTTGGAGAATGACTACTAACTAGTCTCTCGGGCAGGGCTGAGAGCAACGCATTGCATGAAAAGCAGAGGTAGTGTTGTAGCCACGCGTTCCGGGAAACAAACTCACTCAGGAGGACAGTGCAGGTAGTGGAGTGCAGTTTATTACACCGGCGGGCCCAAGGCAGTGTCTCCTCTTAGCCAAGGACCCCGACCAGTTTTCGTGAAAACCTTATACACTCTAGGTGTACGTGCCCAAACCCAACTTCCCAAATTCCCTGAAACTAGTCTGAGCAAAGGAAAAGAAAGATACAATCAAAGTTGACCTGTGATTCATATGCCTTAAGCCTAGGTAGTTAACAGTGGACAATTATCAATAGGCCTATGGTCATACCCCAATAAGCATAATGGAATGTATGATTCTGTTCAGTTACACAGATAATTAGTGTATTCTTTGAGGCATCAGAGCATCTAGGTACGAGCCCTGGGGCTGTTCCATAGGGGGTCGGGGGGTGGGTAGTTTTCCCGTCGGTATGTCGTTTCCATAGACACTGGGCCTAGAGCTCAGAGTCCACAGTCCGGCCCAGGATGGAGTCCTGCTTTCAAGATGGAGCCTGTTCTGTCTGCTTCCTCCTTCAGCAGTGCAAGGTGGAGCGTTAGCAACCCGTGTGGACAGAGCAATCAGTGCGCTGGAAGGGTCTAAGATCAGCGGGCCAGGGAGGAGGAGGGGAATTCAGAGGATGGGGACAAGCGTGAGACCTCAGACCACAGCCACCATTTCTTGAGCAGTTCTTACTGCTAAGTCGCTTCAGTTGTATCCGGCCCTCTGCGACCCCATGGACGGTAGCCCGCCAGGCCCCTCTGTCCAGGACTCTACAGGCAAGCATACTGGAGTGGGTTGCATGCCCTCCTCCAGGGGATCTTCCCAACCCAGGGATCGATCCCGCATCTCTTGAGTCTCCTGCACTGGCAGGTGGGTTCTTTCCCCTAGTGCCTCCTAGGAAGCCCCGAGCAGACACTTTGCTAAGCACATTCTGTGTATTGCCTCTTGATCTCTCCAGCTACCTGCACAATAGGCACTGTTATGAATCCCACCTTACAGAGGTGGATGCCAAGACAGAGAGAGGTTAAGGAAATTCCTCTAAAACTGCACAGCCAAGGAGCAGCCCAGGCCAGGACCAGGGAAGGACTCAACTCGGAAACCCTTCGTGGACCATCCTGACTTTTACAAATGTGGTCAGGAACCATCACGAACTGCTGCTTTGATTTGTCCTCAATCTTTGCTTTTTGGCTTTTATTTAAAATATTTTTTTTAATGTGGACCATTTTTAAAGTCTTTATTGAATTTGTTACAGTACTGCTTCTGTTTTATGTTTTGGTTTTTTGGCCATGAGGCATGTGGGTTCTTAGTTCCCTGACTAGGGATTGAAACCATGGCACCTGTGTTGGAAGGTGAAGTCTTAGCTACTGGACCGCCAGATAAGTCCCTCCACACTGGGCCTTACTTTCACCTTTTTTGACATTTGAGCTGCCCAATTTCAGAGGCAACTGATTGCCACAGTAGACTTCTTGTTTGGGCTACAGCGGCAGGAGATACAGGAAAAGGTCCTTAAAAAGCCCAGATTGTGGTCACAGGGGCTCAGAGAGAGGGGTTCAAACCACTAGATGTGCTGCGGGGGGCCAGCTCCCCTTCAGGGGGCTGTGTGTCGGGCAGCAGGGTCTGTGGTTCATTCCTGCCCAGAGCCTTCATCACCGGGGGCCAGGGGCAGCCTGGAAGACGGCAGGTTCTCAAGTACGGTCAACCTACTATGAACTATGATCCGTGCCCATGAACCTGAGAGCTGTGCTGCTCACAGTGTGGTGAGAAAGCCTCTAAGGAGTGGTCTCGCTGATGCCCCGCCACAACTCCAGGAGTTGGGTACCACTCTTATCAGCTCCATTAAACGATGGGGAACTGAAACTCTGCAGTAGTTTGCCAATATCTCAGGGCTGGGAAATGGCCAAGCTAAGATTCAAACCCGAGGTTTTTCTTAGAGCCCCTAGGCTTAACCACCTCACTGCTCTAGCCTTGCCTCATCCTGGCCGTGGGCCCCGGATAGGCCAGTTTCCTCATCTTACAGCTGGAGGTGCTAAGGACCAGTTTGCTGGGAGATGCCGTGAGATCTCTTCTATAATGCACTTCTCCTGGGCCCTTGAACGAGGTCATTTTCCATAATGAGGAGTTGTGTTTACTACAATAAATAGGCTGTCTGGGTACATTCGTCAGTCAGGGCTGCTAGACGTCACAGGGTATCACAGATGGCAGCGTGCACGACAGAAATTGATTCTCACCGTTCTAGAGGCTGGAAGTCCAAGACGAAGGTGTCGGCAGGGCTAGTTCCTTCTGAGGCCTCTTGCCTTGCAGATGACCACTTCCTCCCTGTATCTTCACATAGTCTTCTGTGTCTGTGTCCTAATCTCCTCTTCTGTAAGGACACCAGTCAGATTGGACCTCGTCCATCCATACGACATCACTTAACCTTCATCAACCCTTTAAAGACGGCATCTCCGAACATACTCACATTCTAAGATGCTAGGGGTTAGGACTCCAGTGTATGAATTTTATGGAAACGATCCAGCCCATACCATGGGGGAAGTCAGACAATCTCTATTTTGGGGCACGATTTCTTTATTCTGAATTCCTTAGTGTTGGCTGAGGCCAGCCCACACCATCCTTTTAACTCAACAATTGCTATGGAAAGTGAAGCAGGATGCCGCCAGATGGTCCAGTGACACAGCTGAGCCCCTGTCTGTCCCTGCCCTCCAGAGTCGGCAGGGTCCCGGGTGACCAAGGCATGCGGTGCGATTTACAGTCCACAAGTCTCTTTACCCAACCACTGCAGCATGTAATTTTCCCAAAGTTCCTGAGGAGAGGGTTCAAACGTTGTTCTTATCTTTCAGCTGCAGAGACTGACACTCAAGGACTGAGTGGTTGGCCCCAGACCAGAGCGGCCGCATGTGGAGGCTGAGTCTTGATCCTCAGAGCCCTGATCCCTACTCCGGAGCAGTCCTCCATCTGGGAGGCTCTTTCGTGAGGCTCACTTTGTGGTCCTCCCATCAACAAAGATATACTGAGCCCCGACTTTGTGCCTAGCTCCTATGGAGCTGCTTGCAAGCACAGACTTTCAGGATGCAGAAGAGAGAACAAGCCAAAGAACCACAAAGTGGGGGAACAGACAGGATGATGTGATAATGTGATGGGAGAGTGACTTTAGATAACACGACCTGAGGAGCTGACATTTAAGTGAAGACCGAAGGAGGCAAAGGAGGCAGTGCAAAGGCCCTGGGGTGTTCTGGCAAGAGCTGATGTTGGAGGGGTAGGTGGGGGCCAACCCACACATGACCTTGGAAAGTATGTTTCTAAGTATTATGGGAAAAAAATTTAACCTGGACCTGAGCTGAGAATGAGAACCAGTTACTTAATGATGTTCAATATTCTCTCTGATGTCCCCTTTGATGGTTGTAGGAATTAGGAGTAGATTAAATGCCCCTTTGGGATCTAAAACGGTAATGACAAGAGACTCCCTGAATTCACCACAGCCAACTTCCCCTTTGCAGGGAGCCCCGTTGGATGCCTCCTTTGGGTCAATCCCAAGGACTCTATACTGTTTGAACGGCATCTGTGAGGACCCATGGAGACCTCAGTCTCCCACCACCCTCTGGGGTGTGGATCAGCTTTCGGACTACCAGGGGACGACAGGTGCCCTCTGGCTGTTTTCAGGGTTGGATGCAGCGGGGCTGAGGGCGGCAGAGATGCAGGAATGTGGGGACCTGGGCGCCCTCTAGCCCAGCGTCTGGGGGAGACAGATGAAGGGAAATGGGTGCCCGTCCAGTCTCACGGTGCTCGCTCTAACAGCGCGAGGAGCATCACACCATTTAAAACAGCAGGACCATTTTCTCTGTCCTAATTGATGAACAGCTGTGCTTTAATAGACAATACCGCTGAGCTTCCCTGATCTCTCCTTAGGCCACCCCCCAGCCCCAAACAAAGGCTCCCTGGGGATTCAGGAAAAACAAAGTTTCTCCCTTGTGTGTGAGCACTGGGGATGGGGGAAATTGTTTTTGCTGGATTAATAAACAGAGAGATGAATAACTCCACCAAATAGATTTTAGATCCTTGCTTCCATCCCATTTTATTAGCCATTTCCTGATGGTCACTGCTGTGAACTTTAAAGCTTCCCCTTCAAGAACTAAGAGGTAAATAAAACTTGGAAAAGGTGCAGCCTTTCGTGATGTCAACCCTGTTTTACAAATATTTCTTCACTCAGCCGTCCCCTGAACCCTAAGATATGGACACATTCAGGATTCTAATCTCTGTCACACTGCGTTTTGTTGATTCCTACATGGGAAACATGCTAGGGACTCTGAGCAGAAAAAAAACATCTGCACTCCTACCTTCAGAGGCTTAGGGTCTACTGCCTGCCTTTGCAAACCACAGCCTGGGGGGCCACAGCCAGCCTGCCACCTGCTTTTATAGGGCCCACTATCCGAGAATGGATCTAAACGGTTGAAAACATGTCTAAACGGTTGAAAAAAAATCAAAAGAGCAAGACTCTGTGAGTCATGAAAATTATCAGCAGTTCATATGTCAGCGATGACAATAAAGTTTTGTTCGCAAACAGATACACTCATTTGTTTAGGTATCATCTGCAGGGACTTTCAGGCTTTCCTGGTGGCTTAGTGGTTAAGAATCTACCTCCAATGCAGGAGACGTGGGTTCGATCCCTGGGTCAGGAAGATGGAGATGAAAATGGCAACCCACTCCTGTATTCTTGTCTGGAGAATCCCATGGACGGGGGAGCCTGGAGGGCTACACTCTATGGGGTCACAAAGAGTTGGACACTTAGTGGCTAAACAAGAGCAGGGAGTTTCACACCACAAAGGCAAGGTTGAACAGAGGGGACAAAGGCCATAATGGCTCCCAAAGCCTAAAACGTTTACTCTCCAGCCCTTTACAGAAAAGACCCTTGCCAACAACTAGTCCGTGACTGAGAAAGGGAAGTGGAAGGTGACCTGGGTTTACTGAGCATGGGGCATCTTATAGGCATCAGGTCCTTTAACCATCACCAGCTGGCTGCGAGTCTGGGGTAACTGTCCCCACTTTATGAAGGAGGGAACCAAAGCACAAAAAAAAAAATCAGTAACTTGCCCCAAATTCTAGGAGTGTATTGTTGACAAGGAGAGGTCTTAACTGTGTAAGAAGTCGCAGAAGCCCCATCAAAACTGAATTCAGCTGTCTCCACTTTCTAAAAGCTGTTGCTTTTTTTTTAACTTTTCAAATGTTTCTTAAATATTTTGTTTACTGTTTCGAATATAGCTTTTTAAGTTGCTGTGAGCATTTTTATAGCATTCAATTTTTTTTTTTTTTTTTCAGAATACTCTGTCCCATCAATTGACAGTTGCCACTGACACAGTCCCAGGGCAAAGATATAATCAAGGGCTTTCAATTTTAGCACCAGCTACCAAATCCTGGCCCCACAGTCTGGGGGAGGACCTGTGAAAGTGCTAGAATTTTTTTTTTTTTTAATGGAACTTCTCTGCTGGCTCAGTGGTAAAGAACCCGCCTGCCAATGCAAGAGATGTGGGTTTAAGAATGGCAACCCACTCCAGTATTCTTCCTGGATAATCCCATGGACAGAGGAGCCTGGCGGGCTACAGTCTGTGGGGTCACAAAGAGTCGGAGAGGATTAAGTGACTAAACAACAAAAACAGTTGCTAACATCACAGCACAGTGTTTAAGTCAGAGCATATCAAGGTGAAGAATGGACATCCTCACCCAAGGACTGCATTCTCTTCTGGGGAAAACGTTGGCGTGTCTCCAATTGTACAGGATGGTGTATCGAGTCAAACGTAAGTATGACCTTGTGATTGTCTTTATTTAGAGATTATTTGCAGCTTAAGGGGATGCATATGGGGGCCGTGTTGATGAGGGGTGGACTTGTGATGATTAATTTTATGTGTCAACTTGGCTGGGTAACGGTATTCAGAGATGTGCTCAAACGCTAGTCCAGATGTTGCTGTGAAGGTGCTTTTCAGAAGAAAGTCATACCTAAATCAGGAACCATTGAGTGAAGCAGATTACCCTCCATAATGAGAGTGGGCCTCATTCAGACAACCAAAGGACTTAAGAGAGAAAGACTGACCTTCCCCCAAGCAAGAAGGAATTCTGCCAGCAGATAGCCTTCAGACTTGAGCTTCGACCTCAAGTTACAACCTCAAGTGCGTTCAATCCTTGGGTTAGGAAGATCCCCCAGAGGAGGGCATGGTGACCCACTCCAGTATTTTTGCATGGAGAATTCCTTGGACAGAAGAGCCTGATGGGCTACAGTCCATGGGGTCACAAAGACTCAGACACGACTGAAGTGACTTAGCACCGATTTATATTGGTTCTGTTTGGAGGCAAGTCTATCAGCAGAGTCACAGCCCAAATAGGAGTTTCCTGCTTCCTGGTCCAGTGCAATTCTGACCGAAGACTGATTCTTCACCAGGTCTGGCAACTGCTGAGTTCTACCCTGGGTAAAACAGAAGTGTCATAAAAATCACAAGGTGATATCGTAAGGGTTTAATGAGATGATGCACCCACAGCACTCAGAGCAGAGACTGGTGCATAGAGAGCCTTCAATATATGTCAGCTCCCACAACATCAGCTCTGGGCCTCCGCCTCTCCCAAGGTTCAGCTCCAGGGAAGGGCCAGGTCTCTGCATCTCCAGCAGCAGCTGGGGGCTCTTCCGGGTGGCATCTCACTTCATCAAGTCCCAGATCCAAGGTGGCCATCCACTATCTGTGTGTGTCTGAGCCTTGAACACGCACACTCTATCAACTGTCTGAAAGCCTGCTTTCTATGTGGAAAAGTGTAAGAAATAGTTAAATGTTTCCTATTGTTGTATCAGTGAACCAGTTCAGAGATTGCCGACTCAATTCAATCAAAATTAGTGACAAGAGAGCAATTTTCCCGTTCCGTTCAGCGTGGAGAGCTTTTTGTTTTGCTTTGTTTTTATTGGAGGTGATTCACCGCATCTTTCCTCGAGGTAAGCTGAGTAGCTCCGGCAGCGCCGTGTCTCCTTTTGTCTAGATAAGTGTTATCCAGTAAAATGAACACAATAAGACTATGTTTACCTTAATGCTGTTTAAAAATCACATCGCAATAAGAGATCAATAGCTCTCTACAACAATTTACCAAAGACCCGGCTGGGGAAGAGAAATTCAAATTGAATTGATTTTTTTTTTCATGAGCATGTGTGTGTGTGTGTGTGTGTGTGTGTGTGTGTGTCACAATAATAGCCCATGAGCCGGAGCATTGACAATATGGCACATGAGCACTGAATCTAAAACACAAGTCAGAAGGAGCCAAGAGGAGGATCGCTGAACTGTTGTGGCTGTTACCCGTGACCCTGGGAATTGGGAGAAGTTCAATAAAGACAGGAGAGCGCGGTGGGTTTTTTCACTTGCGTCCCATTTCTCTGCAGCCAGTAGTCTTGGAGGATTTGGGTCTGGAAAGGACTTTGGAGGTGACCCCGGGCTGACATCCACGTGGGTTCAAGTAGGGGAGCAGAGACCGCATCAGCCACGGGGCTCCTGGGTCGTGTGCGTGGGAAGAAGTGGGTCTCTGAAGGCAGAGCCTGTGTCTCTCATCTTGGACCCTGGTACACAATAGGATCTCAGCCGATGTCTGTTGAATAACTAGACGGAGCCAAACAGGAGGGAAGGGAGGGAGGGGTGCCGAGAGGAAGGGAAGAAAGGAGGGGGAGAAAGAAAAGAACGGGAGGAGAAAAGAAAAGAAGAAAAGCAACCAAGACATCAGAGAGACCTGAGTTGGACTCTGATATATATTCACACTTGACCTTGGTCACGCCTGACCTCTCACATCAGTGCGAGAGTTGTGAGAAATCAACAAAATCATCACATGTCCACTTTCTGGTCTGCAATAGGTGCCCAAAAAATGACAAACAGAGCTGGGACGAGATCACGCTTTTCTACCGCAAATATTGGAGTCTAAATTCTTCCAAAGGAAAGGTTTCCTGAGCCTGGGGCTGTGAACAGGGCCCCCAAGTTGCTTCTGAACCGGCCCACACTGTGGTCGCTTTGGGCAGAGACGGAGGCCAGGTTGCGGGTGCGCCTTTCTGATAACCCCGCGTTCCCGCTCCGACCACTTTGAAATATGCCTTGGAAAAGAAGTAAGGTGTTTTGTTTTTTTTTCCAAGGGGGGAGGAAAGAAATGTAAGTGGAGAAATTATTGGAGCTGGAGAGGGGTTTTAATGGCAATGCTGGCATCCTGCAATTTCACACATTAAAACATATTTTTAAAGAAACAACTACAGTGCTGATTGTATAAGGGCAAAGCTTTCCACTCTTCAGACTATTAATAAGGGCTTCCCATAGAGAAGACAAATACATGCTTGATGCATTTTTAATCCTTTGCCAATACATTTGACTAAAGCTGTTTGCTGTTTCAATGACAGGATTTAACTTGCCCTTCTGTATCCAACGTTCCTGATTATTAATGACATTTAGGAAACACAAGCTCCAAAGTTACATTCTGGTTGAATGGCAGCCTCTGCTCCATGCCCTGCAGAAGGGAACTCGCACTTCTGAATGGGGGGGAGTCCTCTCAGTCCAGGGCAAAGGGGGCTTCCCCACTCTGGGCTGCCCCTCTCCCATCCCCTCAGCCAGGAGCCAGTTCAAAGTCAGTTCGGAGAAGCAGGCATCAGCCTTTCAGGTTCCCTTCCCTGCCTTTCCACACCTGGTAACCTTGGCGTCATTGCCAACTGCTCAGTGCTGTCTGGAGACAGGATCTGGGAAATATGAAACGAAATTCATGGATGATATTCAGATTTCTCAGGACCCCCCTCCCATTCAAATGCCAAGAATACAATCTTCCAGGAAAAAGAGGTGTCCAGAAAGATAAATAACTCTGAAACAAGGGATCGAGAGAAAGTCATTGGATCTTAACAGAACACAAGCAGAGGGAAGAACCCGTTACTCAGACACAGCTGATTGCGTTATGCTTTTTAAAAAATTATTTTAAGAGAAATTAACGCTGAGGCTGAAATGAAATTGCATATGCTGATACCCTCCCAGCCACCTTCTTTATTTAGCTGGGTGATGGGATGTTGATAAGAGCATTCCCCAAGTGAACACACCAGAATATGGTCAGAAATGGGTGCAGATGAGAATTCTTGGAGGGCTGGGAGCATTTTGCTTTGGTTTTGAACTATTCCCATTGGGGGGAATTGAGAGGACAGGGGTGGTGGGGTGGCGGCTGGGGAGGAAGCAGACAGACATGCAGGTGACAACCCAGGAGGAAAGAAGAGCGTGAAGAGGGTTCACACACAGCATCTGAAAAGGACCCCCCTCTTTCATCCGGGAAAAGTCATCTGCACAAAAGCCTTTCAGCCTCTCCGTATTATATGCTCAGCTCTGACCCCCTATTGTAATGAAAAGCAGATCCCCCTATGAATCACAGAAAATCAATACTGCGTTTTACTAAGTTTGCGTTAATTTTACACCTTTCAGCCTCCGGAGGGGAATTATTGCCTGCAAAGATGAGAAAGCTTCTTCTCCCCCAATTCTGCCGTTGTCTGGGTTTCAGACAACTAGGTTGGAAAAACCCTATCACTATTTAAAAAGGGGAAAAAAAATACAACGATGAAGAAGAAGAAGGAGTAAAGGGGGGTGAAGGGGGGTTGCGGCTTGAGAGATTTTAATAGCTAATAATAGGAGAGAGCATAAAAGCGCAGATCCAATTTAAGCGAAAGAGTTCCTATGTAAGCGTTGCTTGTCAGTCTTGGGGTGTACTGTATAGGGGCCAGCTCCTGAGCATGGCAGCCCAGATATATAAAGTCCAGATTTAATTCCGATACAGAGAAATACAATTTCAAAACCGGACGTCTTATCATCGGCGTGTCCCACTGGAGAACTCATTTCCCTATAGCAAAAGGCTGTCAATGCCATTATGCGTTACAAGGAAGCAATTTACCACTACAGCTAAACAGGGCTACCAGGACTGTGGGAACTTGAACATTTGAAGTTATCGCTCGGGAAAAAAAAAAAAAATAGCATTTCAAATGTCAGTGAAATGGGAAGGAATAATTGAAAAGTATCAATCAGAGAAGCAGAAGGGTTTAGAAGGCTGAGACCACAGCCTGACTTACTGGGCTTTGCTCATTTTGCTTTCTTTCCTGCCCCTTCCCCTTTCTGCTGGCCTTGCAGACCAACCCCTCCCTGCTCTCTTCACCCCCTAAGCCTGCATGCTCCCTCTGCAAGTTCAAATTCATCTCCAGAAAAGTAGGGCTCGCTGCTTCGTCCTTCTTCTGTGTCGGACGTGAAGGGCAACCTGAGACTCCAAGGGCTGAGATTTCATGGTGCAAATATGCTCCCCTACACGGGTCCTGAGTCACCCTCGTGCTCAAGATCTACAAAAGGCATGACCTTCCAGGTCCTGCAAAATCACTCATGTTCACAAAGCCCCACAACAGTAGCCTGCGTCCAGTTGCTCCTTAAGGTAACTGAAAACATCTCAATGTAACTTGGAAAATAAAGACCACAGAATTGCATTTCTGCCTTGGACCCATCCCTGATTAGTCCTGATTCGCCCTGACAAGGTAATTCCCCTTTCTAGTCCTCAATATCCTTGTCAATAAAATGAGGATAATGACATCCTCATTAATGTAAGGGATAAGATAGAGCATATAGAAGGTATCCTACCCGGCAGGGAGGTAGCTAGCACCATTGGCATCATGATTACCCTGCATGGTGAGAGCATTCAGATTTCTTACCACCTCTGATCAGCTCACCTCTGGGAGCCCACTGCCTCCAGCTTCCCTTCTGTTCTTCCAACACTGCGAGCCCATTCCTGAAGCTGAGCAGGACCCTATGGAGCCTTCCCAGGACAGACTTCCCCCACCACGACTGCCACCATATTCTCTGCCTGCCTCTTGTCTAGAAAAATTTAGTCAAAGAATAATTTTCATTAGAGAAATGAAGCGATGCAAAAACAAAGAAAAACAGTCATATAACACAAAATAATCATAGTTGAGCCAATAAACAAAGTCAAGGACTTCAAGTTTTTCCTCAAGGGCTGTAGATAATATTCTGAACCATATCCTTTGAACCTCCTTCCACCAGGTGGAAGGAGTTAACTACATGATAACCGGGATGTAGCCACAACATAAGCTGCCACAATTTTGAGAACTAGCCTCAAGGAAATGGGAACAAACTGACCCTGGAACTGAAAACTAACTGTACTTAAAGCAATCAAGACAGTGCCGATCAGACCATCACACGACCAAGTTCCAGATCACTGTCAGAGCTGACTGAGCTGTTCTACATGTGGCCTCCCCCCAGCACCTATGCACCCCTGAAACTGCCCTCTGGGAGCTCTTGACCACCGACTGGCAACAGGGAGTTGGTTCTTTGGGACATGAGTCCATCTTCTCCCCAGGACAGCTGGCTTCCTCAATAAAGCATCTTTCCTTTTACCCAACACATGTCTGTCAGTATAAACTTCTTGAGCCACAAACAGCCAAACCTGAGTTCACTAACATTCCCACCAAGGACCTTTGCACTTGCTGTTCTTCTTGTGGAACACTCATCCCATTGGTCTTCGCATAGCTGGCTCCTCATTTAGTTCACAGCTCCCATGTACCTCACAAAAGACCTTCCCTGTCCAACCTCCTGGAGATTGCACAGCAGGTTTTTTTTAATCACTGGTCTTTACTTTCTTGACAACACTTATCCTTGAAATTACTGTCCATCTCTCCCACTAGAATACAGAGCCATTGAGAACAAGGTTCTTGTCCATCTTATCCTCTACAGAATATCTTTCTCTTGGACTGAGTGCCCGGTACAAAGCAGGTATCATGTAAATACCCTCATGTGTTGAATGAATAAACAAGCGAATGGAAGGTCATCCCGTTTGAATGAAATGTGAGCCTGCCCGATCCAGAGCCTAGGAAACAGTAGGCACTCAGGAAATGTCAGCTGAGCCTCCCTCACTGAGTAGCTGGTCCTGGACAAGCACCTCCTTGTGGATGGAACAGCCAAGATGAGCAGCAGCAAGACCAGCCTGTTCCTGTAGCCCTTGGGTGCCTAGTTATAGAAATTTGGCCAGGGTGATGGGGGCTCCCTTGATATACCCTTTTCTCAGTTATTTACAACTTGGTATAATGAATGCAGTGACCTGGGTATTTCCACAGTGGCCTGTGAACTTCGACTTAGGCACTTTGCCTTTTATTTATAGATCCACCTGTCCACCATCCATCCATCTACCAGGTTTGGTGGCCCACACATGCTAAGAATCGTAACAACAGAAGACAGCCTGAGCAATTCCTACAGCCAGGGCCTGTGCTAAGCACTCTGAGCATCACCTCACTGAAACCTCTTGACCCAACATGGGGTCGTTGCTGTCGTGTCCCCGTTTCACAGGCAAGGAGGCTAACACGTAGAGCAATTATGCTTAGCACTGATCCCATATGCTGCCTGACATTTGGTAAAGTTAAATAAAAGTTAACTATTGCTAACTACTGTCTTTCTAAAGTTCAGAAATACACACGGCTTCACATTTTAAGGTTTTTGAAATTCAGATGCATCTTTTCATCAATGTGAATATTTAACATCAGAGTGTTCACTATTCTGGTAAAGCTGTTCTTGTGTCTGATGGTGGCTGACACTTTGGAAATGAGAGAACATGGTGGCTTTACACAGAGGGGCATGTGAATCCACTGACCCTCACCTCTGCTCCCAGCCCTGAGATGGTTTTGCTGTGGGCGTTCTCTCCAGCAAAAGGATTCCGGCAGGATGGCAATCTTCCTCTCTCTCCCAATGTGTGTGTGTGTGTGTGTGTGTGTAAGAGAGATAGAGGTACATATACACAAGAGATAGAGATTTACTTTAAGGATCTCACTCAAAGGACTCTGGGAACCTAGTAAGAACCTACAGGTTGGAAATCCAGGGAAGAGTTGCTGTTACAGGGTTGAGTCTGAAATATACAGGCAGACCTGTGGGTGAGACACTCAAGCAGATTTTTGATGTTGCACTGTTCAGGAAGAATTGCTTCTTTTCCAAGGAAAAAAACCTTTTTTTTTTTCTTTACCAAGCAAGATTCTTTCATTCTAATTAACTTTCACTCTTCTGATTATGCAACTTTCTTTGGTATTTTCATTGACCTCTAAGGCACTTTTTACCAAAGGATAAGGTGTAACCATTTTTATTTAAGATAAAATTTACATTTAGTAAAATGCACAGGACTTAAGTAGGGGATTGAGAAGTTTTGATAAATATGCACATCCATGTGAGCATCACCTGAATAAAGATATAGGATATTTATATTAAGATGACCATGCAATATTTCTAGGGGAGCTTTTCCACGCTGAAGGTCTTCAAATGATTGGGTGAGGCCCACCCAAATTATGGAGAGTAAATAATCTGCTTTACTTAAAGTCTACAGATATAAGTGTTCATCTCATCAAAGAAAATACCTTCAGAGCAACATCTGTTCTGGTATCTGACCGAACAACTGGGTCCCATGGCCCAGCCAAATTGACACAGGAAATGAATGAACCATCACACAGAGTTAGGTTAAAGGGTTCAACAGAAAGTACCCTAGAGATCGCCATCAGATATTAAGCTCTGGACATTCTAGGCATGAAAAGCCCACCATCCTTGTAGCATCCCTCGATGCTATGTGAGGTACTACGGCATCTGATTTCCGTTCTGCCCCTCCCACTGCAATTTTCCAAAACCTCGTGAAATACATGGAGTCTTAGAAGTCACTGCCCCTCAGCCCTGGGTGATCCAGCTGGTCACTGACTACCTCCCTACCAGTGAGTTCTGTCTTCCAGTTACATCCAGTTCTGGGCACGTCCCTCCTGTACCCAGAGGCCCCCATCAACTTCAGTTGCTCCCATCTGGCCCACTCCCCACTCACAGCCCCCAGCCCTCAGGAGGAAGGGAGCAGCAGGAACCCTCCCCCACCTCTGAGAGTTAAGGTGCCGTCTTATTTTCAGATTCCCTCTCTCACTTTTCTTTGTCCAGAAGCTCCTTAGCTGTTCTCATGACTGCTCGGTTGGTCCCTAGAATCTTCTAATGTCCCAGCAGCAGAGCTTTGGATCGTCACCTGGTTACACTTAAAGTAATTCCCATGGAGGAGATGTCGAATGGTCCATGCAGAGGTCCAAAGCGGTAAGTGTGGTGACATCCAACCTCCTCAGCATCTGTCCCTGCTTCTACTGGTTTCTCTTTCTTTTCTCAGAGGTCCCCAGGTCAGCAGAAGAACTGTTTTAAGAAACAGACCTTCCAAGCAGACTCCCAGCTCCTAGTTTCTGGACCCAACAAAATCAGACATCTTTCCCTCATCCTTCAGGACATACTGCTTCTTAAAGCTGAGGGGAGCAGGATGGTTCCTAACTCTGTTCTCAAACAGGGAGGTGCTGGATCCAGTTCTTTGGCTCACAGTCAATGTCTGTCCAGCCTGAACTGATGCATCACTGGCCACTATTGTCAAAGCTGCAAGCCCAGTGTGAAGGGAATGGTCCTCAGGGTCAAGGTCTTGGGTTCTGGGTGGCCTCAGACATACCACTGACCCATCTGCCTCTCCTTTCCTCAGTGATAAAGTGAAGATAGTAGACTTAACGTCTTGCTACAAATCATACAGTTGTTGTGGGGATCAAAATGATGTTGGTAAAGGTAAGGAATACAGTGCCTTGCAAATGAAAACTAAAAAGACAGCACAGTATCTTCACAGCTGCAGCACAATAATAATGCATGCTAAGACGCTTCAGTCATATCCGACTCTATGTGACCCTATGGACTCTACCCTGCCAGGCTCCTCTGTCCATGGGATTCTCCAGGCAAGAACATTGGAGTGGG